>NC_081826.1:13968030-14271060 GCF_030867095.1 Alligator mississippiensis
GGTGTCATCTGCACACTTGCTGAGGGTGCCCTCTATGCCATCTTCTAGGTAGTTGATGAACATAGTTAACAAAATCAACCCCAGAACCAAACCCTAGGCACTCCACTTGATACCAGCTACCAACTAAACATCAAGCCATTGATTACTACCCACTGAGCCCAATGCTCCAGCTAGTTTCTATCCACCTTAAAGTCCATTCATCCAGCCCGTACTTCCTCAGCTTGCTTGCAAGAATGTTGCGGGAGACCATATCAAAAGCCTTGCTAAAATCATGGTACACCACATCCACTGGTCTCGCTGCATCCACAGAGCTGGTCATCTCATCATAGAAAGCAATCAGGTTGGACAGGCATGACTTGCCCTTGATGAACCCATGCTGACTGCTCCTAATCACCTTCTTCTCCTCCAAGTGCTTAGAAATGGATTCCTTGAGGATCTGCTCCATGATTTTTCCAGGGACTGAGGTGAGGCTGACTGGTCTGTAGTTCCCTGGATCCTTCTTCTTCCCTTTCTAAACAATAAACTATGTTTGCCCTTTTCCAATCATCTGGGACCTCTCCCGATCACCATGAGTTTTCAAAGATGATGACCAGCAGCTCTGCAATCACATCAGCCAACTCCCTCAGCACCCTCGGGTGCATCCCATCCAGTCCCATGGACTTGTACACGTCCAACTTTTCTAAACAGTCCCTAACCTCTTTTTTCAGCACTGAGGGCTGCTCACCTTCTCCCCAGATTGTGCTGCCAGGTGCAGTAGTCTGGGAGCTGACCTTGCCTGTGAAGACTGAGGTGAAAAAGGCATCAAGCACTTCAGCTTTTTCTGCATCCTCTGTCACTAGGTTGCCGCTCCCACTCAGTACAGGACCCACACTTTCCCTGATCCTCCTCTTGTTACTGACATATTTGTAGAAACTCTTCTTGTTACCCTCCACAATCCTTGCTAGCTGCAACTCCAATTGCGCTTTGACCTTTCTGACTTCATCCCTGCATGCCCGAACAAAGCTCTTGTACTCCTCCCTAGTTGTTTGTCCAAGTTTCCACTTCTTATAAGCTTCCTTTTTGTGATTTGGTTTAATGAAGAGTTCCCTGCTAAGCCAAGCTGGTCTTCTGCCACACTTGCTAGTCTTTCTGTGCATTGGGATGGTTTGTTCCTGCAGTCTCAGTAAGATTTCTTTAAAGTACAGCCAACTCTCCTGGACTCCTCTCCCCCACTGTCTGGCTTCCCAGGGGATTCTGCCCACGAGTTCCCTGAGCAAGTCGAAGTCTGCTTTTCTGAAGGCCAGGGTCCTAACTCTGTTGCTCTCCATCCTTCCTTTCCTCAGGATCCTGAACTGAGTCATCTTGTGTTTGCTGCTGCCCAAGTTGCCATCCACTATGACATTCCCTACCAATTTTTCCCTGTTTGTGAGCAGCAGGTCAAGAAGAGCATGGTCCCTAGTGACTGCTCTAGCACTTGCACCAGGAAGTTGTCCCCAGCTCTCCAAAAACTTCCTGGCTTGCCAGTGCACTGCTGTATTGCCCTCCCAGCAGATGTCAGGGTGATTGGAGTCCCCCATGAGGACCAGGACTTGTGATCTGAAAACTTCTGCTAGCTGATTGAAGAAAGCCTCATCCACCACTTCCTCCTGGTCTGGTGGTCTATAGCAGACCCCCACCACAACATCACCCTTGTTGCTCCACTCTGACCCTAACCCAGAGACTTTCAACAGGCTTTTCTCCAGTTTCATACTGGAGCTCTGAGCAATCATACGGCTCTTTCACAAGAAGTGCAATTTCTCCTCTTCTCCCCTGCCTGTCCTTCCTGAACTGTTTGCCTCCATCCACGACAGTGCTCCAGTCATGTGAGCTCCCACCATGTCTCTGTTATTCCAATCACATCATAGTGCAATGACTGTGCAAGGACTTGCACAATTCTTCCTGCTTGTTTCCCAGGCTCCATGCATTTGTGTACAGACACCGAGGTAACTAGTTGATTGCCCTGCTTTCTCAAGAAGAATGAGACCACCTCCCCTGTTGCCCCTCTTGTTTGCTCTTCCTTAAGGTCACCCACTTCCCCACTTACCTCAGGGCTTTGGTCTCCATACCCTAGTGAACCTAGTTTAAACCCCTCCTCACTAGGTTAGCAAGCCTGTCTAGGAAGATTCTCTTCCCTCACTTCATCAGGTGGATCCTGTCTCTTCCCAGCATGCTCTTGGAACAACATCCCATGGTCAAAAAAGTCAAATCCCTGCTGGTGATACCACCTGTGCAGCCACACATTGATCTGCAGGATGCTCCCGCTCCTGGCCAGGCCTTTTCCCTTGACTGGAAGGATCGAAGAGAACACAGCCTGAGGCCCATCCCCTTCACTTGCGCACCCAAAGCTCTGTAGACACTTTTGATCTACTCAGGATCAGGGTCTCCTCTGGCAGGATTATTAGTACCCGCATGGATAAGGAACATGGGATAGTAGTCAAAGGGCCGGATGAGTCTTGGTAGTCTGTCCGTGAGTTTACAATCTGCTGGCTGCATCAGGCAAGGTAGGTGGATGCAGCCCATGTCCTATTAGACATCCACCAGTTTGCATTTAGGAACCGTATATGTAGTACACCAGCTGATAAGAAAGAATCTCACTTTCCTATTTCTGTATTAAAATGTTTTGCTGGTCTAATACCCAGCATTATACCCTCATATATATGACATCCGCCAGTTTGCTCGGTCATGCCAGCAAAGACCAGGAGACAGCACACTGATGGGATAAGTATGGGATAGTCCCTTAAGTGAACATTACTGATTCCAGAAGAGCCGTGCTAGTTTGTACCAGTGAAGACACTTATCCCAAAGTCACCTCTCAAGTCAGGGCTGCAGCACATTGGCACATCATGTGGATCAGCTCACTTAGACTTTGCCGAGTCTGATCTACGAGCAGCTGTCTTCAGCAAGCACTACCATCGTATGGTTGTGACTTCTCCCCTGTCCCGATCAGCCACATTCCAGCTGCACGGCACTGTCTCAGGGCTTTTCCAGTTAATGTGTTCACAAACTTTCCCAAAGAGCAGGCAACAGGTGCTGCTATCCAGGCATGTCTACATAGGCTATTAATGCAATATAGGCTTACTACACAGTAAAATATTGCGCAGTAAGCCTTCTCTGGGAACACGTCTACACATGAACCCTGTTGGAAGCAAATCTGCTCCTAAGGGGAGCAGCCTAGTACAGGGCTAGTCCTGCCCTGCTGTGGTCCCTTGCAGCAGCCAGGCACATGGCCGGGGGCACAGGGGCCAGTACTGATGTGCACGGGGCCAGGAAAGCTCTGCTGGCTTCAGCAGCAGCTGTAATTGGCCCCGTGCACATTGGGACACACAGCTGCCAGTGATCCCAGTGCCCAGAGGGGCTCCCCTGCCCAGCAAGGGGCTCACTGGGAGCTATCTCACTCCTGGGGCAGCTGCCTGCAAGCCCTCCCGGGGGGGCTGGCCCGGAGCTGATCCACAAATGGGAGACAAGCAGCACCGGGAATCAGGAGCCACGCAGCGCCAGGATAGGGAGGGCAGAAAGCGATCCTGTGCCAGCAGGGAGCTGAGTCGTGCCAGGACTGGGGACAAAGAAGTCCCCTGTCCTCTGTGGCCTCCTGCTGGTGTGGCTGCCTGGGAGCAAATTTGCTCCTGGTCAGTGCCTACATGAGCAGTACTGCTAATGTACACTTCATCTACAACTTGTATTTCCAGGTAGTAAAAAACCACGCATTAGCCTAATTTACTGCACAGTAGTTGCTGCACACAGTTACATACTGCAGGAGATTAGTCTACTGTGCAGTAAAGCATCGCATATAGATGCGCCCTCTATAGTGCTGTCCTAGCCCATTAAAAAGACTTCCTAATTATGCAAGTACTGGGATTTTAGGGGAGTTTATGTATCATTGAGTGCCATTGTTTACTGCGTAAGCCATAGCATACTGCCATCATTATAAACTGAGAGCCGGCACATGGACACATTTGGCTCGACCAGCACAGCCCAAATTCCTTGAATGATCATCCTTCACCTAAACGCAAGGGGGCAGTGTTGAGGTGGGAATGAGGAAAGCTAAATCATGCAGAGTTCACGCGGTACAGCCTGATCCATGGATGCAGACTTCTGTACCAAAACAGCTATATTAGTTAAGGGGCAGGGGGGAAGGGAGTTAGAGTTTTTTCTAGCCAAAATATTTCTACTGGCACAAATCCTATTATGGATGCGATAAAACCAGAATGGCTTATTTCCTTTCCCATATGGAGTAAGCTACACCTATAATCAAGCCACAAGAGATGGGGTAGGGAGAGGTGCTGCTTTCACTGCACTTACGTAGATAAAGAGGTAGCACTTTCTAGCGGAGGGTAGGTGTTAGGGGAGTAGGTTTTGGATGTGCAGCCTGCATGATCTTCACAGTCACAGAATAACGCCCCAGCTTCATTCACTTAAGGATCAGGATCATAGAGCATGCCGTGCCAGAAAAGCAGCATGGAAAGTAGTGTGATCTACTTTAAAAAAGTCAGCCAAAAATAAGTCACGGGTATTGATTCGGCTGGAAATCTACTGCCTATATTACTGGTTCATATAGATCTTAATATAGATCTTTAATATTTCTGAAGCATCCCATCTGTAAGAAGCATAAGGCTTACAGCTGAACCTGGATGACAGAGGATTTCATGACAAATCCAGAAATCAGTCCACATGCACGGAGGCCCTTGACAGACACAATTCCCCAGCCTCACCCACGCCTCTTGAAACTCTCTAAAGGGATTCCCAGAGCAGAGGGACAGGGAGGAGGGAACGTGCTGAATAAGTTAAATATCTTGGGGTTATGTTTGGGCAAGACATGCAGAGGTATGCACTCCTGCCCATCCTGGGCATCAATTTTTTGGCCTACAAATCTACAGGGAGCCTTCCCTTATAGAAAAGCCCTACAGAATCGTACAAGGATTAAACATATAGGGTGGTATCAGTATTATCCTATAGCAGTGGTTCTCAAATACATTAGACTCAAAGACCCCTCAGAAAATGCGAGCTCTTGCCTGAAGAAGGGTGATTGTGCCCAAAAGCTTGCTAAGAACTCTTTTCCAATGGCTCAGGTGGTCTAATAAAAGCTATCACATCTACCCAAAGAGCCTTGCCTGCCAATGTCCTTAGACCAACACACCTACAACCAAAAACCCAGCTCTTCACTTTCATTTCTTTCATTACGGAAAAATAACAGCAATTCTTCTGTTACTGACTACTCAGAAAGACCACAACATGTCGCACATTTTTGACATAATGGATTCCTATGGGAAATCATTGCACTTATCCAGTGAATTGTGAAGGTGCTCACACACCTAACGGTGCTAAAATTGCACAGCGCCCAGTGGCACCCTTAAAAGGATCTCAGGGCACCCCAGCCTGCCCCGGCACCCTTGTCCGGATTCACTGCTCTAAAGACGCGGCGGCAGCTAGTGGAGAATGGCCTCCCTCAAACATCCTAAGGCTTTGAACAGCAGAGATATTCCATAAGATGCTTCGTAACATTTTTCCATGCGTTAAGAGCAAATGGTAGGGACAATTCTGCCATGACGAGCACTGGACCTGAACCCGTCTTTTACATACAGAGCATCCATCACTCCGTGCCTCGATGGTAAAGATACAACCTGGCCCTCTGGCTCTGTCCAGGCACTCAGACAAGCTAGTCAGCTGAAGGAGATTTATTGATGACATTTGTAAATAGACAGTTAAAGTCCAGACTGTGATTAATGGATCTTTTCCTGATTTTTCACCCCTTAAGTAAAAAACAGCATAACCCAGTAGGCTCACGGTGTAATTCCTTTGGACGTTCCAAACATTGTGCCCCTGGCTGTAGTTTTGTGGTTTGGTCCTTCCTCACAGCAGCTAAAACAACCCAGCTGTTCCTCAGAGGCCTGGACATCTCCTTTCCCACGGCTAGCCAAATACATCTACCAGCCTTCTTGAAGAACACTTAATTTTTCCCACATGGATGCAGATTTTTTCTGCCTCCTTATCAAACCAGAAATTCAGCAAGTGTAGAAAATTCCTTTGGCTGTAGCAAGTCTGCCTCTGTGACTGCCATGCAGATGCAAGATAAAAATCATTTATTCATGTTGTACATCCAGCCAGGATTGGCAGATGTTTAAAAAAAACACACCTTGGGGCAGTAAAAAAAAAAAAAAATAGAAAACAAATTTGTGTCAACCTGGTATATCGTAGTTGCAGCGGTGCTGGATCATTACAGTACTACTGGTGGTAGCGTTTAGATGCAATAAATGCAGAGCCCACTCCCATGGCAGGTGGAGTTAGCTAGGCAGACACGTGATTCCAGGCAGTGGAAAACATGGTATATACTCATCAGGCCGCTCATTGCAATGCATCTTAATGGAGAAAAAAATGAGGATTATTGGCAACTAGCTAGATGTCACAGATACTGAATGCTCCCTTTCCTCGGCAATCACTTAGGTTTGTAGCTGGTCAGAATTTTTAAGATTGCATTGACATTTTAGAGAGAAAAATATATTTTTTCCTTCCCCTCAGCTTTATCTTGGCTGTGACTCAGAAGAAAAAAAAAAGGGTAAGTCTTAAAAACAGAGCTTGTATTCGAGGAAACTGGGAACAGTACATGGAATCGGGAGTTCAAGCAATGCAAAAAATAAAGTTTGATTCAGGTGTGTGAAGCTTAGCAAGGGAAACAGTGCCGCCCTGCCCACATCAGTCAAGGATTGCTACATCTGAAGCAAAAGCCATCATTTCTCTGAGGTGCCTGGTGCAGTTTATGTCTAAACTGTTTAGTCTACTTGTAACATTCCTTGCGGGAAGAAACATGTTTTTGGGTGCGTTTTATATAGAAATAAACATGCTGTGTTGCTTAACAAAAGTATGCATTACATTCAGCATATACTGGCCATGGGAGCCCGGTTCGGCTAAAGCTAACAGAACTGCTGGGCAAACACAGTTAGTTTGTTATATATTGGCAGGGACAGGTAGGATCACTGCTTCAGGGCCGGTCCATCTGGAATGGATGACCCATGAGCCAAGAAAATAGACGGACCTCACTTAAAATATTCCTGATCTTTCTACGAAGGGCAGAGGCCAGTTGGTCTCGGCTCTAAGACATGCATGCAACCCACCCAGCCCACTACTGACTTGGCTACTTGAGTATAAATTAGGGACATTTATACCTCTGCCATATGCCCCCAACCCCAAGTCACCTTTAATGACTCTTCCAAAGCACCGTAGAGATAAGCTCTTGGGCTCACATCTTGGCAAGTTGCTCCATGATAGCAGATTTCTGTGCCCACATGCAGCTCATACCAGTATGGGATCCTTAATGAGATGAGCAGATTCTACCTTGGTGCCCTCCAGGCCCTTCAAGGACTTTTGAACAGACCCCTTGCTCCTCTCCTTGGCTTTGTTGCAAGACATCCCACAGGACGTGAACTGAGGTCTCCCCCTACTCCTTTCTCAGTTTTCTTCCCACTGAACAATAATGACAGACCCAGACAAATACAACAGAAGCCTTCTGTAGGACAGTGCTTTTCAACCAGGGTGTTTGGGCACCCTGGGGTGCCGCGAGATCCTTTGAAGGGTGCCACAGGCAGTGCGAGGAGATAAGTGAGGTGTGAGGAGATAAGCAGATGATGACAGGATCAGGCTCTCCCTGCCTGCATGTTGCCCTGCCCAGCCGTTACTGCCTGGCTCAAGGAGGTAGGCACGATAATCAATAAACACATTTTGGAAATGGGTGCCGTTCAGTTCCCAATAGTTATGGAGGGTTGCCTTGGGTCTGAAGATGGGTGCCTAAAAAGGTGCATCTAAAAGGTTGAGAACCAGTGATGTAAGATAACACAGGGACCTACTAAAAGAGGGTCCCTAATGTCCTAAAGACCATGCCAGGTTGGCATGTGCTAGCAACCCAACGACTGGAAGTTCATGGCTCAGGTTTTGTGGGTAGGCTTATCCTTTTTTTCTTGAAGCTGCTCCAACCTGGGGGCTCCCTTCCCCTTTCCTATTCGTGAGGATGATTATCAATTGAACTGTGCAAGTCACTGATGCACAGCAAAGGTGGTGCACTCTTCTATTTCCCCTCTTCAACACTGGGGACCAAGGGAGGGGCAGAGTCAGTAAGAGTTTGAAATGGGGAACAAGGAGTTTGGAGACTCCTGGAAGCCATAACTCAATAACCAGAATAGGCAGCATCCAGGATCTCCAGGATGAAGACCTCCAGCATGAAGAAAAGGAGGTGGTAGCAAGGAGTCCTTGAAGGGAAGAAGTTCTTCAACCATTGTGCAACTCCAACCAGGGCTTCCTACCCAGTGCTAGCAAGGAGCCAGCAAGGGACAGATCAAGCATATAAAGGTTTTACAGTAAGAAGGTAGTCTCAAAACCTTACTGCAATGGTTCCTCTTCATAAGTAAATCCATGTTTAACTAGCAATGACCTAGAGCTAAGCAGAACTGAATGCATGCCTCTGGTTTGACTGCAAAGCTAAAAGCAGGTCTCCACTTAGGCTATATTTGGATGGGAGACCACCTGTAGAAACCTGGAGACTGTAGATACAATCCTAGAAGTTGCCACTGACTTCTTAGAAAATGTTAAACCAAAGACAGTGAGTGAATACAAACCCTTTATTTAACCCCTTGGTTGCTGCTGAACAGGTAGATGGAAATCAAGTGGAAGGCTGTTGCTGACCCAGACCATCCATTTCTGCTTTCAGTCCATACCCAAAGCAAATGAGGATAAGGTCTGCTGCCACAAGCCAAGCGGGAAGGGAGCATGTCTAGTGGAAGAGCTCATGGCTGGGAGCAAGGAGATGCTCATTCTGTTCTGAGCTAGAGCATCACCTTGCTGCGGACCCTGGCCAAATAAGTCACAAAAGAGATGCATCTTAAAAATAAACTCCAATTTCAGTGCCCATCAGAGGATACCTGGAGGGCTGGGTTTCTTAGGGCTGCTGAGTGCCACCTGCCTCCAAATGAAGCTTTCTACTTTCCTGAAAAATAATTAAGCTTCAGGGGCCAGATGGCCAAGATCTTCTGGACCACTTCTTCAGGACAGTTAATCCTCGTTCAGAACAAGGACCCGGCAAACAAAGATGCTCAGGACCTAGCAAGGCCTGCTCAGATACCGGAGCATTAAGAAAGGTCAGCAGTCCATGCACCCGACCATTTACTGTGCTTCCTACATGGGGCGCACCGTCACAAGCCTTCAGCTGTGGGTGCCTGGCACTTCTGATGCATCTGTCTCTCTTTTCTAAGTCAGGGCTCTCCAAAAAATTGGAGGTACCTTACCTGAGTCATGTTTAGGGGTGCTGACCTTAACCTTTCCATGCCTAAAGGTATCCCATTTGGTAAATGGTATTAGTGTGACTGGGAGGTCCTCCCATGAGCATGCTAAGCAAGTGTGAATTGTTTTAATTCAGAACAGTGACAGGCAGTAATATCATGCCTTTGATCAGGATCTCAGTCCCCAGGGAGCTCAGTAATAGCACTGTTTGCAGAAAAATGAGACGCGCAGAGCTACGGGCCTTGCCCGAGATGACTGCAGCTAGTGGCAGAGCAGAGAGATTGGCGACTCCGTGCACTGCACCACACGGTCCCTCTGAGGAGAGCTGCTCTTTGCAGAGACTCAGCTGCTCCAGACTAAAAGCAGAATGCAATCACACAACCCCCAGACCTGGGTGACAGGATGGCTGAGCCGTTCGGGCTGCAGTCTCTCTGACGGGAGATGTTTGGACCCGCACTCCTGATAGGAGGGTCTGCATCTCACCTGTTTTGGAGATTGGACCGGATGACTGTTAAGGTCCCTCCCAACCCCACAATTTTGTGGCAGGAGTTATGCACCAAAGGCAGCTGCTGCTGACATCAGTGGAGATTTGCATTGGCTGCAACACTTCCAGGACTTCAGCTTCAGAGTAGCAATTACTGCCTTGCACGTGTGTGCTTATGGGAGGAAGTTGCCAAACCCCAGGCAATGTAAATTGGTGTTGATAAATATAGTGCAATTGGGAGGCCTGCTTCAGAGCACCATTTCCCTTCAACCACAGCACATACATTTCCAGGGCAGCTATGTACATTGGACCACGTTCTCAACTGGCACAAACCAGTGTAGCTTCACTGGGAGCCAAATCCATTTATACCCTGCAGAGGACCTGGGCTATTGCAAAGAGTGAAAACTTAATTAGGAGCGGTCTGCACGAAGCATTAGGAAGTCTGTGACGATATTATGTGATAATATATTCAGGAAGGAGAACAAGTCAAATGGCTCACACCTTGATTACAGAGTATACACAATTATCTGCGTCTCAGGAACTGTTCCAGCCAACGTATCAGTGGCCAAAACACCTCTTCCTGACATCCATGCACCCCCCTCGCCAAATGAGCATAAAGGTCCCTGGAACGCACAAAGTCATTTAACACTCGACAAACTGCCAACGAACAAAAATCCACACCATTATTTTTTTGGTTCAAGCCTGGTCAGAGTGTGGTTTCCTTCATAGGAGGCCAAGAAAACGTAATCAGTTTTTCCTGCCACCAAATCCAAATATTTTACAAATGAAAAAATCCTTGGACCCAAATCCATGCCAGTAAATCATACAAAAAGGAGAAGGGAAAGCCGCAGGGTTTTATAACTACCTCCTGCACTGTCTAGGTTAGCCCATAGATTAGAGCAGTGGCAATGATAATGAAGCTCTAGGGATGGAAGGGAGCTGACTTATTTGTACAGAGCTAATCCTCCCGGTTCCCCACATTCAAAAGCTGTAAGGCCAGCAGCCAAATTAATGTCCCCTTTATTTCCTCTGCTGTGTGGAAATATCCCCTCCAAATCTTGAGGCTGAAGATTGATCACAGAGGGCTGAAAGTTTCCTGTCAGGATCAAAAGAGGAGAAAGGGAAAGTTTATCTCCCAGCAAGATGCAGGAGGTCACTGAAAAGGACCAAGATACCATGCTTAAAAGATGCACCTTCAAATGCAACGGTGGTACAGAAAAGCCTCAGCCTCATTGCAAGTCAATAGGACTTTTGCTCCCAAGTCATGAAGGCTCTTTTGAAAATTTGACTGTGTGCGTAAAGAAAAAAAAAATGATTTAGGAGAAAGTTTGAAAGTTTAGGTTTGGAAGGATCCCTCTCTCTCCCCCACACACACGCTCCAGCCTGCACGCTTGTACCCCTACAGCTAAGAGATTCTGGTTTTAAAAGCTGGAGGGGGAAATATATATATATATATATATATACATATGTATATATATATATCCCAATAAAATATTTAAGAACTCACTAAAACTTTTGAGACAGCATAGACTGTAACACATTTGTAGAAGACCCCTACTGCACTTGGTATGTGATACCCAAGGCATCCAAGGCTTTCCTAAAAACCCTGCATTCTCCATACTGCTCACAATATGCAAATTTATATATATCAAAACCAGAAAGCTAAGTCATCCCCACCCTTGGGTTTCCCAATGCATCCTGCTTCCTCCTCTTCACACCCCAGGTCTGTAAAGGAGCAGATAGGCTGAGTCCCAGTGAAATCGTGGGGAACTCTGAGAACGTAGCCATCCACCTTCATGCAAGCAACTGTGGGATCGGCAATGTATGGGGCCCGGCTGCTTTTATTTTTGTGCCTTGATGCAAATGCATGTTCAAATAATGTTATATATAGCAGCTAAATGTACATAAAAATACCTGGCAACATGGTGCAGTGCAAGGGTGTCTTTGACATTTATTTGGCCTGATCTGTGCAGGCTTCCTGAGGTTTCACATGAGAGTGCTCTGCCATTAAAACCTTTACAGCATCCCCACACACCTTCTGTCTGTGCAGCTGCCAAAATTCACTAGCTGAACTGACTGTGACCCATTCTTTTCCCTTCAAACACTACATCGAGCCTGTTGCGCCCCTGAAAGAGGACCACCCTGATGGGGCGATCTTCTGGGACTTCTGAGGCATGGCTGCTTGCAATGGCAAGGGGCTGGGCTCACTGACCTGGCAGGTCCCGTCCAGTCCTACGGGCTAATGTTCTCCATCACACCACACCTCCCAACCTCTTTGCTTTGAAAATCTTATCTGTGCGGAGATCCCTCCCTCCCCACATCTACCAAACCCCTTTTCCAGTCAAGAGCATCTTTGTACCTGAGGCCAAAAGAAGCAAGTTCATAAGTCATTAAAAGGAAGACCTCACCCTCCCACCCCAACGATACCATGTGCGGCGAGGTGGTCTACCTGAGGGCCTGGTCCTACAATCAGATGCCTGCAGCCAGAGACTCAATGATTTCAATGGGACTGTCACAGGCGCAGTGCTCTGCAATTGGGAAGAGCTGGTGCATTCCTGTTGGGCCTGATGGAAGGACCAGGGCCTTGACCTGAAAGCTTTCCAAGCCAGGGGTTTACTTCATTTTCCCGTGTGTATGTCAGGCTGTTATGGGCAGACTTTCCACATCAAGACAACGGAGTGGAGCAGGTCTCACATTAGGATTGGACAATTATTTTGGCTGAAGGGACATTTGGTGAGCTGTTGTGGGCGGAGGAGGCGCTGCGCTAACCTGGCCAGGTGTGGCAGGGGGTGCAATTGGTCCAATCTGGCCGGGCCCATCTACCCCACACCCATTCCTGGGGGTGCCAGACAGAGCAGATGGGTTGGATCTCCATGGATCTGGGACCCTCGTGGGCAGGGCACGCTTGGCCAGGCAGATGTGATGGAGCCATGTGCAGGTGTGGAGTGACTGCATAGGGCCGGGGCCCGGGGCACAGCTGCAATCTGCTCCCTGCACGTCCCTGAGATGGGCGCTTGTTCCAAGGGTAGGGGTAGAGGTGTGCAGGGAGTGGATCACGGCTCTGCCCCAGACCCCAGCCCCATGCTATGATCACTCTACAATCCTGGACCTGGGCCCATCCTACTCGTGGACACCACTTTCTGCCTACCCATGGCTCCATCCATCCGCCCATCCAAGTGCGCCCTGCCTGCGGGAGTCGTTGGCCAGTCTCCATGGAGGCTCTCCCTACCCAGCCGCCTGCTCTGTCTGGCATCCCGGGCGGTGGGTGCAGGGCAGATGGGCCAGGATGCCTGGGTGCCAGGTCAGCTGCAGCAGAGACACTCATAGCGGCAGCCAGAAGGAGCTACCACTACAAGGAGTGCCAGAAAGTGGAGCGGGCTGCCTCCTGCACCAGGGCTGGGTTGAGGGACCTGACATCGGCTGGATAGTATCCCTTGAATCCAGCCCACGGGCCATATTTTACCCACTCCTATCTAAGATCTATATAGTACTCTCCCACACCTGCCTTGAAGAAGATGGAGGGAACTATCCTCTTGTGCCATTTCACCAACCTACAGAAAATACAGTGTTTGCGTGATTCTCAACTAGGCTGTCATGGCACCCTGGAGCATCCTGACATCCTTCAGGGGTGTTGGGGGGTGTCACACAACGTTAGCACTGTTAAGTGAGCAAACACGAATCAAATGATGATCCCAGAGATTTCACATAGAAATCCATAGCAGTAAAACTGTTCCTGCCCTGCTGTGGTCCTTCTGAGCTCTTTGCAGAAGACTTGCTCTTGTATTTTTCTGAAGTCAAAGATCACCTGAAATCAAGGAGCTAGCATTTTCTAAGGGATGTCTCGTGTATAGCAAGGGGGCCCTTGAGCCTAAAGCGGTGAGACCCTCTGCAGTAGTTACTTACTTTAGAGGATCTGGGAAGTGAATGTCTGCTTCGAACGGACACTGCATCCATCTATCTGTCCTTTGTATCTGGCTGCTGAACTTAGTGCCTGGTTTCCCGCAGCAAGTCTAAGACACTGGACCACCAGCACTGGTGCAGGACAGCTCCATGCGCACGGACCCCGCACCCCAGCACTTCCTTCCCTGTCCCACTGAGCCATCCTCCTCTCCACATCCTGCAAGCTCTGCACAGACCCTGCTCCACATTTTCCCCTTCCCGAGTGGCAGCTCCCCTCATGGGCAAGAGGCAGGGGGTTGGTGGTGGCACTTACCCGCCTGAGCATTGCTCTGCCCTCTGGCCCCAGAAGCAGGCCCCACCCAGCCAGCAAGAGCTGCCTCCAGCCCCCCGCGGCCCAGCAGCCTGCCTGCACTCATTGCTACAGAGCCAGCATCAGCCCCTCTGCCGTATGCCCACCTGGAGGGGCAGGGTGCTGCCCAGGGAGCCAGCCACCCCCTGGCACTGCCAGGGGATGCACAGGCAGGCTGCTGTGCCTTTAAAGCTTCCTTCCCTTGCTATCCATGCCTGCAGCACCCATGTCCTCCAGCCCGGCCACTGCCTCCCCTTCCACCCAGATCTCTCCTGCTGCCACGTGTGGTCTCTGCAGATGCCCTGCCCCCTGCCCCCTGCCAGCAGATGCTGCTGCTCCTGTCCCGCAGACACTTGCCTGTCGCCCTCCACTCCCCTCTTCCAGATCCTTTTATTCCCCCCTGCTCTGCTCCCTTTCTCCTCAGCTGGCTTCCAAGGGATCCAGTGAAGTTACACAGGCAGATTTCAACTGGACACTTGCATCTGGTACTGCTTTTCTGGGCTTAAAAATATGGGTCTCAGCTTTGCAGCAAAAAAGAGAAGAAAGGTGAGGGGTGAACATCTTCCCCGCTCCTACCTCACCTCTCCTGCCCTTAGATTAGGGGCTGTCCCCAGCTGGTTTCCTGGCCGCCCCCCCCCCCCCTTACTTTCTTTGGAAAGAATAAAGCTAAAATCCTCATCAGCTGCACAAGCCAAGTCTTGCCTGCAGCTCCCAGACTCACCTGCACAATGCTGCTTGCTGCTAGAATCCAAGGCAGAAGCCACCTCATCACTGGAAGCCAGGATTAAATGCATTGATTGAACCCAGATTTGAAGCCGCTGTGCACAAAAACCCCCCACTTTGGGAAGGCAGAGCAGTCCTGAGCTGGCAGCCTCGCTCAGGCAGATCTGCCTTTTTCTCTTGGCTCTTTGGGGATTTTATTAAAGACAGCTCTGACGTCAGGGTGAAGGACAAGCCCTGCATTTTTCCTCTGGAGAAACTTTTCCTGCCTTTACTTCTTCATTTTTTTTTTTGTTGTTGTCCCCACCTCCTGCATTTCTCTGTATTGCCTTTAGCCAAAAGAGTCTTAAAGGGAACGTTACAATGCAGCAGGGCACCAGGCTGTAATTTGAACACTGTTTAAATGCTCAGTTTCCCCAGAATTACAACGAAGGGTTTTTGCAGCCTCTCAGATTAGGGAGCATAGGCATAAGCCTCTGCACTATAGTGTCTTTCCTACCAGTAAGCGAAACAATTTTTAACACACACCTCAAAAGCACCTTTAAAAAAAATCTGATGGGTTTTATGAGACAGAAAAATTCTGGTCCTTCAGCCTTGCAAACACAACTTCACAAGAAGTAAGCCAAGTTTGATGGGATTTGCCCAGATAAAGTTATCCCACATAGGAAAGCCCTGGAAGAGATCACTCTGCTAACTGCATGCTGTTGCTGCTGCTGCCTTGATTTCCAGGTGCGGGACAGGTCTAGCAGCACAGAGCGGGTCTTATGCAGTGTGTTACACTTGTTGTTTTGCTGTACCTTAGGGCAATCAGAGTTTATTGGCATGGCAAACTTGCATAGGCAAAAAGAAGCTGACCTTGGGGTTTACTACGTGGTGCAAGCCTGCTTATTCAGTGAGCAGCATCCTACTCCACCATCAGCCAGCCCCACTCTCCAAGGGGGCTGCAAAAGGCAGGTGTTAAGGCAGGTGCAGGGGCAAAGACTGTGCCAGAGAAGGGACCGTTGGCTCGTGTGACCCTGACATAAGTGAGATGTGAATGAGGCTACAACAGACAGATTTGGGTCAGAGCTCGGGAGAAGCTTCCTAACTGGAAGACCTGCAGGACAGTACAGTAGTTGCAGACTCTTCCTCCCTGGAGGTCTGCAGGAAGAGGTTGGATAGTCACTGTCTGGAACGGCTTAACCAGCTCTAACTCTTCCCCCATCCTGAAATGGGGAAGCCAAGGCACATCACTGATGGGCTGGGTAGAAAAAGCCTCTTGTCAGTGATACAGGCAGACATGGTTCCTCGGGTAAATCCAATATCTTTTATTAAACCAACTCAAATAGTTGGAAAAATTCTTCTTAGCGAGTGAGAAATTCTTCTTAGCAATCTCATCGGTGATTATTCTCTGGCCTATTTCCGCAGACCTGCTTCTAACATACTGTCAACCCTTCTCTCCGTGCTCAGCTACAGGCAATTATCCTTCTCCTGGTTTCTTTTTCTGTTCTCAGTGGTCTTCTCCTTCCTTTCCTCACTTCTTCCTCAACTCCTTCATCCTGCCCTTCTCCCTCTTGCTGTTGGTTTACCTTTCTGCTGTCAGCTCTCATCTCTGCCTTTCTCCCCTTCTGCTCCTCCGGCTCTCCTTTCTCTTCAGCCACATGCTTCCCACCCCCTTTTTGCATTTTTTTTAACTGCATTTTTCACTCCCACTTGCCTGACTGACTCAAGGCAGTCTCGGGCCTGATGCCGTGAGAAACAATCGAGAGGAGTCCAGTATTCAAGCACTGAGAGTGGAGGGGGCATCGTTATCTAGCATTGCCTCCTAACAGCAGCACCTCTCTTTGGTTCCCAATGGGATCAGGACAGAGGTAGTGTCACCGGGGGATGGTTGAGTAGATGCAGCAGCACTGAAGACCTGACTGCCGTTTTGGATTTCAAAACCGGCACCGCCAGGGAAGAACTGCTCCAGAAAGCCAGGGCAAATGCAAGAAATTGGATCAGGCTTTTCTGAGGCATTTGCTCCGTCTGCTCATTTCAGGCCATTCATCCTAAGTATTTCATTCTCCTGGGCCATTTCTTAATTTGCATCCTTGATGAAGCTGCCAGGGAACATATGCACAGAGACCGTGGATTTTGCCGTGTGGGCACCAGTCACTGGGAATTCAACAACTCCACGCATACAGGCCATGGGATTGCATCATGCCCTTTTCAATAATAGCTTTGAGTCGCTATCAGTTTGAAGAGGATTAGACATAGAGACTGCCTTCATAATCCTGTTCTGAACTCCCTGGGATGTCCACCCCACCAGCATTCCTAAGTGCCAGTAGATGTGCACCCGTGTGTTTGCATGTGTGTGTGTGCACAGCTATTTTAGTCAACATAAGCAGTTAACTGGCACTGTTTATACACTAAAACTTAGAGGATGATGGAGAAATTGAAGTTCTCATTTAGCAGTTCAGAGTATAACAGGAAGTGTGAGATAGTTTTCACACATCTCAGGGTCTTTTAGTTTGGCCTGGTGATGAAGCTGTACCTGGTGACTCTTTGAGCCTATTGACTAGTGGCCATGCCTTTAGCAAGATATTCAATCTTCATTTAAAGGCTTCAACAGATGGAGAATTGACCCCACTTTATGTAGTTGCTTCAGCAGCTTATGACCTGCACAGATACAAGTCTACATTGGACTTCCAGAAAGTTTGACTAGCTTCAACTTCCAGTTCTTAGACCCTGGGATATCAGTGTCTGCTCGTCTACAGAACGTCAGATATCTTCATTGAGCGTGTGTACGGCAAAACTTGACCATCCCATATGTCTACCTCTGATAACATGAGTACACTAAGCTCCTTTTGTCACACTGTTAGGCAAGTTTTCCAGACCTTGAATCTGTCAGGTAAAGCCTCTCGCTCCTCACCTCCCACCTCATTTAAGGATTACAACTTTGAACTCAGTTATCCATCATTCTGGATGTCTTATTCACAGTGAAATGGAAACAGGTAGCTAGTGGGTAGCAAATTTCACAATATTTCAGACCCCATTTAAAGTCCACAGGTGTATCTATACCATTTCCCCAGCAGGAACACTCCTAAGTGCATGCCACCTGCAGACAGGCTGCCAAGGGGTATGTGAGTAGGGCCACTGGGTTTTGTATGTGTGAGAAGGAGCAGGTAGGTGGGACATAGGGAGAAACAACCTTCCCAGGACATGCTGGGGGCATGGTATAGATGCATCATATAGCATTAACCACCCACTCCTCCTTAAATATGTTCCTGAGCCATACTAGACATTTAATGATTCAATTATTTCTTGATTTTTGCTGTTTTACAAGGTTCCCTATTCTAAGGGGGGATCTACTAGATTATATAAACAGGGAGGAAGTGAGGTGTATCAATACTGACTGATCATTCAAGTGTTTCTGAGCATGGTCTGGAGTTGACAAAAGGAAAACGGGGCTCACTGCCAAAAGAGATGACTCTCAGGGGGAAGAGATCATGGCTTGCTATATATGTGTAAGTCGGTTTGCTTGCCTAGCACGGAAATCATCGTGGTGCTTGCGGCCAAGTGTCAGCCGGGGCGTTCTGCCTCTTGGATCCGTTCCAAAGAGCACACAGCGGAATAGAAAGGAAAGACGTTAAACCGTGAATAAAAAAATCTCAGGTAATGGGAAATGGAAGAGCATGAGTTTTGGTGCTCAGGGATATTCTTGGGGGCTAAGAGACAAGAGTGTGAAAAAGCCACCACTGATAACCTCATGCATCAGACTCTCAGCTAGCACCGCTCCAGCACAAGTAAAGGTTTAATTTCAGCTCCTCTGTGATCCTAACTATCTTCGCACATACGACCACATCCCAAGAAAGGCAAGGAGGTGAAATATAGCAGGAGGGCTATAACATCTGCCTCTAAAACAGCCTCATGTGAAAGACAAATACAGGGCCGAGAAGGCACAAACTCCTCTTTTCCAGTCCAGACTCCCTTAGTGACATGGACTCCCTCAGTGGCCTGGCTCAAGTCACTTAAAAGGTGATGTTTGAAGTGGTGTATGTTGAATTCCTCATCCTACCACAGTCAGTGAGGGTTTTTCCAATTACTTTTGTGGAATCAGCATTTTACGCCTTGGGCGCGTCTACATGAGATGCTATGTGGCCATAGCAATGAGCTATGGTCACCATAGCTCAGTGCTACAGCGACATAGTGTCAATGGGCACAAACCATGACGCGGATGCTACTGCACAGTAGCGTGGGAAAAAAACCCATGCAGGATCAGGACTGCGCAGTAACACCAGCTCCTGCAGAGGCATTTAGTACTTGCTAACAACTGCGCAGTCCGGCGCACGTGTAGACGCGCCCCTTATCCGTTAGACATAATAAAGCATCTTTTGTTTTCCAAAAACACCTTGTTTGCTTGTTTTTTACTACACCAGATTCTCACGACCTTCCTTCTGGAAGATTGTGGAAATTAGGTCAAATTACTACGGGGAGCATGAACACATAGAGACAAAATCAGGAAGGCATGGGAAAAGGAACTCAACCTAGCAAGGAATGTCAAGGGTAACAAGAAAACAACCCTTCCATGAGTATTACTAGGAGCACTACCAAGAGGAAGGGCGAGGCCTACTCGGGGCAGGCCTCCGTCACCACAACTGCAGGAAAAAGGATGCTAAGTCTTAAGATAGCGGTCAGAGGGGAGCTTGCAACACATTTTTGAGCCTGCTTTAGCTTAGCTAGTCTGGATCCCAAAAGCCGTGAAACCACTGCAGCATGGATTCAGGCATCGAGTAATCAACCAAAAATCAGGGAGGGCTTTTCTAGCCTGTCCTGAAGCTCACTGCTCCCTGTACTGGCTAGAGTAAAGCTAGCTCCGGTCAATCATGCTTCCTGACTACAGTGTGAGTGGCTTTAATATCTACGTCCCTCTCCCCATCAAGACCCAATTCTTTCCACATATAACAGCTGTTAGATCAGGAGTGACTCCAATGAAGTCAACAGAGTTGCAGCTGGGCCGTTCTAGAAAGCAGGGCCCTTGGTACTGAGTTGATTCCTGTAGGCAAAACTTCATGCCTCTTGCTGTTATTTCCTAGATGAAACCCATTTGTCTCTTTTGACGCCCTTTAAACAGATTCAGTCTGTAAACTAGATTTTCAGCTGCTATAAAATCAGTTTAACTCCACTGACCTCTCTGGCATTTGCAGCAGCAGATCTAGTCCCTTATATCTGGAAACAGCCAGCATCTTGCTCAGCACTGACTTGTGAAAAAGACACCACAAAAATGCCTGCAAGTTCCAATTAAGAGTAAAAGGAGGAGGGAAATGTGGATCCCTACAGTAACCTGAATTATTTGTGTGGATTCAAACCACTGCTGGGTATTCATGACAATTTTAGCAGTTCTCAGAAGTTTCAGAAATGTTAGCACAAATAATTACTTGCCCAAGAATTTAGCATGGAAATTCCTGATTTTCTTGTTTTAAAAGTTTCAGGCACAAATCAAGAGGAAAAAAATCTCACACGGTTCAACATGAACAAGTGACAGATAATGAATTCATAATAGTCACGGTGATCAGTCCACAAGGAATGTAAAATAATTTGAACAAACTCTGGGGAATCCTCACAATTATTTTATTTTTTGTAACATTTACTTGCTAACCAAAAATGGAGCTGTGTTAACAACTAAGCCTGTTTCAGATACTCAGCTGATATAAAGCTGCCCCAGAGTGCACGAAGTCAGTGAAGGTTCACTCAGCTATACCTCCTACACGTCTGATACATCACTCAGAATAAATAGATCAACCAACTAACCAAACATGGTGGGCGTGCAGGGGAAGAATTAGTCAGGGTTTGTCTCCCATGAAAGTATTTCTCTGTTCATAGGGAAAAGGAATGACAAATATGAAGATTAATAGACTCAGAAAAGATAGAAAGCCAAAAGAAACACCAGCAAAAAATGAACGTGCATGTCTCACACGGGGGCATTGCACTCCTTGGATCTGTCAGCCCGCTGCAGAAGCCCGCTTGCCTTGGGAACGAGATTCTAACATCCACGCTCCAAAATCCGGCTTCACCCACAGCACGTCATGTGCACATATTGGCATTGCATTTTGTACAGCAGCAAGCACAGAATGATAGTGTATGACTTCATCTGGTCCTTTTCCCTTCCATCGGTGCAGGAATGTGCTTTAGACTTCGGGCTGAATTTTAATCTCATTCCACGGCACTTTCCTTCACGCTGGCTGAACTCCATTGGCTTCAGTGTAGTTGTTCTGGTTAACCTCAGGTGAGACCGCAATCAGGTGCTGTATTTCCAGTATTATAGGCCAAGATTATTGCCGATGCAGCTATGCCAAATGAGAGGCGTGCAGTTGCAAGGGCAAGTTCGATTCCACTTCTCTTGATAGAATACCAACGTGATAGCAGATGAAGCAGAAAAAATAGCCGAACCCACCTCTGATCTCTCCAGAGCTTTGGTTTGCCACTTAAAAGAGTACCCAGATTCCTTTTCGTTTAAACTGACTTTAATGTGTATATCGTGTATATTTTATTATTTAAAAAAAGCAATGTATAAACTCAATGAGTGAGAAGATAGTGTTTATGTCTCTTCACTTGCTTTCAGAAATGGTTTTCCAAAATGTATAAATGTAATACACAGAAAATAATGATATCATCATTCTGTAGGTACTTATCCATGAAGTCCTACAGAGAGACTAATGGACTACCGTTAGAGCCTCCCAACTCAACTGTTCATGGGAATTGAAATGGGAACCCACAGACATTTGGCTTCAGCTTTGACTAAGAATATTTGGGGAGCCGTTATCCCTCTCTAGCCATGTGTCCATGAAAATAGTAGACTATTCTAATTCCAGTGACTTATTTCTTTCAGCTTCATCTGTGATTGCTTAGTAAATGCAGTTCCTCCCACAGTGGGTATATCCCCCTCCCCATCCCTGCATGCAAAATCATTTTGCAGTGTTGTGGACCAAAATACCTTCTCATTCTCACCTTCTTGCCTTACCAGCATTTTAAAAATACCTTTCTGCCACCTCCTCCAAGGCTAAATATTTTTCTTGAACTTGTCATGGTGGTAGAAGCAAATAAAGTGGAAACAAAAGAATCCATTTTCATGTGTTGATTTTGAGAAGGAAAAGTTAAAACCGCATAAGCACAGCCAGCTCCAGTTTCTGAATGTGACATAATCCAGCAGGGCAGAGTTAGCACATGCTTCCTTGGGCTCATTTATTCAAGGGCAGAAGGCACTTTCCAGTGGGCATGCACTGGTTTGACCATGGGACCTACAGGGAGAAAACAAAATCACTGAATCTGCATGTAGTGATCATGGGGTTCAATAAATAAAAGCAGATGCGAATAAGAATGAAACAATGAACTTTATTGTAGAGCAGTAGGTGACCTCTGAAGACCCTTGGTCTGTCCGTAACTAACCTAATTGAGGGGCTATATCCAAATTCTCAACTTCTGTTGTCTTCTAAGTAAGGGAGTGTTTCTAAACAGTAACTTCTATTGCTACACTGCATACATATTCATATATACTTTTATTAGGGTAGTACTTAAGAGCCCCACCTGAGATCAGGAAGTCATTCTGGTGAGGTTTGCACATATGGAAAACCATCCTAACGCCATAGCATGAGACAAGACCGGGAAAGGGCATGAGAAAAGATTTTGCCACAGAGATTAAGGGCCAGATTGAGTAAAGGACTTGGATTCTGTAACTTTTAGGCCCGCAAGAGGAATCTGGAACCCTTGGGGAGGCAAGAGGCCTCCCTAAGCAGTGCAAGAGGACAGTTTGGGCTTGTTTACACCGTGGCAGCTGCAAGTCCTGGCAAGGATGATCTCAAGCTCATCTATGATCAGACATGCCAAACCCAGAAATCCACCTGCGAGGCTACTCTGGGCTTGTCCCCATCAGCCTCTCTGAGGTCTGCCAGAGATTCGGGGCTTAAGAGTAGGTGCCGATGGATGAATGCAAAGCAGCCGCAGTAGTAAGCTCTGGGTTTGGAGTATACCTGCAGGATGGGTGAGCGGAGCTGTCCTCCAGTGCAGACACCTCTGAACGAGATTCACAACTGCCAGACCAGTGAGCAAGGGTCTGAATAAACCCAGCTTGCAGCTCCCTAGATTGAACCCACAGAGACTCTCGTCTTCTGTATGATTTGCTTAAATCCTGTCCCTCAAGCACTTTACTCAGGGGTTCAGTGAGGCATCTGCACCCACCCAGAAACCCCAGGGGCCTTTCCCGGAGGAAAGCACCCACAGCCTTTCTTGGAAAGAGCTGAACAGGGCAGACTTTTCTTTTAACACATTTCTGGAGGAGGAATGTCTATGTCATGACTGGGCTCAGTCTTGTCAAGGCTGCAGCAGGTCTGGACATGCACAGAGGCACTTGGGAAATGTTAAAGTAAAATAGTAAGGAGTTAGGGTCCCGACAGGGGTAGGCAGCAGCAGAGCAGGGGTTTCATTTTGAAGCTAGGGCCTGCATTTTGCCTAAGTCCCACTTCAAACAGCCAAGTCCTTTCAGTATCTGCCCCTTTATGACTCGCCATAAGGCATAAAGGACCTCTGTGGTAGTGTAGGAAGCTGAACCCTGACCCTCTGGACCCCAAACCAGTGGCTTATCTCCAGAAATGGCCTTTCACTCCAAGACAGACCTTGTGTCAGAAGAGTGACCCTGCACTCTGTACTGCAACCCCTTTCTTACCATCCCTCATTACACTGTTTAAATGGTGTAACATTATTGAACAACCAAGTAGGTGGGAATCTGGGGCCTTTCCAAAAATATTTAACATGCCAAGTTCTTTAGTAAGACAAGAGTGAAGCCAGGATCATATTTCTGCGACCTGTACAATTCCCATCACATTATTCATTTTGAGGAAGCACTTTGGTGCCACAATTTTCTTGGGGGCTTGATTGTACTGAGCACATTACCAGGTAAGAGATGACACAACACTGGGAAAAGATAGAGAGGTGAAGGGACATGCCCTTGAGCTAGTCACTGGCAGGGTCAGGTACAGACTCCAGATCTGGATCCAGCCAGGCCCTGTTCATTGAACCATGCTGCCCCTTACCTAGGGGTGGGGGAAGAACAGACCTTAAAAGGGGAAAAGCACAGGATGTGTACAGAAGTTGCTTTTTTGCCATTTAAAATGATTTATTGCCATGACTTAACAGAAGTGCACAGCTTTACAGCACTTTAAAAATGGGTACAGTGCTTTAAATTAACCCTTGTTAAATGAGGTATTAAATTTGAAGTGCTGTATTTTATAGCACTTTAGCAACTTACAGCACTTTAAATAACTTCTGTACACTGGTCACATTCCTGACCAGTGGCAAAGCCCCAGACTGTGGAGCACCCCCTGTCTCCTAGCCTAGAAAGTGCAGGGAGGCTCAGAGGCATCTCTCCCGCCACCCCACCGCCCAAACCAAGCACTGCACATCTGTCATGTTTAAAAGTGCTGTCACTTTATAGTGCTATAAAAAGTGCTCTAAATTACAGCGCTGTAAAACGTGTACAGAGCACTTCTGTACATACCCACAAAGCTTAACATCTCCCTGACTGGGCCAATTATGATCACATATGAGCCCTCTTCTCTCCTGGCCTAATCATCAGGCTTGCTGGCCACCTTCTCTCTGGGTTGTGGAGCCCTGTCCCAGACTGACTGCTGCAGAGGGGTTTCTACAGTCTCTTGAGAGATGACAACACACTTGGTGGGTGGGTGGGTATGTGCTGGGGCAGGGGGGGTGATACATGTTCCTCCCACCAGCAGTTTGAAGCATAAGGGGCAAGGGAAAGGAAAGATGGGCTCACTTAAATTTTGCCACAAGAATAATCACACGGAAGGAGGGTTTGCTAATGCCTGAGAGATTTCTGCTGCTCTCCAAGTGCCGGCTGTGGCCAGCGACAAAGAGGCTGGGAGCAACTCCAGTATGTGCCCGGGAGCAGCCAGCCTCAACCGACTGCACATACTAACACTTCTTTTCAAGGGAAGAAATAAAACTGGGTCACTGGGTCTGGCAATGACTCTTCCCTTTGATGGATGGAAACGTGTCCTCAATCCACCTCCATCTAATCGTTTCATTAGGTCCCCCTTGCAGCTGTTTATCCATGTCCTTGAACAAGCACATGACTCAGCCTGCCCAGAATGCCGACCCGGGAGAGGGAATTCCTGGGCTCCTGCAGGTGAGCATTCAGGTATGAGACATGCATAGAGAAGGGCTAGGAAGTATCCAGCATCTGCTTGCACAGTGTTCGCCTCTTGCCAGCTTCCTAGTATCTTTAAGCACCAAGACACTTACCCAGAAGGGAAATTCTTGCATTACCCACAGTCTTCGAAAACAGCGGCCAGTTAGTTCAATAAATGAGTGGGGTACAAAGCAAATTTCACCAAGTCAGCTTCTGCAAGGGCCTGGGTTTACTAGACGAATTGCACAACAGCCAGCATGGCATTCAGAACAGTTTTTGACATTAATAAAATAACTAGATAGGCTAGGGACAGACATTACACAAACTGGTTTCAGTGATCAGAAACTGGTTTAAACCTGTAACAGAAGTTCGGTGCACATAAACTGGTTTCAAAATGGCCAAAACCAGTTTAAGACAGACCTGAAGGAATGTAGTATCAAATATAACCAATTTAATTAACATCAGTTCACTTCATTATCAGTTCAACCTATGCATTTTAGAGAAACCTGTGAAGATTGAATCGATTCAGCCGATGGCTTTTTGACCATCTGTACTTAGCCATAGAAGCCAGAAGTGAAATCTTTTACAGCACTCAGGGACATGGCTCTCTGCAAAAATAAATCTCCAAAGCCACTGCATCACCCCCTTGAAACTCCCTCTGCCCTGATACCCACAACCTACCCCACAGCAGCTAGATTTACAGAGCCAAAGGATAATTAGTTTATCTAGCCCAGTGGTTTTCAATCTTTTTTGACTCAAGGACTCCTCATTAGACTCAATTCACCCCTCAGAAAGTATCAACTCTGTTTTCACTTGGTTTTTATTTTGACACCAGAAATATATAGCAATTCTTCTGTTACAAAGATCCCAGAAAGACCACAGCAGGTGAGAATGTTTTTGACACTAGGGATTCCTATTGGAAATCTCTGGGCTTATTTTGTGACTCGTGTTTGCACTGTAGCAGTGCTAACATTGCATGGCACCCACGACATCCTGGAAAAGATCTCATGGCAGCCTATGTTGGCATAGCACCCTGGCTGAGAATCACGGACCTAGGCCGACCTGCTGCATATTGCAGGCCCTGGGTGGGCAGCTGGTCTTCTGACATAAACAACTAGTTAAATACTATGGGGTTGGCTCACTGGTTACCTGGTCCTGCCTGCATTTGGTTCACCCACCCACTGCTACTATGACATATACAGACTGGAAACTCCCTGGGTCAGGATCTGCTGCCTGTTTGCACACCAGCAACTTACAGTGGGGGTTCAGACCCTGATCTGGGCCTTCAGGGAAGAAACACAGTAGACATCATATTGGGTATGCTAAAACTGACTCTCCATTTCCTTAGCTTCTTCTGGGCTCTCCCCTCCCACGCACCGCTCCTTTGCCTTTTAACTCCCACTCATCCATCCATTCTTACTCACTGCAGTCTATTCCGTCTGTTTGAAAGTACAGCCTACCCATCTAGCCACCTCTTGAGGGATCCACGGAAAACCCTGCCAGGAGTAACTGCACCAGCTCTACATTTGAGGGAGGACACTGGAATTTGAAACAAAAGCTCTAATTTGCAGTTGTCCTTGTCTGGCCCAGGCCCACTGTCTCCCTTAATCTATCTGAGCCGCTTGCCTTTCCAGCCTCTCCAGTATCCCACTAGCATGACCTCCTTTCCCTGGTCCATGAAGACAGGCTCTGTGACCAGCTGGCTGTGCTCCCAGGACCTCACGGGTCTATCATTACAGCAAAAAGCAGCTCAACACACTGCCTAGTTATGGTCAGCCAGGAAAGTGCACATTTGTACCTCGCTCCTGACTCACCAGAACTTATACAGGGGTGGGAGGTGTTTTTTGATTTAACTTGACCAAGTTCCTCTCATTTAGTGTAGGTGAAGAGTACAGCAGGAAGGTCATACTGCACGGCAGGATCCCCAGGTGACTGCAGTGGCAGAGTAGTTAAAGGCATCTTCCTATGCTTACTCCTGTCTGAACCTTGGTCTGGACTTGTGCCAAAGGCTAGCCCTGGTTAGCCGAGCTGCAGATGGGTGCCTGGTCATTCAAGGCAGTGGGTGTGAGACTTTAGTGGTGTGCAACATCACTTGCACCAAGGGCCATGGAAACAAATAGCCCTAGGCACCCTGCCCCAACGAGCCATCAAGGCTTGGCTACTCCTTTCATAGACTTCTGGAACCATAAAGAAGTGAAACTAAAACTGTACCCAGTCCTTTGCAGTGTGAGTGCATGCTTTGATCCATTTACCTGGGATGACTCTACTGCTACCTTTGAATAGATTCTAGTTTTGCAGCTATAGCAGGACATAATATGCCTCCATTCAGGACAGGGCCTGATCTGCTGGAAATGACTGAAAAAAAAAAAGAAGAGGAACTTTTCCTCATGTAGAGCACTGCCCCTTTGATGTGGTGGACTACGGACATTTTGCATGGGCATTTGATAATGGACACTAATAAAGGCAGGCTTCCAGATTTGATGGACCGATGATCTGACAGACCAATGTTTCCAATTGCCTCTCCAATCCTACGTTGGAGAGGCAATTGGAAACATATTGCTAGATCCACTCAGCATTATTTTGCTGCCATGTTCCCTCACTTTAAACAAGATGAATCTTGATGCGGTTTTGGCAAGTGCCAATAACCCCTAATAATTCCTGCAGCATTTCCTCTGGCATAACCCAGTAATCTTGAGGTTAGGAAAACACTGCTTTATAGATGTAGTAATGATCTGGACTTCAGCACAGGCAGTAAAACCGTGCCCCAGCTTATTGGGAAGTATTGCCCTTGCTTTATAAAAGATGGTGTTGCTGCATAGAATATGAATTAGCACCCTGGACCTCGCATTACACCATCACATTATCGTGTCATTGGCAAGAATCTTGGGGGTCATTCCCTACAGAAACATCCAGATTAGAGAAGTAATGGGAAAGAAATAGCTAATGCAGAGAGAGAGAGTTACTTAACTACCAAAATTAAACTTTTCATCTGAAAAAAAAGCATGCAATGTGAAGCCCCAATCAGCAGAACTCTTTAACGTGTTAAGTCTGCAGACGGGACTGAGGTGTGCACAAGCAATTCACCGAATTATGACCGACCCAAGCACAAAACCCAATGTTTCTTATGCAGACATGGGAAATAACAGCAATTTGAACGTGCCCCATCGGCACTGAGGAGTGCTGTCCCCAAGGCTGTGACCCACAACCTTAGGGAAGGCTCCTTCAACCCCTAACAGTGTCCCTAGGTCTCTCCATGGGTGTAGACATCTGTCCCCACAGTCTACTGTATAATCTAATCCTAATGCCATGTCT
This sequence comes from Alligator mississippiensis, assembly GCF_030867095.1. Taxonomy (NCBI): domain Eukaryota; kingdom Metazoa; phylum Chordata; order Crocodylia; family Alligatoridae; genus Alligator; species Alligator mississippiensis. The sequence goes on from NC_081826.1 coordinate 13,996,237, forward strand.
ACATTTGGATTTTTCTAAAAGTAATAATAATTACTATCATTAAATAATAATAGTATTATTTAATTAATTACTATTATTAAATAATAATTACTATTATTAAAAATAATATTTTTTCTAATTTTCATGAGGAAAATTCCCCAGTTAGAACATCAGGGGTGGTGGGTCAGCACCGGTGAGCAGGGTAATGCAGACACAGCATGTGATGTGCCATTTTACCAAAGTTAAAGCCAAGTGGGCTGGGAGCCCAAAAAGATAGATCTTTTTCCTCCTTGGCTGCTGTGATGAAAGCTTTCCTTCCTATCTCAGGCTTCCTTGCGGATCACTAAGGGCATGCCTACACGGCACAATGAAGCCCTGAACAATCTAGTTCAGGTCCCCAAAGCTGGTCCTGTCTCCATGCTGTTGCCACCCTGTGCTGAGATAGTAAAGCTAGCTCAGGTCCCGCAGTCATGGGAGCAGCGGTACGTTCAACTGTGTAGACACAGAAACACAGGCCTGACTCCACTGAATCCCACTCCCTGCATTCACAAGCAACCACTTACTCAAGGAAATCCCAAAATCACAGAGGAGATGAGGGCACTGCCAAAGTCCTGCCATTTCAGTGACTGGCAAATAGTTGATTAATATATGCTCAGAAGATCCTGGGAAAAAGACCATGTCCTGCATCACAGAAGAAGGCAAAACCTCACACTTTTGGCCAGTCTCACCTAGGCAGAAAACTCATCTGTGGTCCCAGATTTAGCAAATTGGGATGACCCAAGTGAAAGAGCAAGATTATCTGGGCAGAAAGCTCTGAATTGTCTAAGTCTTGGCAAGAGCATCAGTACTCCATCAAAAAACCCCACCGTTAGCTCCAGGCAGGGTTCCCGACACTCTCATCCTGAGAAGCCAGCAGGGTTCACAAAGGGGGGAAATGCTTTCCTGGCCCCGACAGGCCACCAACAATGCCCTGAAGTGGAGGATTACCAGACACCTACCTGAGTACAAGACAGTTACCAACCCGGTTGGGCATATATAGGATGGGGCGAGGCAGGCACCAGCCCCAGGCGCTGACTAGGAGCGGGTGCCAGAATCATTTGGACACTTGTCTTGCTGGGATCCTTTGACCCCAGCTGACTTTCTGCCCCTGGAGCAGGGGGCTGGACCCGATGATCTCCTGAGGTCCCTTCCAGCCCAAATGTCTATGAAATCTATGAAATCCTCTGGGAGTTTTGCCCAAGAAGATAAGCTTTCCTTTCCCCTCACCTACATTCCCAACCTCTCCGCTGACAGCGGTTGCATACCTCTGTGCCCCAGCCCTGGGCACTCAATGAGATCTCTGTGCCTCTGCCAACGAGGGGACTGCAAAGACGTGATTCAACATATCACGCACAGAACTCCCTGTCCTATCGCACCATCCCTTCTATAAAGTCATCCAGTCTACACTTAAAAGTGATTTAGGTTCTTTGCCGCTGCTACTTTATATACGTTGCTCAGAGCAGACCTGCATTCAATAATGCTGAGTGGATCTAGCAATAGATTGGGTCATTCACTGGATTAACTAGATCTCTAATGTCGAACAAGTCATAGGATTGCATCTAGCTTGCTGTAATGGAGATCCAGCTAAAGTCTACTTTACAGAATGCAGGCAGGGTTGGTTTTGAGACATCAAGAAAAGACTACTCCATTGCTTCCCTTGATAGTTTATTCTCGTGGTTAATCAATCTCGCTGTTAAAAATCTGTTTCAACCTTCAGCCACTGTTTCGGATGAGCCCTTTAGTGCTTCGTTGTCTGTCCGCTATGGCCTTTATTTTTGTTCAGCGTTACTGCTTAGGACTGAGGAGGTACTCCAGGAGGCGCGCCCTTGTTCTGTAGGCCTGGCCTGCATTCTTTGCCCTTTGCATTTAGCTACACTAAATCTGCATCGTCCACAAAGTTTATCAGCACTGAGTTTAGATCACTTCCAGGTCACAGATGACATCATTAAATAGCATCAGGATTAGTACCAATCTGTGAGGAGGCTTACTGAAACACTATCATTACCATTTGATAATGACTTCCCATTGATGACTACTTCTAGTTTTAAGGACTTACCAATTAACTAGCTCTGACTGCATTCAACATGTGTTTTGATGTTGCTCAGTGCTATTTTCTAAGGAGACGGTTGTGCAATATTATGGCAACTACTTTTAAAAAATCTAAGTATATTTAATCTGCATACTTACCTTTATCCACCACATGGCCATCATATGAAGAGTCAGGTTTGCTTACAAGATCAACTTTCCATCAAACCAGGTTGTCTGGCATTAATTATATTTTCATCCTGCAATTCTTCATGGAATTAGCTCCCAGGTCAGTTTTTCTATTATTTTTTTTTAGAATAAATGTTTGGCAAAGAAGGCTATAGATGGGTTGTCTTACTTGCTCTTGTTGAATATTGGCAAAAGATTAGCATTCTTCCTGTCTTGTGGATTTTCCTGGTATTCCAGCATTAAAGATGAATGTCCATGAGGCACAGATTTCCTAAGAGAATTGCACAATACATGGACGCAGTAGTACAGTTGATCTGGGCATGCTGATTTAAGAACGTTATTTCATGTCACCCTTAGATGTTAATGGACTGGAAAGTAGTTTGTCACCCCACCATGATATTAGCACATCTTTCTGCTACTTTCCAAACACACAGCAGAAAAATATGGATTGGAATATATATTTCTGTCTTTGCTGCCCTCTTAATAACTTTACTATCTTCACCTCGCTTTGGACCTATGCTATTTGCTAGGGTTTCTTTTGTTCCTTTCTTGACGGCACCAGAAGTAGGTCTTTTGTGTGTAGATGAAATGGGGGACCAAAAATTGAAGGGGTGGGTTTTAAAAACACCGCTTCAATTTAGGGCTGATTAAATCCCAGTGTTGTGCACATACTCCGTTGACTTACCTGCCTCTCCGTCGGCAGGGAGGGGAGGGCGAGCTACTGGCGGGTGGAGCTGTGAGGGGGGCTAGTGCTTCCCTCCACAGCAGCCCCCTTTCCCCCACCTCCAGGTGGCACCCGCCCGCAGGCAACCAGCTCGGGTGGTCCTGGGGGGCACCGCAGCCACAGGGGGAAGCACCAGGCCCCCATGCAGCTCAGGTAGGCAGGCAGGCTCCAGGGGGCAGGGGGAAAAAGGTCAGGCTAGCCACTTTTCTTGGGCAGAGCCTGCCTTCCCAGGCTGCTGCCAGGCTGCCTGCAGGGTGTCCTCAAAGGAGTTTTAGTTTGCTGCACCCCAAGTCATTTAAGGTGCATTACGCTGCTGTATTTCCTACAGCGGCTGGAATTAATGCACAATACACCGCCAAGGTGCGCAAGCACCAACACCATTAAAGCAGTGCAAAAGCATTTAGCCCGCTTTAAAGTGTCGTGGACACATGCCCCTCATTTCATCTACACACAGGGCTTCCCTTATCACTTTTCTATGCTTTGTAGCAACCAGTACTCGTTAACCTGTCCCTCTTCTCCCACAAAAACTAATTTTTACATTTCCAGGATGGGCTTTTAACCACATCAGCCCCCCTAGGATTAAGGAAGCGTACATTTTTGGCTATATAACAAGTAGTTCCTTGACACTTTCCGATTCCCATTTTTAATTTTCTCTAAGGTAATACGTCATGGCGCTTACCATGTTGGTAGGTGACAGCGAGCTGTTCGCAGAAGTGCTCCACCATAGCTAATGCTGGTGGAGCTGAGTTAGGGGAAGCAACAATGGAAAAGATAAACATGTTTCCTAGTGCAGAGAAACCCTATGGCTGTGGATGCCAAGGTTTATCCCATTAATCTATCTGTGCAATTTTTAAAGTGGGGGAGAAGATAAAAACAATTAAATGTGTTGGGGGCAACATGGGTCAGAGCAGTAAGTTTTAGCCCAGGTGTTGGGAGATCCAAGTTCTGTTTTCAATTCTGCCACTGACTAACTTGGTGACCTTGGTCAGATCACTTCCCCCATTGAATTTCCTTGAGTCATCATTGGCATACCCTTGATTTGAGAATGATCTCTGCCATGGCTCACTGATGGGTTTTGAGGTGACTTAAGAGTCCAATCCTTGAGCCACAGATCCATTTGCAGAAGTTGCAGATGTTTCTGCAGGGGAGAGTAGGCAGTAGGTTGGGATTCCTCTTCTTTTTCTTCCTCTGCTCTCTCTTCTTTGCTTTGAGGTCAAGACACTTTACTTCAAAAGAGGCTGCTGCTTGGCTGAGGTTGTGGTGCCATTGCAGTCATTTAGCAATGTCCCCGAGTATATGCACATGTAAATAACAATTGTAAAATAAGGCCTGCGCTAAGTTTCTAGTGTTTCATTTGTGAGCTGCAAAGCTCTAGTTTAACATATTTAGATGCATTTTTTCCAGGTTTTTCTCCTGAAAAGAAAATGTGGTACCTGAAACACCAAGTGCACTTCCAGTGTGGATCAACATGGCATGAACTGACCTTCAATACCGCAACAAGAGTGTGACCACTTGAGCTCTAGGACTAGCATTAACTGACAGCAGAAAATGACTGCTAGCCCAAAGAAAGGCAGGCATGCCAGCACAGGCAAAACTGGGCAGCTCTGTATCCTGGGAGGAGGCAGCACACAAGGAAGTGGCTGGAGCTGGGCTGCTGTGCTAAGTACAGACTGTCAAAAAGGCTGAATCTGAATTGATTCAATCTTCGCAGGTTGGTCTAAGCTGCATAGGTTGGACCAAGAAGCAAGCAAACAGACATTCACTTTTGATTCTGGAAATATAGCTATGTGCCTGCAGTGGCCCAGGCCAGAGGCCAAGGGGTGCTAAAGTATGCCTCCCTGCTTGGCTGGAGCAGACAGCTTGGGCCAAGGCTAGCCCACCCATCCTTTAAAGGGGACGGGGCATTTCCAGGGGAGGTGCAAAGCATCCTGGGATGCTGGGGGGACACCGTGAGTTAACTTGAATCTGGAGGAGATCTGGGACAGAAGTTCAATAAACTGATTTAACCTGAATCAGTTAAGTCTGATACTACATCCATGTAGGTTTATCTTAAGCCTATGTCAGCCATTTTGAAAGTGGTTTATGTGCACTGAACTTCTGTGGTGTTACAGATTTAAACCGGTTTCTGATCACTTTTACAGGTTTATGTGTCATTTCTGTCCCTAGCCCTGATGGGGGTGCAGTGGTTGGGAAAGCAGTGGCAGCAGCTGCTATTCTGGCACCACCGCAAAGTTGGATCTAGGGCTGGTGCCCCAGTCACTCTCCTTAGTCACATCACTACATGTCATGTCTGGGAAACGGGGGAATCTACAGGCAGATCTGACATGGTTCTTTCACTTCTCCGCACCTGCAGCTTCCCCCACCAGTACCAGTCACTCCCAGTGTGCTGCTTCTGCTGCTGCTGCTTTGGTGGGGCGGTGGGCACGGGTCTTTAGAAAGTTCGCATCCAGTCATTTGGGCTGGTTGCCAGAGAGTTTCCTGAAAAACAGGAGCGAAGGGAGATGGTGCATATGACAGCTTACAACACAGGGAACTTGGGCAGAATAGCAGAATGTGAAGAAAAGATAGTCCTTTGGATCCCAGGCTTCCCCAGGCCCCGGAAAATTTCAAAAGCTGCTGAAAAAAACCAGAAGCAGTGGAACTTCTCAGAAACATCCAAGGAATTATTTTTTACATAAGTCTTGAGAAATACACTAAATACAGGAGATATCACCAGTTCTTTCTATTGTCCAAATAGGATAAAGTAAACCTCTCTTTTTTTTTCTTTCTCTCTCGCTTCTTATTATCTTATGCTGGGCCCCCATCACCAGTGTCTGAGCCTGTGGTAATACATTTAGCAGATGTAAATGCAATGCAGAAAGACAGAGAGCAAAAGAGGGGAAACATAATTCTCTGGCTGACTCTCAGGGAACAGTTAATTTAGAGATGAAGGAATTAGCTTTTGGCCACTGTCCTCTCATAAATCAGTCACTGATTGATCCTTTGACAGCAGCGTCCCTAGCTGCCCTCTGCCGTGCCGGAGTGCTCTTTAGGAAACTGTTAGAACGTGTGGTTTTATAGTCATTCAAATTATTTGGATATCTAGAACCATTTGTATAGGAAACCTAAACTCATGGGTGCACTTTAACTGCAGTTATTATTTCTGTAAATGGGAGTTGGCCTTAGGACACTGGAAAAAGTGTGTCTGTTGGGAAGCTCTGTCCAGCAGCTGTAAACAGTATTTCATCCACTCAGGGTCCCTTGACCATTTTTATCCTTTGTTAATAAGTCATGTCATATTTGATGCTTTTTTATAAGAACATCTTTTGGGAACTGGACCACTATTCTATTGATGAGCAGATATGCCACGTAAGATTTAATAGATTTCATAGACATTAGGGCTGGAAGGGACCTTGCAAGATCATCAGGTCCAGGCCCCTGCCCCAGTGGCAGGAAATCAGCTGGGGTCAGCTCACCCCAGCAAGATAAGCATCCAAAAGCTCAGAGCCTGGATGGGAAATGTTCATGCCAACTCTCCTTATTTCACAGGAATAGCTCCAATTCTTTAAGCATTACACTTGCCTTCTTTCCACTCCTCATTTGAGAATCTCACATAGACTGGACAGGAGTTTGGGACAGAGGTGTAATGACTGGGTCTGAGCCTTGAGACTAAGTACAGACAGTCAAAAAGCCCAAGACTGAATCTATTCAGTCTTTGCAGGTTAGTCTAAAATGCACAGATTAAACTGAAACAGAAGTGAACGGACATTCACCTTTGATTCAGGAAATGCAGCCACATGCCTGCAGTGGCTCAGGCCGGAAGCCGGGGGGTACTAGAGCATGGCTCTGGCTGTGTTCACTTCCTGTTTGTGCTGCCTCCGAGGTCTTTGGGATTTAAAGTCCAGATTTACAGCAGCAGGACTCTGCAGGGTTATTCATTACTTCTTCCTGCTTCCAAGCACCTTTGGGATTTGTAGTCCACAGTTGCAGCCAGCAGCAAGTTTGAGCAGGGGGAGAAGGGGTGTGTAACTCCTTCCCTGGCCCCAGACCCCAGCCGGGGTTTGCTGGGGGGGCAGTCTCCCCCCACCCCTGCAGACTGGGCTGCCTCCCCAGCAAGGCTTGCCTCACTCCCCCTTGTCAGCCAGCCCTCAAGGGAGCAGAGGGGCAGGACCAGCCCCACTCTCTGAAGCAGACAGCCCAGCCCAGCCCAGGGCTGCAAAGCATGCTGGTATGCTGGGGGACTACAATTTAACTTAAACCAGGAAAGGGTCTGAGACAGAAGTTTCATAAACTGGTGTGACCCAAATCAGTTAAGTCTGATACTGCATTCAACCAGGTTTATCTTAAACCAGTTTTGGCCATTTTGAAACTGGTTTATGTGCACTGAGCTTCTGTTCTGTGACAGGTTTAAACCAGTTTATGTGTAACTTCTGTCCCTAGCCCGAGTGACAGCAGGGGCTAGGCTGGCTGTAGCGGTGGTTAATGTTTTCGCAGGTGCCTAGAGCTGGTGCTCTAGTGGCCCACAACTCTCATTATGCCACTGGTCTGGAGTCCAAATGATCAGTCTGAAGTTTCCCCCCCTGCCCTGAGGGCCCTCTTTACCCTCTTACTTTTGCCAAAGCATCAAAACTCTTGCACATCCAAAATTAGCTACCTCAATCCACACTGAAGATACCGAAGAACTGATTTGGTTTTCCAGCCGCACCTTGTTGCTTGAGAATATACATCCATAAAAGGTAAAAGTACCCTACAGATCCCAGCATACTGCCAAGAGTAGAAACACAGCTGTTATTATCACTACATGTAATGCAAATTCTACTCGACATACATCATCCCTTTCATATTCTGCAAGACCATCCAGTAGTGTGGGAACCTCATCAGTGTCTTGGAACGAGATCATGGGACTGAAACCACAAACCCTATGTTCAAATAACACTGTGGAACTGCCTGTAACCAATGACAATAAGGAAAGAGTCAGAGGGAAGGCCTCCACTTTACCCTTAATTTACTCCATATTGTCTGAGTGTTTGCAGCATGTGGCATGATCTGTATGTAAAATGGGATCACCCTGGTTTTGGAAAGCTCCTCTGCACAGGCATTCTGCATAAGCTGGTAACACTTTTAGTCTTAACTCTGCACTTCATTATTCTTGTGGGTTTAAGCAAGGTCCTTAATGTTATTCGAACACTGCATTTTGTATGTGATTTAAGATCTTTTGTTTTCATAGCAATTAAAAAAATGCTCTAAGCAGAGGGGGGTTGAGATTAGCAAAATTATGGGGTTTTTGATCACTCTGTAAAGAATCTGAGAAAGAAGGAAGATGGGCTGTTACATGATAACTTTAGGCAGCTTCTGAGGCTCTTAACCCCTGGGCTGTCTGCATATTAATACCTTTTAGGCCTAAAGCATTCTTTATTTGGCTTAACATTACCCCACTCCAGGGCAGGATTATCTCCAATCTGCCTAATTTTGCTCCTGTTTTATTAATTTGCGCCCACTCCTTTGCATCTTTTCCACCCAAGCTGAAGTCCTCCAGCATCCCTGGAGGCGGTGGGCCCACTGTACTTCCCACCACTGCTTAGTGCAACTGGCTGTCTCCTGGTTGGGTCCAAGTGGGGCAGGAAACCACGTCCCCGCTGCAGCTTGAACCTGGCTCTGCTCTCCACCAGGAGAGGAGTCAGCTGGATCCGAGCCGGGGGGGAACCATGTTGCTCCACTCCCGGTGGTTTTCTCCCCTGCATGGATGCAGCTGGCCCTGCTCCCAGCAGGCGTAGAGCCCGGAGCAGAGCAGGTCAGGCAGGAGGCACCATGGCTTCCAGGAGCTGGGCTCAGCCCCGAGAGAGCAGGGAGCCTGTTCTTCCCCGAGGTCCTTGTCCTGCCCCTGCTCACCAAACCTCTAGTAGCAAGTCACAGCTGTGCAGGAGATGGGCAATCAGAGCAGGTTTTTTGCCTTAACATGTGACCGTTCCACTAAGCTGAATAGCACCAAGCCGATTTGCATTTGTTCGGCTTGCAGCATAAGGTCTGACCAGGCCCTGAAGGTTTTCTAGTTAAGGTACCCAGAGGGGACTTAGCGCTTGCATTCACCACATCCCTTTTCCATAAGATCACAGCATGACTTCATGTCATTGGTGACTTATTCAAAGGGGTTTAGTAGGCACTTACCCTTATGCACTGCAATGCCCAAGCATTAGGCTCATTGCTGCAGAGGGTGATTCAAATCAAGTAGGCCAGGTGCTTAGGGCCCCTATATGGGCCCTGGTGGAGGCAATGGGCTCTATATAGAGAAGGGGGAGCAGTATGTACCTCCAAAGAGGGAGTCACAAAGACTGTAGGCAAGTAGAGGCAGCCGACGGGAGGATGTCTGAATTCTGGCCCCTTGCAAGAGCTTAGACGTCTGACTCGCAGTCCTTCAGGGGCCTTCCTCCCTCTGCAGTTCCTAATACCCAGTCTCACTTCTTGGGATAGCTGCCTAATGGTTTCTGAAGGAAGCAGGAGAGGGGATAGCAGCATCCACCTACCGATGGCTAGTACCGGGGTGGTTAAAGAACTTGCTTAGAGACTGGGAGGCCTGGATTCAAGGTCTTCCACCGACGAAGGGGATCAGAACTCGCATCTTGTCCTGGGGAAGGGAGCACCCTAACCACCAGGCTAAGGGAGGACACTCCCCGTGCTTGTCTGGAAGCTGGCCCACTGGCTAAGTAGGAATTCAGAAGAGAAGCAGTAAGAGGGAGCCGGACGGTCTGTAGCCTAGTGGTTAGGGGCTCTCCTGGGAGGGGGAAGTCCAGACTTTTTGTCCTTGCTTCCCAGCCGTGTAGTCACAGTTTGTATGCTGAATCACTGAATAAAAACACCAATTAGCCTGGCAACAGAGACAGGGACATAGGAAGCTCCTCTCCCGTGGGAGTGCTGTAATGACTAGGCTCTTGTTTGGTTGTTTTCCTTCTGACCCTGCGACTCCCGAGCCCTCGGCTGCCCGGCTTCAAAGGGGAGGTGAGCAATGGCCCTCTCCAGCCTCTTCCATAGCCTCGTGGCTCAGGTGCTCCCACGAGAGAGGTGAATTCACACCCTGCCAGGCTGATGGAAACCCAGAACAAAAGGCATCCGCTCCCTCCTCTTACAATCAGGGCGTTAGACACGGAGGGGATGGCATCGCTGTGGTCCTCAAGGTGAATGTGACCCGAGTTAGGCGGGGGAGGGATTCTGCCAACCCAGGGAAGCCTTTCCAGGGATCCAGGTGCCTCTCTGCAGTGATCTGAATCCTAACAGAGCTAATGGGGAAGGCGAACATCGCTGTGCCTGAGCACCCCACCTGTCTCATTGCAAGCGTATTCAGAGGGTCTGGCGCACATACTTGTAGGGAACTTTGCAGCTAAAAACAGAAGCACCCAACGAGCGGCCGATTTCAAGCACTCTTTGAAACGCAGACACCTAAATTCTGCCCAAGTTCCACGGGCTGGTCTGGAGGGGACGATCAAACAGAGACCCTCGCAAACACACTACGTGACTTACCAGCTTTTTCATCCTTGCTTTGTTACTCTCTGGTCTCTCCTCTTCTCCAGCCATACTGTATTGCCAAAGACACCCCTAGGGGTGTGCGGGGCCCGGGGCATGTCAGCCTGTGCGGGGAAGCGAGCAGCCAGAACACAAAGCTGGTGGCGCCCTTGGCATGTGCCAATGGCGCTATCCACGGGCACTGTATGGCATTGTCCACGGGCACCGTATGGCACTGGCTATCCACGGGCACTGTATGACACTGTCCACGGGGCCCAGGGCGGTCACCCCAATTCGCCGCCCAAGGGACGACTCTGTGCATTGCACTGTGTATTACTTTTCTTAAAACCTAAAAACTCTGGGCAGTTCTTCCAGCAGAAGGGTTTTCAAAGCAACTGTACACATCGAACCAAGACAGCCTTACCTCTTCAACAGCCAGAATCATCTCTCCCCTAGAAGCCCAGAAAGCCGCTCTGAAGATCAGCGCTGTAGCTTAGCCCTGGGCAGTAGCAGGGGGTGGCCTTGCCTAGAGTATTTCCACAGGTCCTGAGGGCCAAGTCTGGAGACAGCCCTGGGTTGTGTCTGCACAGAAATGACTGCTGCAAAGGTTAGAAATATGCCAGCTTGCCTGAAGCCAGCCCGACCAGGGGCCAGCAGCATAGAGTTCGGCACAGGCTGGTCTTCTTAGCGCAATCAGTTATGCTGCAGTAATCCCTGTGCTACCATTACTAGCTCGCTACCAGGACCTGGTAACTAGATCCTGGAATAGATGCGACTGCCGTTACCATACCTTCAAACTCACAGAAACCAAGCAGCCTCTGCATTTGTCTGACACCCAACGTTATCCCACGGCAATTCAAGGGTTACATAGTTATTATAAGATATACTGAAAAAGGCAGGCAATCATTTCCACCAACATGTCACTCAGGAAATGTGAAGCCAACATCTTGCCACTCAGCAGCAAAGTGGATAATTTTGCTCTTCAGGCCCAGCTACCAGCGCTGACATTACTGCAAAGCAGTTTTTACCCATTTTCCTCCCACACCGATTAAAGAAAAACAGCACGTTGGGCAAGATGCTTGGCAGGGTGATGGGACGTCTGTGTCCGAGGTGGGAGGCCGTGCGCTGGCTCGGAGGCGGCGTGGAGTGCAACTTTTAACTAGCTGTCATCTTTCAACATTTCACAGCTGTTCCCCAAACAGGATGTAGCCTCCTTTTATAGCACGTTCGCAACAAAGCTTGTGGTGCTGACACAGTCTGTGCTCGGGGATTTGGAGCCTCTCTGCTTTCAGGGCAAGATATAATCAAAGTCAGTCCTTGGTTCATTGAGGTCTGCTCAGCCGTGGGGGGAAGCCAGGCAGCGTTTCGCACAGAAAGAGGGCATTACTAGATGCTGCCTGATGTTCTTTAAAACATGCCTGATGGTCTGCGTGGAGGTGAGCTCCAGCTTCCAAGCAGTGGTCTGGATTTTACATAGACCCTGGTCAGGGGATGAGCACAAACAGAGGTTTGATCTGCTTGAAGAGCCCCAGATTTTTGCCAAATGCAAAATTGGAGTTTACTGCACCTTTGAACCACGGCCTGCTCGCCAGCTGTAGCATCACGTTTCTGATCTCCTGTGCAGCTACCAGGATGGAGATGCCAGAGAGCCTGCGTCTTCAAGCAGTGAAGGAAAGTTGTATTCATGCATGCATGGGGGCTTTTACCTCCCTGGCATCACTGCCTCTGCTGTCCTCCAGTTACTCTCCTCGTCCCTTCTCTCTCCCTGTGGTGCTAGCAAAAGGCTTCCCCTTTTGGAGCATCACTGATGTCATAACATGGCCTGTATCGCAGTCGTTCCCATGCCAAATAGCCTTCCCCAGGCTCAAAAGCTCTTCTTCAGACCACCCAAGCAACAGCCTTCCAGCTTGCCTTCGAGGCACCGCAAGAGTCATTTTATCCTCCTAGACTAAACAGTCCACAAAAGGGACTTTGAGGTTGCAGTGCTGAGTACTGCATCCCCTAACACTTGGGCACCTCACTGCCTGCTGAAACCCTCAGGCCCAGTCGAGCACCGGGGCTCCCCCCACGCAATGCCCAAGGACAGCCAGAGCGGGATTCCCAAGAGGCAGCTCCTGCTCAGGGTGTTGGCTACGGTCCCTGATAGGAGACCCCTGGGAGAGGGCCAGAGATGGAGCCCTGCCTCTCTCAGGGACTTAGTGAAGTCCCAGGACTTGAGTCAGCTGTGGGCCCTGCCCTGGAGCCTAGCTGTTTCCACTGAGGAGGACATGACAACGCCATCCATCCTGCCTAACACACAGTGTTAGGTGATTCGAGGACTCAGCTGGGGGAGGGATTACCTAGAGTCAAATGGGGCAGAGGCAGAATCTGAACCTTGGTCTCCCACCTTCTAGGTGAAGGCTGCAACCAGCAGAGCGCTACCATGTTGTCTTGCATATAACCTGCATTCCCCCACAAACCCCGGTAAAGAAAATTGTGGGGCACATTACATGCAAGCAAAACAGATCCCCATGGGTCTGGAGACTTGGCAGCAGGGCACCAGCTCTGGGAGCCATGACAATTAATGGTACCACCACTCTCCTGCCACCAAATTTCCAGACTTATGGGGAGCCCCCTAGACAGATGACATGGCCCACATGCCAAATCAGGCCAGAGTGTGGGGTGGGTCCATGGCCAGACCTGGTGCACAGCCCTAAAGCCAGTGCACAGGGTCCACCTGGCCAACGGCCCGGACTTGAGCCATGGTCCCAGACCCACTGTGCTAGATGGGGTCACAGCCCCACCCCTGCCACTCAGGATTGGGCCAATGCACAGGGTTAATGCACGATCCCTATTCAAGAGGAAAAGCTAGTGGTGGATCCCCCTGAATATAGGCATTGCGTATCTGGGGCCATCGGTTTCTGGACAGCTTTGCAAATATCCACTGGCCACCACGGGAATTTAGGCCCTTACTGTGTTAGCAGTTGCGGGAGGAGACTTAAAAATCTCAGCGGTGTCCAACTCCCGCTGTGGATTCAGCCCCTAGTCGTCTTCTCTCTCTGCAGAGCATTCCCGCACCATCACCACCACTTGGCACCATCGCAGTTAATTTGGGAACGTCTTCTGCTGAAAGCTCTGACCGCTGATCACAGGCTACACGACTGGGGGCCAGCCTTTTTGGCAGGCAGGTCACGAATTAGCCCCACAGTCCAACTGGTACTTTGATCCCCTTCCCCTGCCCCATCTCCTTCTCAGCTCGCTGCTCCTTGCCCTGTGCTCTCTGCTGAATCTGCTGCTCTGTTTTCTGCTTCCTGCCCTACCTGCCACTGTGCTGCTCGAAGTCTGAATTTCCCAGCTTCGCAGTTCCCAAGCCTGCTTCCTACTATCGACCCATCCTTCAGGGTTCACCAAGCAGGTCATTAGACCCATTTTCACACCTACCTCTGGGTTTCCCCTCCAAAATCTCCTGATCTGCCTCCAGGCCTCTCTCCCCTGGTCTCTCTCAACACAACCAAAGAACTTTCCTTACATACACTTGCAATTGAAGTCACATGTTCTTTGGCCTATACATCTCATCAGCCCCTACAGACTACATCCCTTGTTTGGGGCTGAAACTAGGGTTGCATTTAGCTTATAACCTCTCTTCAAAAGACACCAGTGTTTGCTGTGTCACTGTGTCTTGAGATAATCTAGATCAATGGTTACCAATTTATGGCTTGAGCAATATTGCTCAAGGCCACAGGAAATGCCCTTGTTTGGGGCTGAAACTAGGGTTGCATTTAGCTTATAACCTCTCTTCAAAAGACACCAGTGTTTGCTGTGTCACTGTGTCTTGAGATAATCTAGATCACTGGTTACCAATTTATGGCTTGAGCAATATTGCTTAAGGCCACAGGAAATTCTGCTTCTAGCAGATACATGCTACTCTAGGTTGGCACTAAGACCAAAGTGTAATGTTACCTGCAGTTCATTACTGGATCATTGCCATCCATGGGCTAGAGAAGCTGGAGGACCATTCATCTACACATTTAAGGCCGAGTATTACAATTGCAGCAAAGCCCAACTATTACAATTGCAGCGAAGTTTCATTTACCTTCAAGGATTAACACAACAAAACTGAATCATACTGAATATAAACCATTGCAACAAACTCTGCTCATCTGTTTTGGAGCAGAGATGCTTCTAAAGCGATCGATCGCAGTCCTTTATATGTATTCTGAACTCCTGCTTTCTCCTGTACAAAGCACTTTTCAGAAAGACTAGCCACTGGGACTTGCTCTTGTCAGGTGTTGAGCCTGATGACCTGATCCAGCAGCGCACTGAGGCACAGGTGCAATTCCACTGAGGTTAATGGGAATGCTCAATTTGCATGAAACAGTCATTAGATAAAAATGCAGAAGCAGCAATGCAGCACAGGGGCCAGAACCCAGGATACCCTTCTTCCTAGGACTGTGCCCTCCTCAGCCACATAGGTGCCTTTCTGCTGGCTCTCCTTTTGGCCCTATATATCTTCGTCCTCGGCTGCACTTTTAAATGAAATAAAGAGATAGGGCGATAGGGTGTCTGGGACCTGGGTCTCTGCCTCCTAGACAAGTGCCCTAAGCTATTGAGCAGAGGGGTCCCCACCCAGGAAATCAACCCTAAATGCACTGAAAACAGGCAAGAGGAAGTAATCCTTTCTGACCTGCCCAACCCTGCAGCATTACAACCTCCCACAGCGAGCAGGACCTCCTGAACTGTTGGCAAACAGCTTTCTGAGGGTGCTGTTGTCTTTGGCCCTGAACCAGAGACAAGTTTCAGACTCGCGGATCCCTGCAGGGATGCGAGCCTGTACTATTATTTCTGCTCTTAATGACAAGCAAGGGATGCTTAGCAAACAAAAAGAATTGAAAACAGAATCCTCAGGGCAGGCAAACCACGGTGTAAATGCACAGGTGTCTCCTTTATGAAGAGTAAGTAGAGGGACAAATGGGCCCTACAGTGTGCTGGTGTTGCAGAGCGAATCCTCGAGGGCTAACCTGGCCACGTGCTAATGGTTCTGGGGAAGGGAAAGGGGATCTAAACTCGCTCCCTATCTCTGCTATGAACATCCTGCGTTTTTGGGCCAGTCAGTGAGGGCCAAGTTGTATTTCACCTTTACCTGCCTGCACAGCATTTATCAAGCCATGGAAATGCCATTTTGGGCACTCAAGTACAGTTTAGATTTGATTTGTACTATGTAGCTATCACGAATGGTGCATGCCCCCTGGAGGCTTGTGGGGGCACAGCAACCGCCTGCAGTTGGTGGCGGCAGTGGTGGCAGCGGGGCTGTAGCGGCGGCGAGCAGGGAGCTCCCGCAGGTGGCCACAACGGTGTCGGCTGCGGGGGTGGGGGAGGTGGTGAGCGGCGACTGCCCACAGGCACCGCCGGCAGCATCGGCAGTGCTTCTTTGAGAGGGTGCGCGTGCACCCCTGTGCACCCTTTATGCATTACCAATGGTAGCTATACTCACCCTGCCTTCCCTTCTGAGCAAGCTCAGCAGGCTGCCCTATGGACATGTAGGCTGCCTATAGATGTGCTCATTCGCATTTCAATTAAAATGCATCGATTAATTGAGTTTGCTCCAGTGTCACCTCACTGTCACGTATATTAAGCCCCCTGCATTTCAAAACAGCTGTGGGGGCACTTTGACTAAACCTTGTTGAATGGGCTTTAGTTAAAGTGCCCCTGCCACCATTTTAAAATATGGGGGGCAGGGCTTGATATGCATGACAATGAGGTGTTTAATTAAAGTGGATGTCTGGAAACCACTCTAATTAAATGTCTCCCCCGGCTCCACCTCCGATCACATGTATAGGCAGCCTTAGATGCGTGGGTGGAACAGAATCACCCATGCGTGCACATAACATCAGGACTCCCCAGACTTTAATTGCAGAAAACATCATAACTAGCAAGTGTTCAAAGAAGGAGGACGGCCATCTTGCCCTTAGCCCTACTGACCAGTGGCTAGGGCACTTGAGCAGGAGAGCTGGATCCTAGGCTGCTCTCAGCCAAAGAAGAACCTGCTTCTCCTACTACCCAGCAGGCTGCAGGCTAGGCATCGACCAGATCTTGCTGCAGCCAACAGGGAAAGCTAAATGGGGCAGGAGACGAACGAGGTGGAGGGAGGATGTGGCTCAGTGACCTGCCCACTGCCTTTGAACGCAAGAGGCCCTGAGTTCTGGCTCCTGCCCCAATGGCTTTTCTGCACCTGGGATTGGCCATAATGAAATGAATAAAGAGCACCGGGCTAGTTTCTGTCCCACTGCCATGTAGGCCCATGAACATGAAATTGGATTTGGCCCTTAATTTTTTTTGGCCCAAATCCTCAAAGGTTCCTGGGTGACAAACGCCCTCTGATTTCACTGAGAGCTGGGTGCTTACATGCCTTGGAGGACCTGGGCTTGAGGTCTTGTGCTCTGTAACATGGGGAGACTGGTGCCTCTTTAGTTCATCTTGTCTGTTCAGACTGAGAAACCTCAAAGGCAAAAATGCTCTTACTCGATGTTTGTAGCAGGCTGAAAACAACAGGGTTCGCATCTTGATTGGAGCTATTAGTTGGTACTGGAATACAATAAACCAGGGAGTGTGCAAGCTTCCTATCTGCAGAGCAAAGGACAGGTGGGCCTACTAGACTCTGCTAGCAAGAACCCAAGCTCCTCCACATTCACACATTGCCAGTCACAACTGTGCTCTGGCTCGCCTGACATTACTCCACTTGTTTCTATGCTTCCATCTCCAAATCGCTCCCCTTCTTCAGTCACCTAGGAAAGCGATAGGCACATATTTTTCCATACATGGCAAATAAGAGGAGAATTGGAAGGGGCCAAAACCATCACAGGAAGGGAAATTTAGGTTGAAGATTAGGAAGAACTCTCTGGCAGTGAGGGCGACTAAGCACTGGGACAGTTGACCTGGAGAAGACCTTACAATGAGATGCTGAGCGCTGTGGGACTCTTTAGCCTGGAAAAGCGCAGGCTCAGGGGTGATCTGGTGGCCACCTGTAAGTTTATCAGGGGTGCTCATCAGGATCTGAGGAAATGTCTGTTCACCAGAGCGTCCCACGGGATGACAAAGTTGAATGGTCACAAACTCCTCCATGACTGTTTCAGGCTGGACATAAGGAAGAACTTCCCTACTGTCTGAGCCCCCAAGGTCTGGAATAGACTGCTGCCGGAGGTGGTTCAAGCACCTACTTTGAATGCCTTCAAGAGACATTTGGATGTCTATTTTGCTGGGATCCTATGACCCCTGTTGACTTCCTGCCCTTTGGGCAGGGGGTTGGACTCGATGATCTTCCGAGGTCCCTTCCAGCCCTAATGTCTATGAAATCTATGAATCCATAAAAGAAGTTGTGGAACCTCCACTCCTGGAAGTTAAAAGCAGGTTAAACACACGCTTGACTGGGATGGTTGAGTCAGGGATGACCCTGCCTTGAGCAGGGATCTGGACTAGATGACCTCCTGAGGTCCCTTCAGGCTCTACTTTGCTATGTATAATGTCTATTATCATTACTCCAATCAGGTGCCACCTTGCTTAAAGTTATCCCTATTTACTTCACGCTGCCTACACAACTGTGAGTATGGGCACACAGATATGGGTATGGACACGCATATATTTGGAACCATTTCAAAAGGGGAACATTTCAAATAGGCCAAATGTTACAGATGGGCAAGCTGGGAACAATACAAATGTAGCAAAACTGCTCCAACTTCAACAATGGATGAAACATATGGAGCCATTTTAAGGTCCAGTTTCTCAAGACTTTCCAGGGCTCACAAAATGAAGTGGGTCCTATTGGACAGCTGCCGCCTCCCCCTTTTGAGGTGGTAAAATGTGCATTTTTAGCTCAAAGCAGCCTTAAAGCATTGGATCTAAACTACCTGAAAACTGTCTACTTTGTACTTCAGAACCATGTACTCTGACTGAGATTACACGCTGGGAGCAGATGTGGGTAACATTTCAGTTTTGTTTTCAATGGGGCTCTTTGAAACAACTCAGAAGTTTAGAATATTAGAATAATCATATCCTAGAGCTGTCTGTGGACAGAGTGCAGGGTAGGTGGGCGACAGCACCTGAAAAATATAGTGTCTCATTTAGGTCTGCATGAATGCTCAAAGACACTGTGGGCATGTTCACACATGCATTTACTCCAGCCTAGATTTACTATGCAGGAAACTGCTCCAGAGCAAGGGTTTTTGGGTAGGTGTCTACACATGCAGGGATTAGGTAGAAAATTGCTCCCAGTTCCCTGCAGCCCTGCAATGGGCCCCTGCCACCACTGGGGGAGGGGGGGGGGCTCCAGGGTCCCCCTGGGTGCTAGCCTGGGGACTGGCAGGGAGCACTGGGCCAGGAGACAGCTGTCCCCTGGTCCCAGGGACAATGTCTCCCTGCCCCAGCAGCAGGGAGCCCCTTGTCCTGGCTTCCTGATCAGGGGCATGGGGCTTGGAAAGATGCAGGGGAGGGGCAGATCCCAGACCCTTGCCCTGATCCACCGGTGGGGGAGTTAGGAGCTAGCTTGCTGCTAGCTACCATACTAGTAGAGCTTGTGTATCTCCATGCCCCTGATTGGGAGGTTAAGCTTGTGTAGACACACCCTTGAAGTGCCATATATATATATAATTAAATAATCCTGTTACATATATTTAACAGTCAGCTGGTGATTTGTCTTTGGATCATTATTGAAATGTGCTCATAATTCAAATCCACTCCTGCCAAATTGGTCCTGGCGCTGTCAAAAAGCCGTGATACGATTTATGGTAATGTCATGTTGCCTGAAGTATTAAAAACTTTTTACATCTAATCCACCAAAATAAAACTATGATTAACTAAGCATTTGAAACAAAATATGGCTCAGTACCAAGAGGCTGCCCTTGGCATTCTGAAATTAGCAGAAACAAATGAAGAAACCCTTCCCTCCAGAAATAATATCCAAACTCAGATGGATTTTTTTTTTAATCTGGCCTATAACATTTATTGAGAGGTTTCTAGGCCTCAGGTTTTAAAAGAGCATAATCAGTGTTTTTTCCTGTTTCATTAGCATTTTCATTATTGTATTAACCTAGCTGGATGCCAGTTAGGTCAGTATTAGTTATAGGATCATAGGAAAGTAGGGCTGGAAGGAACCTCACAAAATCATCTAGTTCAGCCCTGTGCTTAAGACAGGCTCATCCCTGACTCAACCATCCCAGCCAAGTGTCTGTCTAATCTGCTCTTGAAAACATCCAAGGCTGGAGCTTCCACAATTTCTCTAGGTTGTCTTTTCCAAAGCTTGGCAACTCTGATAGGAAGTTCTTTCCAATCTCCATTCTGAGATTTGAGTGGTTTAATTAAAGCGCTGCTGCATCTTGTGTATCAGCATCCCTGTGCTTAAAAATGGTGGCAGGGTTGCTTGAACTAAAGCGTGTTTGATGACCCCCATCACCAATTTTAAGTGCAGGGACACTGATGCATGAGCCACGCTCCAGCAGACTCAATTCATCCACCATGATTAACCGAGTCTGTTCTGACGCGCTGGAACTGCAGCACAACGGAGCAGCCTCCGTGCTCGGGGATAGGCACCCTTTTTTACGCTCTCCACTGGACTCCTTTCAGTCTGTCCACTTCATTCTTGAAGTGAATTATACAGGTGAACTAGTTGTCATATTGATAACATCCTAGTAGGTATCTCAGGTTCACCATTTCTATCCAGGTCTTCGGATGGTAGTTTCTTCCCATTTATCCAACTGGGCCATAATCCTGATCCCTCTGAAGTCACTATGCTGGACACCTGCAATTGTTATTTAGGGAGGTGGAGTTCAGAGGCACAGGTTAAAAGCCCACCTCTGATCTAGAAGACAAGCGTTTGTACCTCTCAGGGAGTTCCAGGCTGCAGCCAAGCCAGGCTCCGGGTGCTGTTGTGTTAAATTAGTGTTGTCTAAATTCTAAATCTTTAAGTACAAGTCATTCATGCTTTTCTCTCCACGTCAGGAGGAGCCAGGCAAAGTCCAGAGGTGGTGGTTAAAATAAGTATAAGGTGGGAAGGGCCCGGGCAGTGAAGAGGAGTAGGTTCCTTTGCACATGTTCAGAGCCCAGTGCCATGATGAAACACAGCTCTGTTATCTATTCATTCCCACCAAACATGTCACTTTGTTTCCTGCTCGCTTACTCAGATGGATCTCAGTGACAGAGGATGCCTTTCTGAATGAGTTTCCCCCCCACAACTTGTGTCCTTGATGACCTTACAGTTCATTTCCAGGCCCGTCCTGCTCCCATGCAAGTCAAGGGTTAATCAGCCACTGTATTGCATGCAAGCAGGACGGGTCTTTGTGGTTCTGACATTGTAGTGCATCTTTCCAGAGGCTTTCTTTGGCAGTTCAGGGTATGCAGTTCAGACCAGACCAGCCTGACACAGCTAGATGTACTCTACCATCTCATCCAGTCAGACATCTCAGCATTTTGTCCCTGAGGACTAAACCTGCTGCAGGGCAGAAAGGGGAGGTGGGGCAGGGTAGGAATCTAGAGAGCAAGTGGGGGAGAGAAGGAGGCCAGAAAGGGAGTGAAACGGGATATTTTCCTGCTGGGCCTAATGATAAATTCTATATCGGGGCGGGCAATTATTTTGGGCAGAGGGCCGCTTACTGAGTTTCAGGAAGCCATGGAGGGCCGCATGACAAGCAGCCCAGGGCAAATTAATATTAATTTTCTAAAATTTTTAGGGACCCTGTGGGCTGGATAGAATGGCCTGGCAGGCCACATCTGGCCCCCGGGCTGCATTTTACCCACCCCTGCTCTATATGGATGCATGCCTTAGAAATACGTAAGATAAACAATTCATGTAGCCAGTTCCCCAAAGCATTGACTTAAGCTTCCTCCTTTTTACCTCTTTTCTCTCAATCATCATATTTCAAGTGGCTGCTTCTCCCTGCTAGCATGGGCTGGGTCCTTGGTTCTTCCTCTACCGTCTCCCCTGACCCGCCCTGCAACCCCGCGGCACCTCATTCAAAGTGATGGTTGAGCACGGCTGCATCCCTTGGACCAGGGGTTCCCAGCATTTATGTGCCCAAAGGCACATTCAAATTTAAAAGAAAAAGCAGCAGGCACCAATGTGAATATTAAAGTTTAGAAATTAGAATCCTGGATACGTGCACGCACATCGTTTTGTTTGGGGAGGGAGCAGCAAGCGCCGCTCCATCACTGCATCAGTCAGACTGACTCGGTCTCATTTGGGCACCCGTTGAATACAGCCTGTGAAAAACATTTTGAAGTGTTGCTGTTCTAAGTTCAGCCGGCAGTGACAGCATTTTTTGTTGGAATAATGATTTTTACTGATGGTGAAAATGCGCGTGGGCACCTGAATAAACCTCGGGGGGTGCCATGGTGCCCATGGGCACCAAGTTGGAAATCGCTACTTTAGACACTATGAGCTGGCAAGGAGCATAACATTGATACAGAGGAGATAAGGAGGGAAGTCACACTCCTAGCAAAGGAATACCACTCAAAAAATACTGTTGTCACAGGGGTGGGGGCAACTGACTGGGGACAGCACTCCAGGAATGTGGAGTGGAAGGGGTTAAGGTTAATAATTAATACGTGATTATAAACAAGCCAGGTGCCAGACTGCCATGCGTAGACCCTGAGATGGTGCAGAGGCACTTGGAGGAACTGGATGCCTTTAAGTCAGCAGGCCCGGATGAGCTCCATCTGAGGGTACTGAAAGCACTGGCTGACATCATTGCACAGCCACTGGCAGGAATATTTGAACACTCGTGGCGCACAGGCCAGGTCCCGGAGGACTGGAAAAGGGCCAATGTGGTCCCCATTTTCAAGAAGGGGAGGAAGGAGGATCCAGGCAACTACAGGCCAGTCAGTCTCACCTCCATCCTTGGTAAAGTCTTTGAAAAGATTATTAAGGCTCATATATGTGACAGCCCAGCAGGAAAAATTATGCTGAGGGGAAACCAGCACAGGTTCGTAGCAGGTAGATCATGCCTGACTAATCTAGTCTCTTTTTATGACTGGGTTACAAAACACCTGGATGCAGGAGTAGGGGTAGATATAGTTTACTAGACTTCAGGAAGGCTTTCGATACGGTATCCCACCCCATACTGGTGAACAAGTTAAGAGGCTGTGACTTGGATGATGACACAGTCCAGTGGGTGGCAAATTGGCTAGAGGTTCGTACCCTGAGAGCGGTGATGGATGGGTCACAATCGACCTGAAAGGACGTGGGCAGTGGGGTCCCACAGGGCTCGGTCCTTGGACCGATACTCTTCAATGTCTTCATCAGTGACTTGGACGAGGGAGTGAAGTGTACTCTGTCCAAGTTTGCAGATGACACAAAACTGTGGGGAGAAGGGGACACACCGGAGGGCAGGGAACAACTACAAGCAGACCTGGACAGGTTGGACAAATGGGCAGAAAACAACAGAATGCAATTCAACAAGGAGAAATGCAAAGTGCTGCACCTAGGGAGGAAAAATGTCCAGCATACCTACTGCCTAGGAAATGACCTGCTTAGTGTCATGGAAGCGGAAAGGGATCTTGGAGTCCTAGTGGACTCCAAGATGAACATGAGTCGGCAGTGTGACGAAGCCATCAGAAAAGCCAATGGCACTTTACCGTGCATCAGCAGATGCATGACGAATAGATGCAAGGAGGTGATACTTCCCCTCTATCGGGCGCTGGTCAGACCGCAGTTGGAGTACTGCGTGCAGTTTTGGGCACCGCACTTCAAGAGGGATGTGGATAACCTGGAGAGGGTCCAGAGAAGGGCCACTCATATGGTTAAGGGCTTGCAGGCCAAGCCCTATGAGGAGAGACTAGGGCACCTGGACATCTTCAGCCTCCGCAAGAGAAGGCTGTGGCTTCTATAAAGGTTTGTGGCTGCCTATAAGTTCATCACGGGGGCACAGAAGGGAATTGGTGAGTATTTATTCACCAAGGCACCCCCGGGGGTCACAAGAAATAATGGTCACAAGCTAGCAGAGAGCAGATTTAGACTGGACATTAGGAAGAACTTCACAGTTCGAGTGGCCAAGGTCTGGAACGGGCTCCCAAGGGAGGTGGTGCTCTCCCCTACCCTGGGGGTCTTCAAGAGGAGGTTAGATGGGCATCTGGCCGGGGTCATCTAGACCCAGCACTCTTTCCTGCCTATGCAGGGGGTTGGATTCGATGATCTATTGAGGACCCTAACATCTATGAATCTATGAGCCAACTTCCCACCTCCTAGCACTCAAGAAGCCCACCCAACCCTCCCTCCCACTCCCCCTTCCAGTCGCAGAAGGAACAACCCAGGCTGCCACGTTATGTCACCACTCGCCTCTGCGTGGCATCTCTCACATCCATCATGGTTCATTCTGATTTTCCACCTTAATAGCATGAACTTTAGCTACATTTTAGCAACATAAAACAAGCACCAGCAACTACCAAGAGCAATAAATAAGCATGCCTTCACACGTGCTGGTAGTTTTCCACAGGCTGATTTTCAAAAGGCATCTCACCCTGGTGCTACGGGGGCATTGATTGGTTGCAGCCTGTTATATGAATAACAAGTTTGTCAAAGCAACCAAGTGCACGTACCAAGGCCCTGGGTCAGTTTACTTAATATGTAGTGCATGAACACCGTGTGCTCCCCGGAGAGCCATGGCGAGCTCTGGCAGGCAGTGGTGGTGGCGCTGTTGGTGGTGGGAACGTGGCGGCAGCGAGCAGGGAGTTTCCACAGGCAGCCACGGCACTGTTGGCAGCAGGGTGGGGAGGGGGGTGAGCACCAACTAGCAGTCGGCAACCACCTGCAGATGCCATTGGCAGTGTTGCCAGCAGCCAGCAGCAATTGGGAACAACCTGCAGACACTGCTAGTGGTGTTGGTGGTGAGGGGGGGAGAGTGCCAACCTCCCGCAAGTGCCACCGGCAGTGTCAGCAGCACCTTTTTGCAGGGGGTGCACCACCAAGCTCAGGGTTTGCACGTGCACCCCCTATGCATCACCAATGGCATAGTGAATTGTCCAGTGACACCATCATTGGGTTTAGGTCTGCCTACTGACATGACTGTTTAAGATTTGCAATTTTTTACTTTAAGGAGTTGGCCACACTCATTGTGGAAACTCAGACCAGAGCTTCAGGATCTGGGAAACGCCCAGGGGCTGGAGATTACATACAGATAAAAGACTAAAAGATACATTATTTGGGATTTTCAAGCCATCCAGTTCCCAGAATTCGGTAGCTCAAACATACTTCATTTGTTGGGTTCAAACCAGAGGTAACTGGGGGGGGGGGGGGGGGGGGATTAAAATCTACTAGTCTAACTTGAAATCAGCTTTAAAACCCCTTTCTGCAACAGTGATTTTCTCAGCAAACCTAGTGGGATGGTTCTGGTTTCATAGCCCATGGAGCAGGGTGTGACAGCGCAGCCTATGAGGGCATAGCAAAGCACACTGAAAGCTTGGGAAGTTGGCTAGCTGAGTGCACTCATTTTTCTCTTACCATTGAATTCATTTAAAAGTCACACAAACTAAAGAGAAAGTTATAACATAGTGCAGTCTTAGGGAGGGACTCACCATTTTTTTTTTCTTTCATTCATCTGTTGCTGCCTCATGTACTCAACACGGCTACTGAAAAGGGGAGATGAGGAGACTGGGATCATCTTGGAGACAATCTGCCATTAGAAAAGTCCCACGAACTTGGCAGTGAAAAGGCTGGAGGAAAGAGAGAGCGCAGCCTCCAGGTTTCCAGGTTACGTTAGTCACACTGGAACGAATAACATCTGAAAACAAAATACCTTCATGCAAACATATGACTTTAACTTTGGTAAAAATCAAAACATTTTCATTTATGCGGGCCCAGAATAAACCTCTGACATCCCGTCTTCACCGCATGAGAAGCAAGCACATAGCCGGTAGCCTCCGGTACCTGTATTTTCTGGATTTCAGACCAAAAGGAACATATTGCCATGAGCACTATGGAATTTCCATGATCACAGACTAGAAATTCATGTTTTCTTACATTAAAGAGAAAGTGCCATCACGTGGGCTGGAGCTGTGAAGTTTTGTAGTTGTATTTCCAAGAAGGCTGCAAAGCTGTAGCTCAGCCAAACTCCTCCTGCCAGGAAACCTGGTATGACCAGATCAGGATGGAGAGAGTCTGAAACGCCTGTGCCCAGGAGCATGTTCAAGCTGAGTGCAAGAAAAGCGATGTGAGGTCTGGGAAAACAGTTGTGTTCCCTGCCCAAGAAACTTCTGTCAGGACTGTGTGGGGTCAGCTGCTTGCACCTTTTTTTCCCCTCAATTAACTACTGCTAGGACACGTCTACATGAGATGTTTGCTGCAGAGTAGACTAATTAGCTCCGCAGTAAACATCTTGGCATCTACATGTGCAGGGCAATTGGTTGGAGTAAATGAATACATTCTGCAGCAGGATAGTACTTGTTTTTTACTCTGCAGTGCTGCACGTGTAGATGCTGACGGGGCTGCTTGGGGCACAAGGCTGCCTGGTGGCCAGCCCCATGCTGATCTCCCTCAGCCCCAGTCAGCCCCTCTGCAGCACACTGAATGGGGCTCGCAGGCTGACCCCCGGGGCCCCGTCAGCTGAGGCTGCTCTGACCTGCTTCAATGTGCTGCTGTCCCTGGCGCACATGCAAACACCACACCCAGAAGCAACAAACTTCTGGACAAGGGTGTGGAGAGCACCCTGTCCACATTTTCAGATGACACCAAGTTATGGGGCAAAGTTAACACACCGGAGGGCAGGGAGCAGATATGGACCAATCTGGACAGGTTGGATCAATGGGCAGAACACAACAGGATGCAATTTAACAAAGACACATGCAAGGCACTCCACCTAGGGAGGAGGAATCCCCAGCACACCTATAGGTTGGGGGATGACATCCACAGAAGCGGTGCGGCTGAAAGGGATCTTGGAGTCATAATTGACTCCAAGATGAACATGAGCCAGCAGTGTAATGAAGCCATCAACAAAGCCAATCGCACCTTGTTGTGCATTAGCAAATGCATGGTCAACAGATCGAGGGAGGTGATGCCTCTCCTCTATGTGGCATTGGTCAGGCCGCAGGTGGAGTACTGTGTCCAGTTTTGGGCACCGCACTTCTAGAGGGACACAGAGAATCTGGAGAGGGTTCAGAGGAGGGCCACTTGTATGATTAGTGGCCTCTGTACAAGACCCTACAAGGGGAGTGGATCTCTTCAGCCTTCACAAGAGATGGTTGAGGGGTGACCTTGTAGCTGCCTATAATTTTATCAAGGGAGGACAACAGAGAATTGGAGATGCGCTATTTACCAGGGCACCCTTAGGAGTAACTAGGAATAATGGGTGCAAACTAGTGGAGAGTAGATTCAGGTTAGACATTAGGAAGAATTTTTTCACAGTAAGGTGGCCAGAATCTGGAATGGGCTTCCAAGAGAGGTGGTGCTATCACCTAACTTAGAGGTCTTCAAGAGGAGGCTAGATAGACACCTGGCTGGGGTCATCTGACCTCAGCGCTCTTTCCTGCCTGGGGCAGGGGGTCATAGATTCATAGATTCATAGATGCTAGGGTCGGAAGGGACCTCAATAGATCGAGTCCGACCCCCTGCATAGGCAGGAAAGAGTGCTGGGTCTAGATGACCCCAGCTAGATGCTCATCTAACCTCCTCTTGAAGACCCCCAGGGTAGGGGAGAGCACCACATCCCTTGAGATCCCACTCCAGACCTTGGCCACTCGAACTGTGAAGAAGTTCTTCCTAATGTCCAATCTAAATCTGCTCTCTGCTAGCTTGTGGCCATTGTTTCTTGTAACCCCTGGGGGCGCCTTGGTGAATAAATACTCACCAATTCCCTTCTGTGCCCCCGTGATGAACTTATAGGCAGCCACAAGGTCGCCTCTCAACCTTCTCTTGCGGAGGCTGAAGAGGTCCAGGTGCCCTAGTCTCTCCTCATAGGGCTTGGCCTGCAAGCCTTTAACCATACGAGTGGCCCTTCTCTGGACCCTCTCCAGGTTATCCGCATCCCTCTTGAAGTGCGGCGCCCAGAATTGCACGCAGTACTCCAACTGCGGTCTGACCAGCGCCCGATAGAGGGGAAGTATCACCTCCCTGGACCTATTCGTCATGCATCTGCTGATGCACGATAAAGTGCCATTGGCTTTTCTGATGGCTTCGTCACACTGCCGACTCATGTTCATCTTGGAGTCCACTAGGACTCCAAGATCCCTTTCCACCTCTGTGCCACCCAGCAGGTCATTCCCTAGGCTGTAGGTGTGCTGGACATTTTTCCTCCCTAGGTGCAGCACTTTGCATTTCTCCTTGTTGAACTGCATCCTGTTGTTTTCTGCCCACTTGTCCAACCTATCCAGGTCTGCTTGCAGCTGTTCCCTGCCCTCCGGCGTGTCCGCTTCTCCCCATAGCTTTGTGTCATCTGCAAACTTGGACAGAGTACACTTCACTCTCTTGTCCAAGTCGCTGATGAAGACATTGAAGAGTATCGGTCCAAGGACCAAGCCCTGCGGGACCCCACTGCCCACACCCTTCCAGGTTGAAACCGACCCATCCACCACGACTCTCTGGGTGCGACCCTCTAGCCAATTCACCACCCACCGACTGTGTAGTCATCCAAGTCACAGCCCCTTAACTTGTTCACCAGTAAGGGGTGGGATACCGTATCGAAGGCCTTCCTAAGTCTAAGAGTAGGACACGATGATCCTTCATGGTCCCTTCCAACTCTACAATCTATGAATCTATGAAAACCCTGGAGCAATAAGCTCCAGAGTTTATTGCTTCACATTACTTGCACATGTAGATGGCCCCCTAAGATCACAAACTCAAGACTAATTGATCTCTTCTTTCCAGCTTTGCCTCTTTTAGCAATGCATGCACTTTGACTCCCCCTTTCCCTAGCCTCTGTATTTTAATTATTTTATTCCTTCCTGCTCTCTGCAAGTCCATCCAAAACATCTGACCAAGTAAGCTGTAGCCTACAAAAGCTCATGCCTCTCTGAATGAGTTAGTTTATACGGGCGATGTTACACATTGCACTTAACCTATACTAAATCTGTGGAATGCTAAGTGATGTTAAAGGTAGGATGTGCTGTACGTGGTCACACATTAAGGATTAATACTGCTTCTGACTGGCACAGCTCTGCCTTGCCACTAGAGGACTGCCTAGAAAGGGTATGGCTAGGAGCTCGGACATCTCGGCTTGTGGTGTTGCGGCGGGGAGAGAGAGGGAATGTGAGGCCTAGGATTCTGGAGGACTGCAAAGTGTTCATTTTGTCTCGGTGGAACAAACTAAAGTAACCCTAACACGTGCTGGGTAGCATGGCCCAGAGTTAACCCTTGCCTGAAGTGCCATAATTTTAAGATGCTCAGAGGGCGTTTGGCATAAGTTAATATGTGGACACCCACTATTTAAGTGTCCTTAGTATGGTCTAAGTGTAACATGTGACTTCACCCTAACATGGCTAACTGCATTGCCAGTTACTGATTGAGCTGCTTCGGCTGTAGGATAGTCAAATGGGCTTCTGGTTTCTAAAGATAGAGAAGCCTTGAATCCTGAAAAGCCCGTTGGAGGACAAATATACATTAATGAAAATTTACCTTCAAGAGAGATCAGTCTGTACTTTCCTTTATACTCTGCTCCCTGAATGTCTCACCCCCACATGCCTTAAGGACACTGCTCAGAGAAAGGACATTGACCCCTTGTTCCAGCTCAAAATTTTTTTGAAAATAGCTATAGAGGAAAAATTAAATCCATTTCCTTTCCTTACTCCCCACCCCAACAAAGGGTTGATTTAGGGCTGGGATAAGCAGCTGGTCTAGCAGCCTGGAAGGCTGTTTCTACACATGTTAAAACATGTTCACTTATGTGGTGAAAGCCCAGTGGAAACAGGACAATCTATATATTAGCTGGCAGGGGTCAGCCATAGATAGAAGCCTATTTAAATGTGAATTATCTTGCTATACTAAGGGTTGTACGTCCGTTAAAGAACCCTTCTTTAAAGCATATTTTTTCATGGTGAAGACAAGGCCAGAGAATGAAGATTTCCATTTACAGAGGAAGGAGGATGTGGGCAGCAGAACAGCAAGACTCCTCTTGTTCTCAGATCTGGCTCTGAGGCCCATCACCAAGTAATCTCCATGACTCATTCAGACTTTGGCCTCTCTGATAAGGGGTGGTGGCTGTTATGTTTCAGCTGTGATTTTAAGTGTGATCAAATATAGAAGAGCTGCTCCAGAAGTTTCACACCTCCCCCTCCACCATATCCTCTGAAAACATTTCCTTTTGATAATTTTTTTATTTGAAGGAAACAAATGACCTACTACTGCATTGCCCCCTCAAAACAATGTCATCTTTTGGGTGGAAGTATATTTAGAGTCATAGAGTCATAGAGCAGTAAGGCTAGAAGGGACCTCCAGAAGTCATCTAGTCCAACCCCTTGCCTGAGCCAGGATCATCCCTATCCAAACCATCCCATACACACCATAATCTAAACTCTGCGTAAGACTACCTTCAACCCTGACAGAGCATAAACCTAACACAGGTCAAGCAGGGGAACCACAGCAGCCAGTGTCCTGCTTCTACAACTTGTTGTCAATATATGCTCAAGAGTCCCGGGTAGAGGGCCATGTCCCCTGCTACAGAGGAAGGCAAACCCCCCCACAGTCCATACCAATCTGATTATGGGGTAAAATTCCTTCCTGACAGCAAATATGGCAATTGGTTGGACCCTGAGTGGAGGAGCAAGACCCTTTAGCCAGGAACCTCTGGCTTTGCTCCTAGCAGGAGAATCTGCACACCCCAGTTGAAGTCCCCAGCATTAGCTGTAGCCAACATCCAATGCCTCTGGGAAGACTTAAAAACACCCTGACATATATAGCAGAAAAAGTAGGGTGGGGAGGGGGGAGGGCAGGGGCACCACCAACAAAGCCCAGAAGCACTGGACATACCCATGGTAGACACAGACAGAGCTACACCTCCATCAGCCCTGACCAGCGGCTGCCCATTGTCTTGGACACGTCCAGTGATGGAGAGTCCACAGGCGTCTATTCCACCGCCTCCCCATTCATAGATTCATAGATGTTAGGGTCGGAAGGGACCTCAATAGATCATCGAGTCTGACCCCCTGCATAAGCAGGAAAGAGTGCTGGGTCTAGATGACCCCAGCTAGATACTCATCTAACCTCCTCTTGAAGACCCCCAGGGTAGGGGAGAGCACCACCTCCCTTGGGAGCCCGTTCCAGACCTTGGCCACTCGAACTGTGAAGAAGTTCTTCCTAATGTCCAATCTAAATCTACTCCCTGCTAGCTTGTGGCCATTGTTTCTTGTAACCCCCGGGGGCGCCTTGGTGAATAAATACTCACCAATTCTCTTCTGTGCCCCCGTGATGAACTTATAGGCAGCCACAAGGTCGCCTCTCAACCTTCTCTTGCGGAGGCTGAAAAGGTCCAGTTTCTCTAGTCTCTCCTCATAGGGCTTGGTCTGCAGCCCCTTGACCATGTGAGTGGCCCTTCTGTGGACCCTCTCCAGGTTATCCGCATCCTTCTTGAAGTGTGGCACCCAGAATTGCACGCAGTACTCCAACTGTGGTCTGACCAGCGCCCTATAGAGGGGAAGTATCACCTCCCTGGACCTATTCGTCATGCATCTGCTGATGCACAATAAAGTGCCATTGGCTTTTCTGATGGCTTCGTCACACTGCCGGCTCATGTACATCTTGGAGTCCACTAGGACTCCAAGATCCCTTTCCACCTCTGTGCCACCCAGCAGGTCATTCCTTAGGCTGTAGGTGTGCTGGACATTTTTCCTCCCTAGGTGCAGCACTTTGCATTTCTCCTTGTTGAACTGCATCCTGTTGTTTTCTGCCCACTTGTCCAACCTATCCAGGTCTGCCTGCAGCTGTTCCCTGCCCTCCGGCATGTCCACTTCTCCCCATAGCTTTGTGTCGTCTGCAAACTTGGACAGAGTGCATTTCACTCCCTCGTCCAAGTCGCTGATGAAGACATTGAAGAGTATCGGTCCAAGGACCAAGCCCTGCGGGACCCCACTGCCCACACCCTTCCAGGTCGAGACCGACCCATCCACCACGACTCTTTGGGTGCGACCCTCCAGCCAATTCACCACCCACCGACTGTGTAGTCATCCAAGTCACAGCCTCTTAACTTGTTCACCAGTATGGGGTGGGATACCGTATCGAAGGCCTTCCTGAAGTCTAAGTATACGACATCCACCCCTCCTCCTGTGTCCAGGCATTTCGTAACCTGGTCATAGAAAGAGACTAGATTGGTCAGGCACGATCTGCCTGCCACGAACCCGTGCTGGTTTCCCCTCAACATAATTTGTCCTTCCAGGCTCTCACAAACGTGAGCCTTGATAATTTTTTCAAAGACTTTACCAAGGATGGAGGTGAGACTGACTGGCCTATAGTTGCCCGGGTCCTCCTTCCTCCCCTTTTTGAAAATGGGGACCACATTAGCCCTTTTCCAGTCCTCCGGGACTTGGCCCGTGCACCACGAGCGTTCGAATATTCCCGCCAGTGGCTCTGCAATGATGTCGGCCAGTGCCTTCAGCACCCTCGGATGGAGCCCACCCGGGCCTGACGACTTAAAGGCATCCAGTTCTTCCAAGTGACTCTGCACCACCTCAGGATCTACGTATGGAAGTCTGGCACCTTGCTGCTGCCTCTCTACAACCCCAGTGAGAGACTTGTCGTGCCCCTCGCTTAGGAACACTGAGGCAAAGAACTCGTTGAGGAGTTCAGCCTTGTCCCCCCTGTCTGTCACCAATTGTTTCTGCCCATTTAGCAGCGGTCCTATTCCTCCCTGGGCCTTCCTTTTACTCCCAATATATCTAAAAAACAATTTCTTGTTGTCTTTTACTTGGGTTGCCATCCTCAGCTCCATGGTAGCTTTGGCCCGCCTAACTGCCTCCCTACAAGCACGAGCAGAGGAGGTATATTCATCTTTAGTGATCTCACCCTGTTTCCACTTTTTATGTGCTCCCCTTTTGGCCCTTAGGCTGCCCTGGATTTCTCTGGTCAGCCATGGAAGCCTCCTGGCCCCTTTCCCCTTTTTGCCTCGCTCGGGGATCGTCTTGCTTTGTGCCCGAAGGATCGTTTCCTTTAGGCACAGCCACCCTTCTTGGGCACCCATCCCATCAAAACTCCTACTCTGCAGTGCTTCCTTGACTAATCGCCTGAGTGCATTGAGATCAGCTTTCCTAAAGTCTAGCACTTTCACCCTACTAGTTACCTTACCCACTCAACGTCTTATGTTGAATTCTATTATAAGGTGATCACTGTCTCCCAACTGGCTACCGATCTGGAGGTCCCCTATCACGTCATCTCCTGTTGCCAATACCAGATCCAGTATGGCATTCCCCCTAGTGGGACCATGCACCTCCTGTGTCAGGTGGAGGTTCTGTACACAGGTTAGAAACCTGCGTGAGCGATGGGACCTTGCTGTCTGCGTCTCCCATCAGATGTCCGAGTAGTTTAGGTCCCCCATGACTACCGCCTCCTTAGCTTTTATGGTCTCCGAGAGTTGCCTCAGGAGCCCCGCATCTACTTCTTCCCCTTGGTGTGGGGGTCTGTAGCAGACCCCTACCACCAAATCCCTTTCTCCTTGCCCCCCATGTAGCCTAACCCACAATCCTTCTACTTCCTCAACCTCGGATTCTGTCTTGATGAGGGTTGATGTATATTGCTCACTGACAGAAAGTGCAACCCCCCCCCCTTTCTTCCCCGACCTGTCCTTTCTGTACAATCTATAGCCCTCAATATGTACCACCCAGTCATGGGATGAATCCCACCAGGTCTCTGTTAGCCCCACTAAGTCATAGGTGTTTAGTGCAAGCAGCAGCGCTAGTTCATCCTGCTTGTTCCCCATGCTCCTAGCATTAGTATATAGGCACTTGAGCCCTGCGACTGGTGCCTTTGCTGCCCCCCCGCTCTGAGTCCCAAGGGGCCCATTGTTTCTTACCTTCTTGTTTCTTACCTGTTCTGTAGTGCTGGCCTCCCCATGGCTTTCAGGTTTCCAATGTCCTCCTTCTTCAGGCTGGGCTGTCCTTGTGGGTGCCACATGGTTTGGTGGTCCACAGCTTCCCCTGCCCTCGTACTCCCCTCCCCCCGACGAGCCTAGTTTAAAGCCCGCAGGAGGAGATCCGCCAACCTACTAGAAAACACACGCTTACCTTTGGGGGACAGGTGAAGCCCATCCCAGCTGAGCATGTCCCTCGTCGTGATGTGCAGGTCATTGTCCAGGAAGCCGAAGCCTGCCTCGAGACATCACTGCCGAAGCCGCCAGTTGGTTTCTTGGATGCAGGTCTCCTGCTGTCTTCCTCGTCCGGTCACTGGTAGGATGGAAGAGAAAACCACCTGTGCACCGAACTCCTTCAGCAAGCCACCCAGAGCACGGTAGTCCGCCATCAGGTGATCGGGGGTTCTCCTGGCCGCATCATTAGTACCCACATGGACTAGGACCATGGGGTAGTAATCGGTGGGCTTGATCCTGGCCTGGATTACCTCCGTCACATCCCGAATCTTTGCTCCAGGGAGGCAGCATACCTCTCGTGCCGAGGGGTCCTGGCGACAGATGGGTCCTTCCGTACCTCTCAGGATGGAGTTGCCTATGATGAGCGCTCGTCGCCTCCTCCTCTGGGTCCTCGTGGATCTCTTGACCTGTTCGGAGTGTGAAGAACGTGGTGTTTCTTCTTGCCCAAGGGTTTCCTCCTCCCCTTCCATCTCCTGCAGGGTCGCCAGGGCCTCGTACCTGTTCACCAGTCGGACTGGAGAAGCTGGTACCGGTTCGCTGCGAGCTGCTCCGGTCCTGGCTGTGACCGTCTGCCATTCTGCTGTGGAGGGCACTTCCCGGGCTGCTTCTTCCTTCGGTGCCTGGTCCTGCAGGGAAAGGAAATAACTGTCAATTTCCTCCTCCGCCTCCCTGATCCCCCTCAGCCTGCTAACCTCCTCCCGGAGCTCCCTCACCTGCGCCTCCAGAGCCCTAAGATGGGCACCTGCCGGACAGGTGTGGGGGCCCCCAATCTCTGCCCCCCCCGGCCCTGCTGGGGATCCCCCGCAGGCCAGGAGGTAGGGGGACATCAGCTCCCCCATGGGCTCGGTCTGGGTGGAGGCCTCAGACCTGCCCCGGGTAGCCTTGTCCCCCTGGGCAGAGGCCCTAGCAGCACTCCTTGTCGGCACCATTCTATAAGCTGCTGTTTGTAGACCTGCGCGGTGTCTACGCCCTACCCCTACAGGAGTCCCACTCCTGGCCTTCCCGGCCTGCCCGCCGGCGTGAACGCCTGTGCAAACGCCGGCATGCTCTTACAGAGCGCACCTGTTTGCATGCTCTGTTCGCGCCGCGCGGCTCCCTACCAGCTCAGCTATATGGGACCCAGGGGGCTTCCCCTCCGGATCTGGCTTAGCTGCGCCGGGTCCCTCCGCCCCACTTACCTTTGGGGGATCAGCTGCTGCTGCCCCCGCTGCCGATTCCTCTGCTGCTGCTGCTGCCGCCGCCTCTGGTCAGTCAGTTGGTAAAAGGGGCACACGTGCGTGCAGGACACACGTGTGCCTGGCTCCTCTCCTTCCCGCTGCTGGTTCCCGAGTGCTGGGAACTACGTCACCCCGTGGCTTTAAAG
Organism: Alligator mississippiensis; assembly: GCF_030867095.1. Classification (NCBI taxonomy): domain Eukaryota; kingdom Metazoa; phylum Chordata; order Crocodylia; family Alligatoridae; genus Alligator; species Alligator mississippiensis. Next base: position 14,031,263 of record NC_081826.1, read on the forward strand.
CCCGCGGTTTGAATTACCCGCCCCGCTCCAACGTATTCTAACAATGAATACGTTTTTTTTCCAGCTAGCCAATCTAAACTTATGTTGCTACGACTTCCAGCCATTAGTCCATGTCCTCCTCTCAGCAGCAAGACAGAAGAGGTGCTTTTCCTCTTCTTTATGGCAGCCCTTCACGTATTTGGAGACTGCTATCACGTCCCCTTTTAAGCACCTTTTTCGCAAGCTGAACATGCCTAGCTCCTTCAGCCTGTCCTCGTAGGACTTACTTTCCAAGCCCTTGATCATCTTTGTTTCCTGCCTCTGGACCATCTCTATTTTTTCCATGTCCTTTTTAAAATGGGGAGCCTCGTACTGCGCACAGTACTCCAGTTGAGGTCTAACCAGCGCCAAGTAGAGAGCCACTATCCCCGCCCATATTTTGCACCTAATGCTTCTATATTGATGCAGCCCAAAAGTGCATCCACCTTTTGTGAGGTTGCATCACCCTGCAGACTTACATTGAGTCTTTGGCCTACCACAACTCTCAAGTTCTTTTCCATAGAGCTGCCATCCAGCCAGGTGTCCCCCATGTTGGATTTGTGTTTTTGATTATTCCTCTCAAGGTGCAGCACCTTGCATTTGTCCACACTGTTCATCCTGTTACCTCTAGCCTAACTTTCCAACCTGTCAAGATCCTTTTGAATGGCACTTGCATCCTCCAACATGTTCGCAATCCTTCCCAATTCATGTCATCTGTAAATTGGCTCAAGAAGCTTTCTATGCCAGCATCCAAATTGTAAAAAAACGAGTTGAACAGCACTGGGCCCAAGACAGACCCCGGTGGGACTCTACGCAAAATTTCCTTCCATTCTGACATGGACCAGTTAATAATTACCCGTTACTTGTGGCCATTGTGCCAATCATCTATCCACCTTGTCATAGTTTTATCTGGCCCATATTTCTCCAATTTTTTTTATGGGAAGGTCATGTGGGACCTTGTCAAAAGCCTTCATGAATTCCAGATATGCCATATCTGCAGCATTCTCTTCACCCACCAAAGTAATTCCTTTGTTAGAGAAGGAGATCAGGTTTATTTAACATGATTTATTTTTCATACATCTTTCTGGCTGCTTGCAATCAGCTTTTCCTCCTCCAGATGCTGGCAAATGGCCTTCCTTAGGTTATGCTCCCAGAACTTCCCAGGTATTGAGATAAGACTAATCAGTCTGTAGTTCCCCGCATCCTTCTTCTTGCTTTTTCTAAAGAAGGGCACTACATTCCCCTTTTCCAGTCCTCTGGTACCTGGCTAATCTCCCATGACTTCGTGAAGATCATCGCCAGGGGATCCAAGATCTCTGCTACTTCCTTCAGGATCTTGGGATGAAACTCATCCAGCCCTGCTGACTGAATTTATTCAGACCCAACAAAAGCTCTTTGCCCATCTATTTTATCTCCTCCCTCAGCTTGCCCCTTTCCTTATCCACATAATCCCTATTAGGTGCCTGGCAATTAAACTTTTTTTTGTGAAGACTGAGGCAAAGCAGCCACAGAGTAGCTCTGCCTTCTTTGTTTCTTTGATTAGGAGTTCCCCACTGGCTTTTTAACACTGGACCCACAACTTCCTTGGTCCTTCTTTCTGGCCAACAGACGTATACAACTTCTTTTTGTCCTTGGCCTCCTTGGCCAGGTGCAGCTCATTCCGTATCTTTGCCTTCCCGGCAAAGATTTTGTCCCTACAGGTTCTTGCTGTTTCCTGGTATGCTTCCTTGGTGACCTGCCCATTCTTCCATTGCCTGCATGTTTTCCCATTGCATGTAAGGCATTTTGGAAGGCTGTGGGGCAGCCACTTTGATCTTTTGCCGTTCTTCTTATGCTTCCATCATGTTGGAACAGTTTCTTGCTGTGCTTCCAATACTGTGCCCCTTAGACGCTCCCAGCCCTCCTGGACACCTTTATCATTCAGCCTGTCTTCCCATGACACCATGCCTATTAGCTCTCTGAGTCACAGAAAATCACCTTTTTGAAATCTAGTGTTGTAATGTTGCAGACCTCATGCTTTCCTTGTCGCAGGAGCTGGAATTCTCGTGCGTCGTGATCGCTTCCTCCCAAATTACCCATCGCCTTCACATCTTCCACCAGTTTGTCCCTATTAGTCAGAACAAGATTGAAGATAGATGATCCCCTAGTTGTATCCTCCCCTTTCTGGAAGAGAAAGTTATTCTGCACATCAGTTAGGAACTGGCCTGACATGTAATGTTTGGCTGCAACAGATGTCTCAAAATTGTTCTTCCAACAGATGTCTCAAAATTGAAGTTCCCATCAGTATCATCCCATAACTTTCAGATAGATTTGTCACCAGCTTGGAGTGTGCCTCAGCTACTTCCTCTTCCCGATTTGGTGGCCTAATATAAACCCCCAACATTATATTGGTGCTGCATCTTTTACCTTTCATCTTCACCCAAATACATCCTGCTTTACCATCTTCTTCCTCCTGAACCAGGGAACAAGTGTATATGTTTTTGTCATAGGAGGCAACACCACCACCTTTCCTCCCAACCCAGTCCTTCTGAAACACAGTGCAACCCTCGATGTTCACGTTGCAGTCATACGAGCTGTCCCACCACATCTTGGTGATGTCTACCAGGTCGTGGTTCTTTTCACAAGCTACAGCTTCCAGCTCATCCTATTTATTCCACATACTTCTCACATCTGTATACATGAATTAGATGTATTTTGCACTCTGACCTTCTCACTTCCCTTTTGTGATACTTATTGCAGTCTTGTGGCTCTCTGGACCTTTCCAGAGTTGACTTGCTTCTTCAGATCCTTTCCCCACTAGATTGTGCGCTCTGTTGCTGGAGGGTTTTGATTACCACGCACCCCTAGATCCTATTTTAAAGCCCTCCTTACTAGGCTGGCCAGACGATACCCAAAGATGATCTTCTCTGTTCTTGTCAGATGGATCCCATCTTTTCATAGCAGTCCATCTCCCAAGAAAATCCACCCATTGGCAAAGAAGCCAAAGCCTTCGTGTCGACTCCACCACCTCAGTCACGCATTCACTCCCATGATATCGCAGTCTCTGCCTGGGCCCTTGCCTTCCACAGGAAGGATCAATGAGAACGCCACTTGTGCTCCACGTTCCTTAATTCTCCTGCCAAAAGCCTCATAGACACCTTTATGTGGTTTGTGTCACTCCTGGCAGTATCACTGGTGCCTACATGGACAAGCAGGAAGAGGTTGTGGGCCAAAGGATGGATGAGCTCTGGCCGACTCTGTGACATGCTGAATTTGGGCTCCAGGAAGACAGCACATCTCCTGGGCCTCCAAATCTGGGTGACAAATTGGTGTCTCTCTCTGCCGCCAAAGGAAGTCGCCAGCCACCACCATCTTCTCTTCCTTCTTGGTGCAGTGGTCTTGGAGGCCCTGTCCTTGGGACCTTGCACTTCTTGCTTTCTAGGCTGCCACCTCCTTTGCCTAATGCCTGCAGATGTCCTCTCCTTTGCCTCTGCCTCAGCAGTTTTACCACAGGATGCTTGAAAGTGGTTGCTAACTTCAGTCCATTCCCCTTCAATTCTGGGGGCCTTCCTTCAAGTAGCCACACGCTGCCACCTCTCCTCATTGCCCTTTGGCCTCTCCAGTTCCAGCCTCTTGTAACTATTGCCCAAGTAATCTTTTTGGTCCTGGATGCAACGCCACATGGGTACCGGTGCTCCCAATCTGAGAATCTGTTTCTTCAGGACAGACACCAGCTGATACTTGGTGCTCAACACGAACCTGGTACATCCCATGCAGGTCACAACAGCAGAGCTCAACTCCAGTTGTGCTTCCCTTGCTCCTTGGAGCACACCTATGCTGTAAGATTAAAAAAAAAACAAACAGAGAGAAGTGGGGAACAAAAAACATATCACAAGAACTTGCATGCCAAGCACCCAGACCAGGGCCTGTGCCCATGCTTATGCTCATGCTCACACTCACACACACACACACACACACACACAACTCCTTGACTCCCTCCTATGGTGACCTCCGCAGGCAAGCTGCTCTGATATCCTCTGTTCCCTGCTCCCACCATTGGCTAGGGGCTGCCTTTTTATAAAGTGACCTATCCTATGACCTAGACCAGTCCTAACCCTTAATGACCTACACCACTTCCACCCACAGCAAACCCTGTTACTCAGTCACTCCGAAAGGAAGAACAAGAGAAAGAGGAAGAAAGAAGCAAATTATACATCATGGCAGGGGAAAGGACACATACCAAACACATACCAGGCACTAGCAAACCCTCTAGCAGCAAGCAGCCATCCCAGGTCACTAGCACAGAAAAAAAGCCTCTTCAAGGCAGTCCCGCACCTGAGCTGCTTATCCCAGAGACACTGCTCTCTGCTTACCGCTCAGATTACTCTAAACTTTCAAAACCTTGTGTCAAGCTTCAATCTAAGTCCACGTAGCAAGACAAAAGGGAATTAATACTGTCTCCAGTATTATCAACATTTTTCATCTGCGTAACAGCTTACTGTCCAGGGTCACAGTCAGCTGACAAGAAGCCACTGGATCATAGTTGATTTTTCATGAGTCACTGGGACAACAAATCCTGATGTTTGCAGTCTAGGGGCCTGCCTAGCCGGCACTTCATAGACCAGTGGCGATGCATAGGGAGTGCACAGGGATTCACGTGCACCCCCGAGAGCGCTGGTGCACCCCCTGACAGGCTGTGCTCCCCAGTTAGGTAATGGGTGGGGGGCCGGTAGGAGCACTGGTGACCCCCGGCGAGCGCCAGCCGGGGAGTGGGAGCCTGCGGCCACTTCTGGGAGTGCCGCAGCTGCTTCCTGGTCAGAGAGATTGGCTGCGGGGGGACTCCCCCCAGTCACTGACTGGTTGCTGGGGGGGCACATGCCCCCCTTGACTAAGGTGGCACCAGTCACCCATGCCATAGACAGACCATCCCCAGCAAAGGGTTGTAGGAGGACATCAGCAGCACTGTTGTTATAAGGAAGGGGACTAACTCCATCAGAAACTCGACTCATTAACTATTTCTCCCTTCCCACAACCTTCTTTCCACATGCCAACAGGAAGGAAACTGCTCATCAAGAATCCACCCCAGGTTGTATACTGGCCTCAGTGGCCTACAGAGAGAGGTTTGGGGAGTTTCAATCAGTGCTGTGCAGATACGTATGTGATGCATGTGATATGCCTTGTACACGATGAAATAAATGGTGTAATTTTCCAAAAGGCAGAGCATCCCTTTCGCACCAGCAGATAAGACAATTCAAAATCAGGCTGTTTCCATTTAAATGCCTAAATGCAGAATTAGGAGCCCTAGCTCCCATTCCTAGTTCAAAGTCCTCGGTCCTGTTGATGCCACTGAGACTTAAGTGTTTAAAGATCAGGGCCTCAAGGTCCAGATTCATGCAAGAGGTCTGCAGCAGCAGAGGGAAGTTATCTCGCATCTCTTGGGCTCCATGGCCAGCAAATGCTCAGCAATGACATAGAGGCCAGAACCTCACATATTTCACACGAAAAATAGCTCAGAGCAATGGCAGTGTTACCGGCGCATTGAAGTTGGTGGTTGTAGGTGCAAGGCTGCTAGACCCAAGATATGAATTCATGGATAATTCTGTCTTACCTACCACACAGCCCCCTCTAACAGGCATCCATCTACTTTTCCTTGATTGACTTGGTTTTTATTTATGTGGTTTATTACTCAGCTGTAAAAGTTCATTTTGGGGTGCACTTTTCTGTGCAACTTCTTGGCGGGGGAACGAAGGTTTGCAGACGTTGGAGTCTGGTGTTGAGACTTGCCATTCAAAAGCAGGATTTGGCAGGCAACAATTTAAGCTTATTGAGCCTCTTGGGGTATTACAGAAAAACAGATAACTATCAACAGTTGAGCCAGGTCTAGGCCTTCAGTAGGTAGATGCCATACAGCAGGAGTCTTGGCAAACTGGCTCCAAGGAGGCCTGCTGAGATGGGCCATCGGGGCAGGGGGGGCAGTGGGGGTACGAGACCCAAGTCGCTGTAGTGGTGGCAACTCTCCTTCCATTATTCCAGTCCACATGGGGAGGGTCAGGTCAGGGGCAATGAGTGAGAAGTAGCGGGGCCTTTGATAAAGATTGTAGGACACATGCTGACACATTTCAAATAAACTAGCAGATAACAACGAGGCTTCATGTCAGTCAGTGCTGCCTCAGGGCATACCTCCATCCACCTGATTCCCTAACAGCACAGAAGATCTGGGAAAGACTCAAGCCATTCCCTTCCACCTTTACAATGCCAGCCACCCCCCTCAACAACACGCCAGTGCTCTCTAAGGCCTCTATTTCCATCCCCACCAAGCACCTAAATGCCAAATATTCCCCCCAACTTGCAGTCCAGAGCAAAATTATAACAGACACCTCCTACGTTTTCATCCCAACAGCCCTGCCTATCTGACTGTCGACCGTCCGGGTATTTGCAAACGGTTCTGCCTTCCACACCAAAAGGGGTATTTGATGTGATCTTGCTCTCATTTTATTTTCTTTTTTCACATGGTAGAAGATTTGTCGATATGAACTAGTTGAGCTGAGCCCACGTTTTCTGTTAAGGGTAAAACACGTGTACCAGACTGCCAGTGTGGGCTCACCAGATTGGCTTGAGATACTTACCCTGGGCTAGAAACAGTGCGGGTGAACTCGGAGCGGCCCCAAGGGTGGAGCGGGGAGCCCTGCCCGGTGCAGAAGGAGAAGACAATCTAGAGAAGGGGTTTTCAATCCCCTCGTTCGCATGGCAGGGGGATGGCCGGGGTTGGGGGCCAGCCACCCTGAGCCCTGGCTGCCCGGTTTGCAAGCCAGGGAGGGCCTGCCGGGGGGGATAAAAGCAGTGGCTGAACTGGCGCGTGGGGGCTGCTGACAGTGACTCGGGAATGAGCACAGGAGGCCTAAGAAGAGCTGGGGTGAGCTGACCCAGCGGCGGGAGCAGAGAGACCCCTCTGAAGAGCCTCGACAGCCCCAGGAGAAGAAGGCAGCGGTACCTGGCCGTGCCTCCAGCCCTGCAGCAGAAAGGAAGCAGTGGCCAGGGCTTGGGGCAGAGAGCTGGAGCCCCACAGCCCCATCGCAGTGGATGTGCCAGGCGTCCTGGAGGCTAGGGGTGGCAGTCGGCCCCCCACTCCGCTGCGGAGAAGAGGCAGCGGCCAGGAGCACAGGCAGCATCCTTATCTGGAGCAGGGAGCTGGGCCGGTGAGTTGAGGAAACCTCTTACCTCCCCCAGGGAAGCAGGACAGCAGCAGGCAAGGCATTAGGATCCTGAGGAGCAGCAGAGCACTTGGATGAGGGTCCTTGGGAGCTGGGGGCGCAGGCCGACACTCAGAGCCAGACTGGCGAGCTGCGAGGCATGTGGGGTGTCCAGCCAGTCATCTGGAGGAGGGTTTTAAAGCAATGACCCCTGTGCTGCTGACCCTCTGCCACTGCCTGCCGCAGAGGGGACTCAGTCCTGTCCCTTATTCTGCAGCTGATTGTCATCGGATGGAGTCCCTGAGCTTTGTGCTTGAGTCATGCTGATTGCTGCAAGAGCCTACTCTGTTGCTTGCCTTTTTCGTTGCCACAGGGCCACCCTTCAGCCTCTTTGGGGGGTTGGGGTTTGATACAATTTGATTGCTGCAGACCAGAAGAGCTTAACCTGTTGCGGTCTGTCACTTATTGGGAAGCCTGTTGGAGCTGCAGGGAGTGAGCACCTTGCTTCCTTGCGGTAGCATCTCAGCAGTGGCTGAAAGCTGCCAGTTCCCCGACCTGTGGGTCTTGAGTCAAGGGTTGACTAATGCATTGTGGTTTGTGTTGTGATTCTGGTTATGCCGTTTAAGTTCACCTGTAAATAACCTTTCCTATTATTCTTGTTTTGTAAATGAAGTGTAAATAGTTAAATCAGTTAAGTGTTAGACCTTCTTGGGACCACGGGCTGCTCTGTGGGGAGCAGGGGCCAGGTGGGAAGTCAATTGGTGCTGGCCGGAAGCCCTGCCCCACTCTCACCACACCATCCCTGGTATTGGGCAGGGGTGGCAACTATTGGGTCGCCACCCGGGTTACACACGTGAAAATCCTCTGTAGAGAAACATCATCACAGTTCAACTGATATCCAAACAGCCTTCTCCTTTGGAGCAATGAGATATCCAAAGGACAGAGCCTGCCATGTTTTTTGAATTCTCACAGCAGGAATATAAAGGAAGTGAGAAAATCCAGTAAAAAAGGGGGTGAGTTTTGGCCTCGTTTCTTATTTTCTCTGTTTTAATTTATTTTTCAACCCACAACTAAGAAAAACTCAGGTCATGCTGACTGCGTGCATGCTGCTGCTTGTTTTCCTCCAGCTCAAAGAAACCTTTCACAAAACAAAGCCTTAAATAGCCCATTAAATTGTGCACAAGTCAAGATTAGCAGGAGTGTTGCAACCAGCACCATCATTATAAGGATTCTCCAAACTGCCAAGTATTTACATAGGCAGAAGGCTTCTGCTACCCTTCCCTCCTCCTATTTCACTTCTTCTGTCTTTCATGAACCATTCAGTTAAATCAACGTTTTATTTGTCTTCATCGATAGGCAAAGCATTAATCCTAAGTGACTGCAGTCTGGTACTTTGAGGCTTTACAAACTTTTGGAGGTCTGGATTCCTAATGCAAAAAAAATAAAAATTAACAAATGAAAGAGCACTTCAACTCTTCATTTCAAGGATCTCTCTGACTCACCAACTACTGGACTCCAATATGGAAAGTTTTAAGCTCTCCTGGCAGCTTTTAGACATTAATAACTGAAATGATATAGGCTTTTCTGAAAAAGCAAGCAGCCTCATCTATCATGAGCATTAGGCAAGACTTTATAAATGGTTCCTCTATCTCTTAATGGTTCTCCTGCAAAGAGCACTTCATGACAAAATAGGATTGTAAAAATAAGATTCATGCTGAGGCCATGAAATTGCAGCTATTTCGGGTTCAGGTGGAGATGTGAAGGCCACAGTGTTGTGTGTAAACCATCTCAGTGCCCGGGGCCTTATCTTGCTTCACCCTGCTGTTTTAAAGACTTCCCTGCGCTCCATGAGAACGGCAGTCAGGAAACGTCTAACCCCAAACTCTGGCTGGATCCAGTACTGCAACATGCACTCTCTGTAGGCAGGATGAAGCGTACGCTGCTGTCTTGTAGAGAGGGTGTGAGGTCTAATACTACAGGAGTTCTCTGCCAGCTAGAGGCCTATTTTTTTGGATGCAAAAGGTAATAGTTTTAGACCTGATTCCCCAGGATTTCATGCTAATTATGTTCCTGTCTGCAGGCATGGATTGCTCCAATAATCATCTTAGAAATAAATATTCTAAACCGCCCTGGACCATTCGTGTTTAAATCATCATCGGCAAACCCTTGCAGTTGAGGATGATTGGCTGGTCTGCGGATCCGAAGATGCCTGATGAGGCCATTCTGGGATTGACACTCTTTTGCAGCTCAGGCACATTCATGAGCTGAGCATGAGTTTCCATGCAGAGTGGGTGACTCTGGGTTTTGGGGTCATTTCACGAGACGCTGTTTCTGCCGCTCCTGTTTTTATGTCACCTGTTGTCATTGCGAGGTTTCAAAGTACTGAGATCCCTGCAGCAGCCTCTTCCTCTGTTTCAGCCAGTCTTGGGTGATAGTTTCCCATGAGTTAATATTGATGTTGCATTGTTTTCAAGTTGACCTTGTGGACATCCCTGTAGCATTTGTCTGCCCTCCTCTTGAACGTATACCTTGAGCGAGCCGGGAGAATAAAACTTGCTTTGGGAGTCTGGAGTCGGACAGCTGGATGATTTGGCCGAGCCAACAAAGTTGATGTTGGATGATCATTGCCTTGATGCTTATGGTGTTTCCTTGCGTGAGGGTGCTAACATTAGTGCATTTGTCTACCCACTGGATTCAAAAGCGGTGGTGATGGTATTTCTCCAGCAACTTGAGGTGTCTCCTGTACATTGCCCACGTCTTAGCTCGGTCAGTGTTTAATTAACATCTAATGAAACAGCAGACACTTTGGGCTGCAACCATTAGGGGGAGATATGCCGGCATATCCACGAGCGGTTCTGATTTTATCCGGTAGAAGGCAGTGAGGTACACTCACATGACTGAATATATAAACTTGCAAGGGGTTGTTTGAAGGGTATGCAGTATGTCAAGAAACAATGCATAACAAGAGATGTATCCTAATTGGCCACCCATTTGTCTCTAACCTATAGGGAAGAGGGGGAAATCCATATCTCATATCAGTTCTTACAATAGAAAAATCATACCAGGCTGAGTATAAATCACATGCATACGCAGATATAAACTGCTTCCTCATTACGGAGACGAGCAGCATTCTTCATGTCTAGGATTTTCTGGAATTTCTATGTCTTGGACGCTTGTTTAAATTATGCAAGCAAATGGCAGGAAATAGAGACATTCCAACCGTTTCAAGAGAGGCATGGCAAACAGCTAATTATTTATATCTCCCTGTGTGATCCTAAGAGCTTTGGTTCGACACAATAATCCGGTCCCCTTGAGTCCCAGGGCTCAGCTGCGTGACATGCAGCGCTGCTCTCATAGCGGGGATGTCTCTCGCCAACACCCATAGTCACTCCGCACTGAACGTGCAAGTCGACTCCAGAACAGCTCCTCTTTCTTTGTACTCATCTGGTGGAAAACTGAGAGGTGTCAGCCCTAAAAGGCCTGAAAATGCTGCTGGTGCATTAAATGTCTCCCTCTTGCTTCTTCAACCAAGGGCCTGTCTTTGCCTAGCTGCTGCGGCTGACCTCAGCTCTTTCCTCGCTGCTTTAAGGGGCCTACAGCGCAGGGCCCCCTCGTTTTTCTCTCTCTCTCCTTCATCTTCTCTTTCTCAACTTTCTTAAGCCCTTATCATGGGCACACATACTCCACAGTGTTCAATGAGAGTAGGAGTCGGGCCTGTCATACCTGTATGGTCCTTGGATGTTGGATTCCTCTTTATCCCAACTCGCTGGACACGTCTATACTGTAGTCAGAGAGGTGACAGCCAGGTCCAGACATACCCAACCTTGCTTTAAACTAGGTGGCTCAGGCAGCAATTGTAGTGTGCCTGTTGGCGGAGTGTGGGCTCAGAGCAATGGGTAAATACTCAGGGGTTAGCCTGTGTCTATGGCAGTGCCCAAGCTGGCCACATTAAGGCTGCATTCGCACCATGGGCTGCATTGTACAACAGGCCACTATCTTTCTCCTCCCCCGTACCCTCATTCACTCTCAGCTTGCTTGGACAAGCACTCAGGCCTGCTTGGAGTCAACAATCAATGATAAATCTCCTTTTGGCTTTCCTGTGAATCGGCCCTGGTGCTTTTGGAGCACCTATTGTCTCTGACAGACTGCAAAATAAAATGGGATTGCATAAATTGGAGCCACTTTCAGAGCCAGACACTTGCTCGGCCAATTGTGAGGAGCCTTCCTGATCTGGCTGGATTACAGTGGTCATAACTCCACTTGGATGAACTGTCCTCAGCCAATGTCTCCAATGTCTTGGGCACAAACCAGCTTTTCTTTGAATGCCACTCATGATGTGGGTCTTTTATCTTCCACAAACATATTTACTGGGCTGTTGTGTGGAAAAGCTCAGCCAATGTTTAATCTCTTTGTTTTTCTTTTGCAAGGATAAAATCCATGAGATGCAAAGTTTAAAGGGGTGCCGTTTTCTTTCCCATTCAGAAATGCAAGCAGGCACTCCCCAAAGTGCCTTTCAGCAGCACGATAGCCACTGGCTTTCCACCTTTTTCTTCCCCAGCTGAATTACCGGCCAGGTCAGCACTTTTCAAAAGCCCAAGAGGCATTTGGGTTTTCTGTTCCCCATGTTATTTTTCAGTCCGAGTCACTGTAACACGTGGATGAGGTTTCATGAGGAACAAAACAGCTGCAAGACTTGCAAACTCCCCATGCAGAAGCCCAAACTGAAGTGGAGTGGCAAAGTCTTGCCTAGTAAGCAAAGATTGCAAGACAGGACCTAGGGCTATTTAATATTGACCTGGGGGGATTTACTGAGGCCAACGGGAAGCAAGACTACACAGGCCAAAATGGCCAATAACCGCATCCGAGTCCACTACCAGTTATGTTGAGCAATGGGAAGAGGTCTGCCCCTGCCATTGGTAGCCCATCACCTTCTGCCACAGCTGCTGCAAATGATGCAGGATGCCCACTCCAAGCACCTGGGGCCTGGTAGGCAAGTACTTGGGCTGCCGTCTCCACAGTGGGGTGTTTTCTGGGTTTCCTGAGCTGTTTTCTGCAGTCTGCTTTATGGATGATTAGACGGAGAGGCACTGTCCCACAATGCGTGTGTATGCCACCGCAGCAGCAGCACATGCAGTCCCCATCCCCAGAAGTGGCACTGACCAAGGGGGCAGATACAAAGTTCAGGCTTAGGAAGGAGAAATGGGACCTGTGTTGGGGGAGGAGAGGCTGGGAGAAGAGGCTAGACCGCAGCCAGGACCAGGGAGGTAAAGCAAGGACAGAGGGGACTGGGCTCGGGGGATGGGGAGCCACCATCCTGCTGTCAAGGGTCAAGCTTTAGCAGGACAGCAACACACAGCCATGCAGCAGGGCACTTTGCAATGCTGCGCCTTTGTGTTGATTGAGACACAGGAACCAGAGGCTGAGGCCAAGTCTATGCTTGATATTTTTTACCATAACCTTGTTGGCTGGAAAGAGGGGAGGGGGCATCGTGTAGAAGTCCTAGCATAGGCACAGTGATAGTGGCAGCCTATCAAGCCTGTTATACCTGGGAGGATAGATGAGCTGCATCCATGAAGGCAATACAAGCTACAGCTTCACGAGAAGGGTTTTTCCACTGTAGTTACACTGGCCCAGCCCTGGTCTGATGCAGGGAACACAGCCCGGCAAGGGAGTGGCACAGTGACTGCTGTGCTGACTTTCCCAGCAGGTCCTGCTTATTCCCCGAACAGCACTTGTACTTGGAAACCAGCCTCCATTGTCCAAGAAATACTACAGATCTGGCCCAATGAGAGGGAGGAAGAAGAGGAGGAGAGAGAGAAAAATCACATCAAAAAACACAAGCAGGATTCAACTAGGAAAATGGGGGTAGCCAGCAGGGACTGCAGGGGCAACATCCGGAGCTTAAAGCAGTCTGTAGAGCTGTGCCCAGGGGGTATATACTACTCTATACACGCTGCCCAGCCGACCCCACTTATACAGCTGTAAAATGAGGAGAATAAAAACTTTCTTCCTCCCCCATAGCGTAAAGCCAAGGTTGAGTAATAATATCTGTTGCGTAGGGGCTTACATGAAGCAGTCAGGACGGAAGGTGTTAGGCAAGCGACACCTGTGAACAGAGAACAATTAGATGGGAGAGACTGGCAGAGGCAGGAAATGCTCCCACACACACCTGAAGAATAGCAACCGCAGGGAAGACAGCCACCCACGGCCGGGGGAGAGCTGCCAGGGAGCCACGGCGGTGGAGCTGGTTGTGCGGAGCGGACAGACTGGACCTCATTGCTCCAGCCCCTTCGGCAGCTAGAAGTGGTTTTGTCAGACACGGACGACCAGAAAGAAGTGATGCAAAGCCAAATCTCACATGAAAGAGACTAAAAAGGGGAACTCACATAAATCCACCCACTCCTGTTCCTACTAGAGCCCATGGCACGGCTCTGGCAATTTTGGTGAAAGGCTGACTAAATTTAGCCTTCTTTGAAGACCAGCACATTCCTCCTGATTTCTATGAGTCACACCTGGGGGGAAAATGTCATCCAGCGAGCTCGGTGTACTAGAGAGCGCCCTAATGAGAGCTAAATATAGTCTGCATGCTCTATTTTTATCCCACTAAAATATTTACAAGGGGAACATGAGGTTAATGGGACCTGGATTCCAGCATGGATGCTTTTCATGAAAGCTGACTTCTCGAAGTGACTCCTCAAGCTACAAGAGGGAGTTGATGTCAATCAATATAAGTGCCATTGACTCCAAATGCTCTGTCCGTTCATGCCCCAGCTGAAGAGCTGGCCCAGAATTATGCAGAGAGAAAATGGTGGCAAGTTTAATGGATTCATTTAGTCACGTTTATTCGGGGCCAGCAAGTGGAAAGTGGGGTTACAACAGTGTAGGGGGAGCCTGCTTGTGCATGTCACGTCCTGGTGGGATGGGCACGGGGGGCAACACTTCCCGTTGAAGTTAGGCCAGGTGGGTACATTCATTTGGTCCCACGAACAGAAATATTCAGACAAAGCTTTTTAAAGACTTCAGGGAAGTCTGCTGGGCTGCCTTGGTTCAGTTTTATTCCTGTGTTCACAAAGGTCTTGTGGTACCAGATACCTTCAACACTAGAGTCACGGTGAACACGTCCTTTCCCCTGCTGCACAGTGAAGGCTGAGTTAAAAGCAGCGCAGATGATCTGAGTCACAGTCTGTAGCAACCTCTTTCCATAGCACTGTAAAGTGGTGATTTGTATCTGCATCATTTATGCCAGCAGAATAAGAGACATTTCCATTTATAGGAGGCCTGTTATCCCAGAGGAGCTGTACGAACAAGCCAGATGTCCAGATCCACCAAGATAATTATCTAGGCACTTAATTCCCATTCGTTTCAAAAGAACTTAGGGCCCTAAGCCCTCGGTCCCCTGGGCTTTGGGGAAGATGCCGTGGGGCCTTCTTTCTTAGCTCAAGGGCTCGGGAGCCCTCCTGAGAAGAATAAGGAACCAGTTGCCTCAATTCTCTGTGCTCTGTTCACTTCCCACGTGGCACCTCCCATGCCACGTAGAAGACATATCGCTCAATGGCTCTGGAAGTAAAATATTCTCCTATTTCCTCTGTCCAGAACAAAGCAGGTCAGCATCGCAAGCTACTACTGAGAAATCCTGGCGGTGCCAAAAGCACCTGCCTGTACATCCTTATGTCACTGCACCTAGGACTCAGACACGGACTCGCACTGAAAAGAACCGTCTTAAATAACGGAGCGGCTTAAAAACCTACTCGTGTATCTCTGGCCTACCTCCGTTATGAATGCACTGCCCCACCTACAGCTGTGTTCACTGGAGAATTAACTTCATTATCTTCTAAACTCTTAAATGCCGCACGCACCAACTACCAGTGATCATGTGTCTCCCTGTATTTCCCAGCTCGCTCCCTCCACCCTTCTCCGTTCTGGCCTTGTCAATGCAGCTCTCCCTTCTTGGCTGCCACTGCACCAGTTGGCTTGCCCCGTCGGTCCAACGCCTGTGTTTCTACTTCCCCCTTCTACACTGCGACTATGAAGTCACACGCCTGTGGTGGGGAATCCACCGCCCTTCTACTCCACTCTTGTGACTATGCAATGGTTATATCTAAATTCATAATTACATATGTGCTGCTGGTTTGGAACGGCATTGACTGGAGCGTCCTTGCCTGGAAGCTGTGGTTCTCCATCCACAACAGGCACAGAACGGGTTAAGTAGATGACGGCACTGCAGATGGCCAGGGGTGCTGCCGATGCCAAAAGCTCTGGTGCTTTTCACCATGCACGACCGTCTGCTAAGAATGGGAACACGATAGCCTCTAATCACTCAACACAGACCACTCACTGCACAGCTGCAGGGTGGGGTCTGCAAAGCCAACCAGGATGCTCAGTTCCCTCCTTTAAATTTAGCATGAACCCGACATACAAATCCATTATTCAGCTTTGAAACTCTCAGCTGTAAGCTTTAGGCCCACATAGCCCTGGCTGGATGGGATGCCGTGACCAAATGGATGTGATACTGCAAGTGTGCTGCTTTGCCTTCAGGGCTGTTCTACCTAGAAGCCAGGGTTGTACCTAGAACAACTCTGAAGGCAAAGGGTGGTGGTGGAAGAGCACGTGAGGCATCTCCCGATGACTCCACAAGCGTGGGTTTAAGCATCAATCCAGACTCTCCTCTAGCTGACCAGATGGAAATGGGTTGCTTGTCACTTAGGCTGGGGAGTCAAAAGTGTCCAATTAATACACTGCTACCCATTGCTCCATTATGTGCTACTGTCTACAGCAGGGGTGTCCAACTCACCTGGCACTGTGGGCTGGACGAGCGGTGCAGAGCTTGTCCACAGGCCAGATCAGGCCCATGAACTATGTCCCCCCACCACTTTCCCTCCTCCCTATGCCCACATGCTGATCCAGCAGAGGCAGCACTCACCCAGGGGTGTTCTGGGACCAGCCTGAGGAGGGACCATGGGCAGCACAGACTAGGACCCAGCCGGAGCAAGGAGCATGGGGGTGCATGTCCCGGGCAGTGTGCATGGGGATGGTCTGATGCAGCAGAACGGATAGCACCACGGGTCGGATTATGGGGCTCCATGAGCCAGATCCAGCCTGTGGGCTGCATGCTTGACACCCCTGATCTACAGTAATGGGTGTCCCTTCACTGCACTGGAAAAATGTGTTGCTAAGCTGACGTGGACATTTGACTTCCTTTGATCCTCCACCCTAGATTGATTATGTATGAGATGGCCAGGTTAGTTCTTAAGCAGCACCATCTCTCAGCATGGTAGTGGAAGGCATAAGAAACAGCAACCAGAAAGAGGGGAAGGGGAGATATGGCTAAAATCCTAATAAATACCAGCTTTCGCAGACTATGCTGTGAAATGTGGTATTTTCCACACCCGGGCTCTTAAGCTCCTAAGTAAGCCATCTGGCAGAGGCCTTGACAAAAAACTTAAACCACCTTTAAACGCTCCACGGCTGCACATCAGCTGATGTCTGCCGTCTTGGCACTACTGGAATGAAGGGTGTTTTCTAAAAGTTTTAGAGGGGAGCATTTACTAAATCAGGAGCTGGAGCTCACATCATCATGGCCAAGTGCTGCTACAGAAAAGCTAAGCTTATATCGCTCAGCGATTAGGGGCATCTGGGTCTCGATAAAACCAGCACCATGGACCTAGACCAGGATGAGGATGTTGGATAATCTCTTAACACACGGGTTTTTAACTGGGTTCTGTCTCTGCCTGAGTCTTAAATCTTTTTTCTTCTTATTATTATCTTTGCTATTACACTGGGTCCGCAGATGAGTACCAGGTGCAGAAAGATTGATGTTGAGGCTGCTCTATGATTTTAATTTTGTTGCCTGTAGGATGGCGCAATGGCAGATTAATCCACAGTTACTGCCACATACATCCCTGCTACATAATTTACTCGGGAGGATTGCAAAGGTATTTAGATCCTGTTTATGATACAGTGCAACGTAGCTAAAAGAAAAAAGGGAGCATCATACATTTATTAACGCAACGATAGAGCGTGGTTGCTTGCGTTAATGGGAGGTGGGTCATGGAACTGGGTCATCCAGCCCTGTGTTGCTGGGAAAGCTGTTAAAGATGCTTTAGCCCAGGGAAAGGAAACCGCACCATAGTCAGACTGGTGCGGACTGTGGGGGGTTTTCCCTTCCTCTGTAGCAGGGGTGTGGAAATCTTCCTGGCATCTCTGAGTTTATTTTAGCAACCTTTGCAAGGGTAGGACATTGGCCACTATGTCCTCCCTGCTTTACTCATGGCATGTTGGGGTGCTATATCTTGTGGCTGTGTCAGGGTTGATTGTGTAGTTTTAATACTAGGTTAGACAAGGATATGTATAGGATGGTTTGAATAGGGATGATCCTCCCTCAGGCAGGGGGGCGGACTGGATGACCTCTGGAGGTCCCTCCCAGCCCTATTTTCCCATGATATAATTCTATGACAGAATCGAATCTTTCCTAATATAACATTTTTCTTGTTCTTAGCATCCTGCATACAAATGTATCACAAGAAACCACAACATGCAAAACTTAAAATGCAAATACTACCAAACATGATACATTCAAAGCAATAACTTCCTGGCAAACATGTTCTCCAGATTAAATCTTTTAGAATTGGTGTCAACTGGGAAGTGATATTTTTAGGTTACACAGGAGTTTTCAGTTTCAATCAATTGTACACTTCACCTATTAATAGGTTCCTGTATATTGCTTAATCTAAAATCATGAACATAACTCTTTCATTTCAAATTAATACCTGATAATTTGCATAGGGTCAGATGCTCCCATTTCTAGGCACATGAAATAGAGCTGTTTGTGGAGTTAATTCCTGTTCCATGAATCAGGGTGGTGAAGTCAGGCCCATAGCAAGAATAATGTGACATACTGGGAACATCTACATGTGTACTAATGTAACACAATAAATGCCAACACACCTCACGCCAGAGTTTATTGCTCCCAGGTGCAGCATTTACATGCATACCCAGAACCGTAGCACATTGAACCAGGACGGTGCAGCCCCAGCTGGCAGGGGGTCCAAGACATGAGCCTGCCAGCTCAGCTCGACGTGCCACGGAGGGGCTGGTTGGGGCACAAGGTGCTACAATGAAGGGCTAGCCAGTAGGCAGCCCCCACACTGCAGCACCTTCATGCCCCAGCCAGCCCCGTCACCATCTACACGTGTGTAGTGGCAGAGTAAATAACTCCACCATAGGATAGTACTTGTGTTGAGCAGTACTATCCTACTGCAGAGTTAATTAGTGTACGAGGCCAGAGCCTAATAGGGGGACACGTGTAGACAGTGACACCTTACTGTGGAGCTAATTAGTCAACTCTGCAGTAAAGCGTCTCATGTAGCTTATATAAGACTAGAGACAACAGAGCCATTTTGCTGACATGTACATCCACGGTAATGATCCCCTTGACTTCAAAAGAGGGTGGAGTCAGGAATTCAGGAAGGAAAACAGAAAGGGAGACTGTAGATGAGTATTGTGGGGAGAAGGGAGGGAGTGCATGGAGAAGTGCCATGGAACCACACTCCCAGGTCTCAAAAGGGTGAGGGGCCAGGAGGCAGAAGGGAGGCATGGGTGCAGACAGGATTAGGGGTATGGAGGGATGAAATGGGTATAGAAGTGGGTGAAAGAACAGTGGGGCAAGTCAAAGTTTGCCAGGCTGAGAAGACCCTGAAGACGAGTGTGTGGGGTCATGGAGGATAGGGAGATTGATAGTCAGGACTGGTTTGCTGCAACCAGTGTAACGGAGTGCTCTTTGAGTACTTCGCCTCTAATGAAGTCACGGCATTTTTACAAAATGCAAGACTTGAAACTGGTCTTTCTGCCAAACTGATGGTGGAGCCTGTTGCATCAGGAGGCATGAACCCATACATGCACACCATACATACAGGATGCAATTGTTAGTAGGAGGGGCAGAGGTCAAGCTGTGATGTTCATATCTAATCCAAACCTCCCCCCAAATCAGAGGGCCCTAGGGCAATCTTCTGGCTTGGACCAGAGTTGGGCACATGGTGGGGAAAACACGACTTACCAACTTGTGCACAAAACCTGACTCTTTAGTGGAACCTACTATATTTGTTCTGTGGTAACTAGCTACATATGAAGCCAATTAGTGCTCAAATTCCTGGGTGTAATGGTGACGTTCTTTAACGAACATATTACTTTTGTTCATTGTGTCTGCACAGTGCCGGACAGCAAGTGTTTATTGTGGTATGCAGAGCATGAGAGTACAGCTTCAGTGAGCATTATATTACATTTTCTTTCTGGACTGTATTGAATGTGTGGTTCTGTATGTTTTTATTAGTTGCTTTTGATTTCATAAGGAAGTTCAGGTTTTGTTTAGGAGAACTGTCCTTTCCAAAACAAGACTATGAAATGAGTTAAGCAAACATATGTAATGGAGAAAGAACATAACTGTTTGCATTAAGAATGTATTTCTGCTTTATTAGCTTGGCTGCTCTGATGTCTATGAGATTTCCATCTAATCTTTCCCTTTTAGTCAGGTATTATGGAATATAGTGCTTAATCGTCAACTGAAATCATTCCCTAGAACCACTGCTTCCTCATGTGATGAGCTGAGTCTTGCTATGGCACTGTACTGCATGCATACTAAGCCAGTTCTCTTAACACAGTGGTCCCCAAAACACTGGTGCCCCACGGAAATTTCCCAGGTGTCTATACAATGTATATATTTTGAGAACCATAAAGTTTGGGGAGGCAAGCGAGGAAAGCTGGCCTGGGAAGAAGATGCCCCCCATGTCTCTAGAATGACAGGTGAAAGAACCACTGTAGAGAACTAAACCTGGCTGAGAGACTTCAGATGAGAAGAAGAAGAAAAGAAAAGGACTGTTGGTTTGCTGGTATTGTCTAATAAAGAGCTTGCAGCACAGTACCAAGTCCAGGAATCTGTGATATTCAGAGTCACATCAAACATGAAGAGGGAAATTTGTAGTCATGGTGACCCTGTGATAGAGCTGGGAAGATCCACTTCATTTAAAATCATTTGTTGTGATGAAAGGTCCTGGACCTACTAGTGACTTGCTGCAACTCAGCCCTACATCATCTCAACGCTTTTTGTATGTCCCCACCTTCCCACTCCCACCCACTGTACATACGGACTCCCATAATTAAAAATGCTAAAACTTGATTTTAAAAAATTCAACAATTGAAACATAAGGTGATACATTTCAGGCATCGGGATCTAAGAGAAAAATATCTTGGAGTCGCTCCAGACGTCTCCATAATTACTGCTAACAGTGAACTTGGGTAAGGAAAACCAAGATCTGGGAAGCCATCTTTTTAACGTTCTAAACTGCTATGATTTAATTTCCCTATATAAAACAATACAGAGAGAAACTATGATCTCATTTCCTTAGGTTTGTATTTTTTTCTTATTTAATGAGGCAATAAACCTTTCGATTCTTCTGTTAATCTTGCAATTGTTTATGGAGCAGGATGTGAATACCAGCTCCAGGAGTATCCTTTAGCAAATTGTTGTCCTAACTGTATTAGATCTTTGGAAACCTGAATTCATACAGCTGGCTCTAGCTGTGCGTTCACTGGCCAAAGGCCGCGGCCAGCAAAGCAAATCTGGGCTGTTTTATTACCGATTCATTTCAACACCCTTGGAGCAATCTGGGCCTAGTGAAATCAATGGGAATTTTGCCACCAACTTCCATGAGGCCTTGATTTCACTCCCAGCTTCCAGCAAGACAGCATGCTATATTAGTTGCACATTCCTGTGCATATACCTCTTGGATCCCACACAAACTCAGAAGCGCTCCAGCAGTAGTGCAGTCTTTCATTTTTGTTGGAGTCTCCTTCATTTTGATAGCTTTCCTGTTTGCCACTCCAGAGTTTCTTGCTTATCTACAATGTACCACACGAGGCTCCCAGTACTATTGGCACTGTGTGTACCAAAGAAAAAAACCAAAAAACCCAAAAAAACATAGGCAGAGGTGATACCTAGGGTGCAGACAGACATAACATGTAAACTGTTCCATGACTGTCACCAACTGGAAACTGGTTCATAGTTGTCTGGGTCAAGTGGGTAGGTGTCTACACTGAAGCTGTGAAGGGTTCGAAGCACGGCCTTCCCCTTTTAGGCATTGCGGTGCTGTTGAACCACCACCAGGGGATGGTGGCGACTGCTCAACTCAATGCTCACTGAGTTCAACAAAGACCCATTCCTGCACTTGAGCAAACCTGTGTGGCGGTGCACTTCCTCCCTAAGTGGGAGTGCCCTTGTGAGTGTGTAGGACGGGGAAGCTGCCTGGACCACTGCGCTGGGAGGTTGGGGGCTCAAGGGGCAGCTTTCTGCTGCTTTTTTCAATGGCCACATTGCCACCACACTGTATCACAAACCAAATCGACCACTACAGATATTTTCATGCTACCAGCTTTTACTCTAAGCATACAACTAGATCCATCGTCTACAGCCAAGCTGCACATTACAACCGTATCTGCTCCAATCCCACCAACTAAGATGAACACCTTAAGGATCTGGAGCAAGGATTCCTAAAATTACAATTATATCCCCAAACTGTAGCCACTCAAATCAACAAAGCCAGAATTGGACCTTGCTCCAAACTGGTACAGTACCAGCCCTGGGACAGGGACAACAGAATCCCTCTGGTTGTCACCTACAGCTCCCGGCTTGAGCATCTTAAGGCACATCATTAATGGCCTCCAACCCCTCCTGAAAAAGGATGACCATTCTGAAGCAGGCTTTGGGGACAAATCCCAATGACAGGCCCCCCAACCTCAAACAACATCTCTCAAGCAACAGATTAACTCCTGTCCTCATCAAACCACCAGGCCTTGCAATGGACCCAAGTGCCTGCTGTGCTCTCAAATCAATACAGAACAAATAATCACCAGACCAAATGACAAGGAGTACAGTGTCTGAGGTTCATTTACCTAAGACTTGAGCAACATCATATGTGCCCTTGTCTGCTTATAATGTCTGTCTGCTCTCTACATTGGCCAGACAGGGCAATCTCGCAGTGCAAGAATGCATGAACATATCATCTGCAAAAAAGACAGAGGCCTGTGGCAGAGCATTTCCGCCTCCCTGGACTCTCCATTGACCTCAAGATTGCTCTTCTCAACATTTTAAAAACCAGTTTGAACCAGAAATTGCAGATCAAGAAATCATCCACAGACTGGAATGTATTAAGTAAGGTTTAGACGGGGACTACGGATTCGTACCCTATTACCTGGATCAGCTTTTTTGTCTCCTTTGTTCCTATGGGTTCTTTGCTTGTTTGCTTCTCCCACCACTGTCCCCCTGCCCCCTTCCTCTACCTCCTCTTTCCCTGGCTTCTAAATTCAAATCACTTGCTCCACATGATACCCTGCTCCGTGCTGTCCTTGCACAGCATTTGACCAAATGAACTCAAGTTCACAAAAGCTTGTGTTTGCTACGTATCTTATTTTGTTAGTCTATATGGTGCATCTCTACTCTGCCTTCTGCCTGACTTCAGATGAACATGGCTTGCTACCTCTCTCTGCTTAAAGAGCTGGTCAGTGTTATTGCATTGGTGGCACTGGACAACTTGGACAGCCTCCCAGGCACACAGAAGCAGGGCTCCAGGCAGCTCCTCCCCTCATGTGGCCATCTCCCACCCCAAATAATACCCCCCCTACGTATTGTGTGGGTATTGGTGTGGGGGTCAGGAGTGGTCCAGTGTGGGATGCCTAGAGGTCCAACCAGGCACGAGTCATGGAAAGCTCCACTTGCTTATCCAGGTATACTTCTGAAATAGTTCAGGAGGTTTAAACCATCCTAAACTGGTTGGCACACCTGGACACTGGAGATTTTAACTGCATTTAACCAGTGTAAGTGTTAAGTCTGTTCACACCTCTAGGCAGGAAAGTTTAACTTTGCTCACAGACCCCTCAGTGGTTGAGGGCAAATGCTGTTCATGTAGAGCATGGGTCCCAACCTTTTTAGACTCGTGGCACCTGGTTCATGTGACCAGACTCTGGAATAGACTCCCTGTGGGTATGTTGTTTGAGTGGTGCTCCTAGTCTGTTGCTTGAGACACCTACCCCGGAGATGTTCAAAAGGAGACTGGACAAAAACTTTACTGAGATTATTTGCCCCCAGCAGTCTTTCCTGCCCAGAGCAGGGGGGCTGGACCCAATGATCTCACGAGGTCCCTTCCAGCCCTAAACTTCTGCGAATCTGTGAATCACACCTGGATAAACTTGAGTCACTTCCAAGAAAATGCCAGTTCTTAGTTTTCTTTTTCTTGACAACAAAAATAGAATAGAACGATTTTTCTGTTGCAAAGAACTGAGAAAGACCACAGCTATGGGTTTCTGTTGGAAATATCTGGATTTATCTAGTGAATCGTGCTTGTAAACCTAACAGTGCTAAGATTGTGGGGCACCTTTGAAAGGATCTGAAGACACACCTGGGTGCTATGGCACCCTGGTTGAGAGTCTCTGAGGTAGAGGATGCCATGACAGCAGCATAGCCTTTTTCATGATTGCAAGCAACAAACTCAGGTCTTTTTTTTTATTGCAGTTTTATTGAGAAATGTCCTTACAGTGTAAAGTACAGTTTATTTTAGTCTAAAAGGATAGCCGATAGATTATTGCGCTTGACTGTTTCTGAGTATTTTACTTAGCCGGATGCAAAGTTAAACTGAATGAGGAAGTTTGCTGAAGGCTGCTGGTAGCTTGTTCAAGATGCTAAAAAAATGTTACAATAATGGAAGCAACTGTACCTGTGTGTGTGACACAGCTGCACAGATCAACCAATCTACACTTCAGCATAATATTCTATTTGCTATAAGCCACTTTGTCTTCCCCTGATTGGCTGGGTGTGTCTTGAGAATTAACCCTTACACTTGATTCTTGACCCAGGCTGCTTTCAGTAGATTGCTGTCCATTAGCTGTTTTGCCTGGAACCAGAATATAGAAAAAATTAAAATAAACGTACCATTTTTATTGATGCAGCATTTGAACACAGCAGGCTGAGAGCAAGATGCTTTATTAACGACAATTTAACAAGAACATTTTTATACATCTGTAAACATTGAAGGCAGCCAATTTTCATTTTGTAGCCCCAAGTAGCATTAAAGAAATGGCAGCTCAATTAATGCTAAATGATATTTTAAATAACTTACTTTTAAATAACTGTTTTATAACTGTTAAAAAAACATATTTTAAATAACTGTCCCTGGAATGCATAATTTAATTTCCAGCAAGTCAGTGGCTTACTGTCTGCAACCTTGTTTCACAGATGGAGTTTGCATCCAGGATACTGTCCAAGCAGAGGTCACTGGAGGGCTTGGTTTGGTTGTGTGTTTACATTTCATGTAGCTTAACCAGAATATGTTTGTGTGGCAGGCCAATATGGCTAGGGACAGACAATACACACAAACCGGTTTAAGTGATCAGAAACTGGTTTAAACCTGTAACAGATCAGATGTTCAGTGCACATAAGCCAGTCTTAAAATGGCTGAAACTGGTTTGAGATAAACCTGGTTGAATGTAGTATCAGACTTAACTGATTTGGGTCAAACCGGTTTATGTAATGTCTGTCCAAGACTCCTTGCTGGTTTAAGTTAAATCAGACTGCCCCAGCATCCCAGCATGCTCTCTGGGCTGGGTGGAGCACTCTGATCCACAGCAGGGCTGGCCCCTTCCCTCTGCTCCCTGGCTGGAGCTCCAGCAGAGACTTGCAGGCACAGCAGGGTCTGCCTGGCTTCCCCTGCCCCATCCCTCGACCCCCAGCACCACTCGCTGCTCAAGCAGGGATCCCTCCTTCCTCTCTCCCACAGCAAGAACAGTAGCCAGCATGTATTATGCTACCTAATGCTGAGAGGTGTCTGTGTAAGGCAGACATGACATTGTCAGCTTAGGGCTTTTTGGAGCTAATTAACAGGTACCTGGTTATGGCCTTCCTTGGAATGCTCCATTCCCTGGAAAAAGTTGTTTAAGAAGAGGCTGAACCAATGAGAGAGGCTTTGTTTCCTGATGGGGTGCTAAATGATGATAACAGAGCTGATAAATGCTCTGTTATCAAGAAGGGGTGGGGGAGAACCCTTCCCTAATCAGAGTGCCCTGCTAGGGCCTGGCCACGCCCTCCTCAGCTCAGCCCTGTGGAAGGGAACAGAGGGCTGCTGTAGCATCCCCCAGCTTCTAGCCCAAGCCACTGCAGGCATGTGCCTGAACTTCCTCAGTCGAGAGGGGATGCCTGTACAGTTACAAACTGGTTCAGCCTAGCCAGGTTAGACTAACCTGCAAATATTGAATCAATTCAGGATCAGGCTTTTTGAATTTCTGCCCTTAGTCTATATGAGCAACCCACATGCTTGCCTCACCCTAAGAACCTGATTTTCAAAGCACACGTGCAACATGAAGGTGGGAAGCCAAATAGCAGACAGTGACTGAGAGTAACCACAAAAATTGTCAAAATCAGTCCCAAGGTGAGTCTAAACTATGTCCAGATCCCAGCAGTTGTTTATTAAGACTCCTTTGTGGCTGGAAAATTCTCTCAAAGGTTTAGGTGAACAATGTCCTGAGTATTATGATTCGAAGATTCCACCTATCCTGCTTCTGGGGATGAGCTCAGTATTCTGCAATGCAGCCCACCCTAGAGCGCAATACAGATGTCTATATATCCATAAGCATTCCACAATTTTTTCCTTTATGGCCACTAGTTTCACTTCTGGTTTTGAGGAACACCAAACATCATATAACCAGGAACCCAAACATCAAAGCTGCCTCTAGGTTTACAATGAAAATCAGTCCTGGGAAAGTTTGGTCAAACCCAAAACTTTTTAAACATTATGGCCTGCCTAATCCTAACTCAACTGTCCCCTCCATACATAGTTTGCTAATCAATGGGCATGTCTACACATGCAGCAGACTGTGCATTTGTTACTACACAGTCATTTAGTACTTGCTTAGGCAAGCTACCGTGCAGTCCCGTTGCCACATGGCTATTGTTAGCTGCTACCACGCAGTAGCAATGACCTACTGCGCAGTAGCGCATTGCTACTGCACAGTAGCATTGGTGTCACACTTCATGCCTGGCAATGTTATGCCACCATAGCAAGGAGCTACAGCACAGTAGCTTGTTGCTACAGCAATGTAATGTCTCTTGATTATTACATCTATCTGCCCATAATTTTAAATACAAGCAGATAAATTGTTTCATATAATCCTATATCCTGGAGGTTTGATTCTGGAAGCTAGAATCCAGAATTACTTGGATAGATTGGAGAGATGGTCCATATTCAATCAGATGCTTTTAAAAATAGTGTTAAGATCATGAATCCTGGTTAAATGTCTTGGCCAGTACAAGACTTTTAGGATAGGTCATGTATAGGACTATTTCTTCAAGCTCAGAGAATTGTAGCATAGACAGAACCAGGAGGTGGAAAAACTCTATCCTAACTATGCAGTTGGTCCAATAAAGAATATCACCCTAAAAAATCTTTGCCAGTGTCATAATTCCTGGAATATATGGCTACAACATCACTTTAATGCTACCAAATTAGTTAACAAAGGAAGGATTTGGTCACCCAAATAATGAGTCAGAGGATCATCATTGTAATGCGTACCATTTTTGTTTGCACAGACATGAGTGATAGGAGGGACAAGGTCACAGCTGCTCTGGCTTTTATGCTCTTGCATGAAAACATGAAGACTTACAGGGTGCCTGCCCAGCCACAAAGGATGCTACTATGCATACAATTTGTACTTGGGAGCACAAGAAGGAAGTGTACATGTTCTGAGAACTACATGCTAAGCAGTCTTGTTGCAACCTTACTGAAGAGAAAGGTTCCTGCATCTATGCTTCTGCCTCTACAGTTTACCTATGCACTCACAACCTATTGGGTTATCCACACTTCAGTGTCTGAGCACTTCTCATTAGTTAAAAGTGGCAGTATTGCATAATCAGGTATGATGAGCCTTTGTCTTTAGACAACATCCACCTTATGACTGAAAATAGCAGAAGGCAAGGTAGAGATGCACCTTATAGACTAACTAAAGAGCAGTCATATGGAGGGCTATGTTTTCCATAACTAATCTGGGGCTATGTTTTCCACAACTAATCTGGGCAGAGTTTTTTCTTCTTATGGGGGCAGGCAGCAATTTGTGCAGCAAGACTGCTGTTGTCGTGGTGTTAAGGTTTGACATGACTGGGAAGACTTTATGATGACACTTTGTCTCTTACAAAATGACAAAATATTGTCTGCTTACCTGTAGATTCTTTGAGTGTTTCAATATAATCGGACCAGAAGGAACATTCTGCTTTTTTCAATCCTTTGCGGTTCGGTAAGGAGACAGTGAACTCCTTGTAGTTATCGCTGTTAGCATGTGGCAGGAACATGGGCCATATGGACACAGACCTTGTGAGTTTACTTGAGAAGCTATGAGGGTAATTTGGATCTCTGAAGAAAAAGAAACAGAAACGATTGTAACAAAACAATGGCATGAAACATTATTGGCTTATTAAACGTCATTGGGAAGGAAGAGAATTGGCTGGCGGCTCTAGGGAATGCAGAAATAGTACTTTTCACTTCTGGTTCTCTAGTTCAAATTCATCCCAGACTGATAGAAATTGTAACCATTATCTTCTGACAATGGTTTGTTGGCCTGTGTTCAGTTCCTAATGGCTAGGCACTCATCACACAAATACCATCAGAGCTAGCACGCTTGTCAGCCACCTCAGCAGGAGTTAAGACTCAAAACAACCTTTGGACATATAAAGCTATAGTTTCCAAGTGGACGCCCTCATTTGGATCTAGCGCTAGCCATTATACATGGACATAATTCATTAGACTAGCGTCGAGGGTTATTTGCCAGGCAGTGTAGTAAAGGTTATCCCACATCTGCCTGTGGTTTTCCCATTCTTCTGAACAAGAACTTGAGATCACAATGTTCAGACACAGTTACCTAAATAAAGCTCTATAAACTATGTCATGACAGCTGGAGCTCCTTTTTTTCTTTTCAATGGAATTTGTATGTGCCAGAATTTTAGGTTTGAAAATTTGGCCGCATCCTTCAAACACAAATGGTCAAAGCCTTGCCTAGGTGGACAGGGATTACTCGAATAAAGGCATCTTCTGCCTTAACTTGGCTTTTTATGATATACCTCTCAATCCTCAAAATTGAATATAATTAAATTATAATATAATTAAAGTAACTTACCCAGATTTCACAAAGTTGGCTATATACTCCATTATTTTTAAGGAAAGGCTTTTTTCTTCCAGAGTAAATTGTCCTTCATACTGGGGGTAAAATGGCAGCCCAAATCCATACTGAACATCGGGTAGGAGCTCCAGGCTTGAACTGAAAAATACACATAATAATAATAATAATAATGAAGCCTCCCCATGCATTTCCTTGCTTTGAAGGGAGGAGGGCTATAGTGAATGTTTTAAATAAAGCATTTAAGTTTCAAATTATTTTAAACAATAGCTAGAATCATGGGAGCTGCAGGGCTCAATGCTTCTTAATACGAGGCCATACCTAAAAGAAGAAGAGCCGGAAGCAAGAATGTGCAATATGTGCAGTGAGGGACCTGTAGGCATTTCCTACAAGAGGGAACAATGGAAGAAGGAGGTATAAATCTACTGAATTGAAGTTACACACAAGAGAAGTAGGAAAAAATCTTTTTGGTTTATGCCTAAACGTTCAATGAGGTCTGAACTACCGTGTTACCAAAACAAAATGCAAAGAGGAAGGTGATGGAGATTGGGGCAGCACAACAACAGAATGATCCTGGTTTATTTTAGAAGCCTGAAATGAAATTGTGGCCGTATCTAAAGTCAATAGTTTTGCCAGCTGACTTTGCTGGGATCAGGATTCTCTTCTCCCAATAGACTCTGAAATCCAAGAGGCGCATTGTAGGAAGTGTTTTTTTTGTCTGTTTGTTTTTGCAGGTTTCTTGCAGGCATAGTTTCATTCTAGTTTCCTTGGTGATACCAAAGTTTGGTCTCTGGAGTGGAATTCTCCTTGAATTTAGTGTGATGGTCTGATGAAAATACATGGGAGAGAGCATCATACATCAGACTTAGACGCCTGAAGATGTACGAGTCATGAATGCAACATGAAGTGCTTCAGGAGTTTGGAAAGAGAAATCTAGGCAGGCAAGATGATCCCATACTTGAAGAACATGGTGGGATATGGATTTTAGTGCACCAGAGATCCAGCCAGGACCTGATGAAGGGCACTAGATGCTGGAAAGTTTGTCCAACATCTCTCCCACCTTGGGCAATGTCAAGGTGGGCAGCAGCAAAAGGCCAGGGAGAAATAATGGGATTTTTTTAAGCCTGTCATAAAAAATAATGAGGTACAGTAGTTATCTGTGTTAGTCTGAAGCCAGGCAGAAGGCAGGGTCGACTTGCACTTTATAAACTATCTACCACATACAGAGAGCATAAGCTGATTAAAGGACAGATGCTGCATCAGATGCTGTGAAAGGACAAGCGTAGAGCACTGCTTTTCCATTACTGGAACTGCACTATTCTATGCTTGTCCTTTCCCGGCTGCAAAAGGTTGTTTAAAGGCGGCACCACTGAAACTACTTTAGCTATGGACATAAAATAACGTGGCATTGATGAGTGCCAGCTGCTGCTTCTGATGGAACAAAGCTTATATTTCAAAATACCGCAGGCAGGTGGACTGAATAGAAGATGGCTCCTCTATATTTTAGCAGCAGTGGTGCCACACTCTTTTCCCAAAGCCTCCATTTAAAAAACAAACACACACCCTGCTAAATGAAATACATCTTTGTCTGATTTGCTTTAGTCCTATCATAAAACCTCAATAACACTTAGCATCTGGAAACTGAATTATTTACAGATTATTCTGCAAAACAACGTAGAACTGAAACTAGATTAAAGCATATTTTTCTGCCTCAAATGTTTACACAGGGATTAAGCAAGATCAGAGTTTAATAATTCTGCTTCAAAAATAATTTGCTTGGCCCTATACATTACAGCAATGTTTGGCATGAGCACTGCAAGAGAAGTAGGAGGCAGTGAAGGGAGCTGTTTGCTGCATTTAAGAAAAAGGCTCATTTTGGGGTATAACTGATGCCATCAAATTAGCAAAGATGTGGGAAGGGGCAAAATAATTCATTTTAAAGGAGTTCTGTTAAGGTGAATTTAACTAAAACACCAAAACAGCTGGGCTATTAGCGTAGCCTGTATCCTCAGCAATGAGGCAGACAGACAGACGTCATTATAATTCACATCCCAGAAGTAGTAAGTTCTTAAACCAAGATCCAAATAGGATTATATTTATTTGTAATGATGTTAACTGCACCATTGTGAGGCCACTTCTGACCCTTGTTTCTGGCTGACAATTCTGCACTCTGGCCTGGGGTTCAGTAGTAAGAGGATGGTGAACAAAAGACTAGGACAAAGGTTGTCTGGATCTGTCCGTGGCACAGATCAGCAGTAAAGCTGGAGAAAAAAAATCTCTCTTGATTTTGCTCTGACACTCACTGGTGTTGTATCTCAGGACAGGGCAGCTGGAGTGTGAGGACAGCGTGCCGCCCACAGGGGCTCTGACCAGAGAGGAGACCAGCCGTCTTAAGGACCAAGAGCAGCCATTCCTCCCTTTATTGCATGGGGGAAGTGGGATTCTGACAAGTGCAGAGATGAGCGACTGTAATAAGTCATTTATAGCTTTATTGCAATAAATGTTTTCGCTCTTCCAGGAAAGCGTCCGACACTCCCCCTGTCTCAGAACATCAGTGCTATCCTGGGTCAGATCAAAGGTCCATCTGGCTCCAGAAGTGGATTGAGGGGGGAGGTGGGACATGGCAGTGTAGTTGCACCCTCTTTCTGCTACCACCATCCCCAGCTGACTCGGGAACAGAGGTACCCTCAGAGCTGCTCCTGCCCCGCTCCAGCTGTGGGTCACTACTGCACAAGTGCCAGACTCGGCAGGGGACAGCAGTAGCAGGGGATGGGCTGCCCCTTCCTGCTCCTGCTCCCCACTCCAATCATGTTCCTTGCTGGCTGGGAGAAGACACTGAAGGAGCCACCCTGCCCCCAGCCATTTCTGCCTCCGGTTAACACAGACACATGGGGAGACCCAGAGCTACTCTTCCCCTCCTCCAGCTATGGGTTGCAGGCAGGCAGGCTCCAGGGGAAAAAAAAAAATATCAGGCTCAATGCTTTTTTTTCCCTCTCTTGAGTGGAGCCTGCCTTCCCGGGTTGCTGCCAGGCTGCCTGCAAGTCTTCCTGCAGAGCTCCTAAGCCGTACAGAGCCCGGTGCTTCGCTTCACAGCTGGTAGGGCAACAAAATAAAACTCCTCCAAGGAGTTTTAATTTGCTGCACCCCAAGTCATTTAAGGCGCATTATGCCACCAAATTTGCTACAGCGGCTGGAATTAATGTGCAATACTCCACTGCAAACACCAACACCATTAAAGCAGTACAAAAGCATTTAGCCTGCTTTAAAGTGTCATGCACACACGCCTCTTGTTTCATCTACACATAGCCCAGGTCATAGATGTAGATGTGCTCTCTCTGCACCAACATACATTGGGCTTTTTTTTTTAATTATAGAAAGTAGAACAGCTCCAAGAGGACAGAACAAGAGGCTAGCTCAACAGCTCAGCGCCTATGCTGTAGACTTGGGATGGGAGTGAGCCCTGTTGAAATCTCAACTCCCAATCAGGCACAGCAGGGATCTGAACCTGGGTCTGACATCCCAAGGAGATGCCCTGAGTCCTGGGCCCTGAGAATAAAAAAAGGAGTTAAAACAGCAGTTTGTCACAAAATGCAATTGCTTTGTTCCTGCCAGCAACATGCAATGCTTTCAAAAACAGGAGCGTGTAATCCAACAGATCATCTTTAAGATCTGATGAACAAGAATGTCACCGACAATAATTTATTCCCCTCTGACTGAGTGGGTCTCTAAGGTGCCACCCTGCCATGAAGATAATAAATAAGAAGACAATAAATAGGATTTACAACTGCTATTGAAGGGGTTTCACGTTCTGGCTCCTCCTATCTCATATCCCCTAGTAAACAGGCAGCTGATTTGGAACCGTACCTTTGTTCTATTTCTAGTTCATCATTTCCCCCTGGAAATTCATTTTAGGATTGCAACAGTTTTCATTATAGATGAATAATGGTGGACTCTAACCTGGAACTCTTCTTCTGTTTTCCTCTCTAAAAAAATAGTCCTTAAACTCCATGTCTGACAATCTGAGCTAATTTCATGGCATTCTGAGTCACATTGTCATGTATTTTTGGTTGGTTTCATGCATTTTTGGGATTTCTTTTTTTTTTTTTTTAAGTCTGTCAGATAAAGATAGGCTAATGTCCTAAGTCAAAGGCATTACATTGTAAACTACTTTTCAAATCTCTAAAATAACAAGATGGGGATCATTCTTAAGAAAGAACTACTGACAAACCAAGGCAGCACTCAGCTGATGGAAACCTGGGTCTTGGTCTTTACTGAACATGCTAAAAGGATATTTATTTGGCAAAAGGTCTTTTTTTTTTAGCTGTATTGGATTACTGATATCATTGTCTTTGCAAAGCAGTGATAACTATTAACAGAATAGACTCTTCTATGCTACATGACTTAGAACAGAAAAGACATGTCTAGCTACCTGTTTCCATTTCTTCTCATGATATTCAATTCTTATTGATAACTAGACAACAGGATCATATAAACAGGGATTTAAACCTGGAAAAAAAAAGAGTGCTATTGCTCAGACAATATGCAGACAGAATTTGCATGATATCCTCTCTGCAAAATTCATTCCATCTTTATCTGTATAAATAGCTTTGGCCAGATTATCTAATACTGCATTGAGTATATTTTACAGAATAAATGTTCTCTTTCCCAAGCTATATTGATTTGAACCTTGCTATTTTTTGTGAGAGAGAGAGAGAGGAGGAAGGAGAGGAGCTAGGGAGAGAGATCAAAAATATTGAGACAAACCAATGACATGCTTGGAGCAAGTAGAGAAGAGCAGCTGAATGGGGAAAGCTTGGATTTCAAACCATCTTCAGTCTTGCCCTGGCTTTGGCTACAAATGTTGAAAAATCTCCTGGTATATTGCCTGGTGCCAAGCCAGAGCTATGCACATACTGATGTTCACGGTCTTCCTGTCTGCCTAGGAAGATGTGGATAGACAAGTAGCTAAAAGACCTTAATGCCAGCCCTGCTATTTCAGCCTGATATATGAGAGTTAAATTGGGACCTTTTTTCTCTGCATCATTACTCTTAATAAAGTTTTGTTGAGCAAAGTCTTTGTTCAGACCCTTTTGTACAAACCTAGTTCCTTCAGCTGATTTGCACACATACAACTGGACTTTTACAATGGGAACGTACTGAACAGTCTTCATGAGGACATGCTTAGCTGCGTTAGCCACATGCAGCTTCCAGAAATGATGCAGAAGTACTTACACTTATGTTAGTCACTTATATTATCAGATCTGGATGCGGGTAGATTTGTGGGATAAGAAAGCATCATTTTTAAAAAGTCTGTTTTTAGAACAGAGCTGTGCTTTAACCATGGAGAGAGCAGCATATGAGCTGGGATCACAGTTCAGAGAGTTTTTGGTCCTCAGTCTCATGCTCAAGATCTTCATTGGCATTTCGCAGAAGGCTTGGCCATGCTTATGGAACTGGAGGGGGGCGGGGGGGGGGGAAATCTCGTGTGTGCCATGCTTTGCTCTTGGTGGGCAGGTGACATTTTTGGATTGCTTAGACTGAACAACTTGGGTGAAATCAATGACAAAACACCCCACTGACTTCAGTGGAGCCCAGATTTCAAAGCACTTACACTGCTGAAGAATAAGATTACAGATTCCTCGCACACTTAAAGGACCACATGCAGACGTGCTCTTGTGGCCCCTTTGAAAACTGGCTCAAAATGAATGAACTCACAATTCTGTTTTTTCAAGAAATGCTGGAAATGATACATTAGGTTGTTTGTGCAGACTTCTACGTTCCCCTCGCATTAATACTGGCAGATTTATAGAGTGGGAATCGGTGTCCAATAATGTCCTTTTGGCAGTGACAGTCTCAACCAATCTGACAGAAGGGGAGCAATCTCTCAGCACTTCAAGGATTTTACTTGGACTCGGTGTGAATTCTAGCAAAATATAAACCCAAGCAACCTTGAAAGATGATGCTGTTTGGCTACCATCAAAATCAAAGAAATGGCTAGATATTTATAGCAACCTACTGTGCCAAATTAAGGCTTGATATGACTTCACTGACTCTGGGGATACCAAGTGGTTCACTGCATCTTACACTATATAAAACTTCTAGACTAATGGCAGAATGGGAAAGCGAGAAGTGTGTTTCTCCCAGTTGTCTTCTTTAAGGAAAATCAGAACATATGGAAAAAACTTACAGGGCTGACTATTCCTCTTGGTATAAGGCTGCCAGATTGAATCCACTTTTGAATCAAAAGGGCCCAAATGACTTGCAATTATATCCTGGAGCTTTTTGTGTATTTTCCATACAGGTCACTCCCTGCATGCTATTTATTCTCAATATAGAAGATGTTTAACTGTATACTACAGCTGTGCCAATGGAGCAGAATAGATCCCAAGTCACGGGGACATGGGCCAAACAAAGCATCTCAACGTTTGTGTTCATCCAAAAGATTCTTAGATTTTAATACCAGATACAACCACTGTGATCGACTAGTCTGAAATCCCACTTAATGCAGGCCGTGGAATTTCATCACAAAATGTTAGTGTTCGATCTAATAACATGCAGGTCTACTAGAGCAGGGGTGGCCAACCTGTGCCAAGTGACATGGGCAGCTGTTGCGTGACGCTTGGTAAAAGGAGGTGCTGGAATGGAAGCAGGGAGTGCAGCTCTCAAGTGGAGCAAAAAAGGGCAAGATCTTGCTGCTAAAGGAGGTGTCACTGCCATGCCTGGGTTAAATCTTCTCTGGTTCTGCATCTACCACCAAATTCAGGACTTCAGAGCTCCACTTGCCACATAAAAATGTGACAATTGCTGGGCTAGGGAAGGGTTAAAATTTCCTTTTGCAACTGCTCTGCCCATGCTCCCTACAGCTGTAGGCTTGAGCCTCCCTGCCTCCATCCCTGTGTCCCAGGGCACAAACTTGATACACCCCTTGTGGGGGTGGGACTCGGGGGAAGGTGGGACTCAGGGGAAAAGGGAGGTCCTAATTTGTGGCATGCTTGCCAAAAAGGCTGGCCACCACTGACCGAGAGAGTATCCTTCAAGAAGCCAGACATATTGGTCACGGGCTAGATGCAACAAGTGATGCACAAATCAGAGGGGGCAAAGCCAGATTTGACGTCAGGAAAATAACTCACTGAAAAGCTTGAGTGTTTTAGGTCCATAGATTCATAGATTTCATAGACATTAGGGCTGAAAGGGACCTCGGAAGATCATCGAGTCCAGCCCCACGCCCAAAGGGCAGGAAGTCAGCTGGGGTCATAGGATCCCAGCAAGATAAGCATCCAGTTTCATCTTGAAGGTGTTCAATGAAGGCACTTGAACAACCTCCGGTGGCAGGCTGTTCCAGACCTTGGGGGCTCAGACAGTAAAGAAATTCTTCCTTATGTCCAGCCTGAAACGATCTTGTAGTAGTTTGTGACCATTCAACCTCGTCATCCCTTGGGGTGCTCTGGTGAACAAACGTTCCCCCAGATACTGGTGGTCACCCCTGATAAACTTGTACGTGGCCACCAGATCACCCCTGAGCCTGCGCTTTTCCAGGCTAAAGAGCCCTAGGGCTCTCAGCCTGTCATCGTAGGGTCTGCTTCCCTGACCTCTGATCATGCGCGTGGCTCTTCTCTGGACTCTCTCAAGCTTCTCCACATCCTTTTTGAATTGTGGAGCCCAAAACCGGACGCAGTACTCCAGCTGCGGCCTCACTAAGGCCGAGTACAGGGGGAGAATGACGTCCCGGGATTTGCTTGAGAAGCATCTATGGATGCAAGCCAGCGTTTTGGTCGCTTTACTAGCCGCAGCATCGCATTGCAGGCTCATGTTCATCTTGTGGTCAATGATGACCCCCAAGTCTCTTTCTTCCATAGTGCTAGCCAACATAGCACTGCCGAGCCTATAAGGATGCTGCAGGTTTTTTTTCCCCCAAGGTGGAGAACCTTGCATTTATCGGCGTTGAACACCATCAGATTCTCATCCGCCCACTTGCTGAGCCTGTCCAGGTCAGACTGGATCATCCACCTGTCTTCTGGTGTGGATGCTTTGCCCCAAAGTTTGGTGTCATCGGCGAACTTGGCCAGTCCGCTTCTGACTCCAGTGTCCACATCATTAATGAAGATGTTGAACAGTATGGGTCCAAGGACAGAGCCCTGGGGGACCCCACTGGTCACCGGACACCACGATGAGTGACTTCCATCAATTACTACCCTCTGGGTCTGACCCCGGAGCCAATTTTCCAGCCAGTGGATCATGGAGGACCCAAGGCGACAATTGGCCAGTTTCTCCAAGAGACGATCATGGGACACCAGATCGAAGGCTTTTTTGAAGTCAAGATATATGACATCAATCTCTTCTCCCTTGTCCAGGTGATAGGTCACCTGGTTGTAGAAGGAAATGAGATTGGTCAAGCAAGACCTACCCGCAACAAACCCGTGCTGGCTATCCCTTAAGATGTTGGCGTTGGCCAGTCCATTAAGGATGGCCTCCTTAATAAACTTTTCTAAGATCTTCCCCGGGATAGAAGTCAGGCTGATGGGCCTATAGTTAGCCGGATCCACTTTCCTCCCTTTCTTGAAGATAGGCACCACATTGGCCTTCTTCCAGTCTTCGGGCACTACACCAGAGCGCCAAGAGTTTTCAAAGATCCGTGCTAGAGGCTGGGCTATGATGCTCGCCAGCTCCTTGAGTACCCTGGGGTGAAGATTGTCAGGGCCGGCTGACTTGAAGGTATCCAGCTTCTCAAGATGTTCCTTCACGAAGTCAGCATTAATGGAGGGCAGGGGATCACCCTCACCCAGACTTCCCGGCCCAGTAGCGGGCATGGGCGTCCCATGGGGCTGATGAAAGACCGACGCAAAGTACCTATTTAATAGGTTGGCTTTTTCCTGGGCGTCATTTGTCAGTTGCCCCATCTGGTTCAGCAGGGGTCCAACGTTGCCCCTGCTTTTCCTCCGGCTCCCCACATATCTGAAAAAGGACTTTTTATCTGAACTCCAGATGCTCAAAGCTAGCTGGAGTTCAGTTGCAGCCTTGGCTTTCCTGGTCTGCTCCCTACAGGACCGGACCAGTGCAGAATAATCCTCCTTGGAGGTGACTCCCATCCTCCATCCTTTGTAGGCCTTTCTTTTTAGCCTCAGGAGGTCTGCTAGGTCCCTGGAGAGCCAGGGGGGCTGCTGTGCCCTCTTGCTGCCTTTCCTCCGAGATGGAATAGACTTAGTTTGTGCATTGAGGATCGCTCCCTTGAGGAGCAACCACTCTTCTTGAACTCCCCTCTCCCTGTGGTCACAGTCCCTTAGGGCCTCACTGACAAGCCTCCTGAGCTTGTCTCAAAGTCGGCTTTCCTGAAGTCAAGGACTTACGTGTTGCTGACTGACTTGCCAGCTTTTCGGCGGATGGTGAAGGTGATCAGCTCGTGGTCGCTGTCACCCAGCTTCCCATCGATCACTAGGTCGCCGACTAGGTCCTCCCCAGTAGCCAGCGCCAGGTCGAGCAGCGCTTTGCCTCTCGTTGGCCCATAGACTTCTTGAGTCAGGTAGAGGTCATCCACGCACGAGAGGAAGCTCTGCGACCGCTCAGATTTTGCTGAGCGATCCTCCCACGAGATGTCTGGGTAATTGAAGTCACCCATGACAACCATGGTCCTGGAGCAAGCTGCCTCAGCCAGTTCCTGGGCAAACTCCTGGTCTAGCTCAGGACTTTGGGTGGGAGGTCTGTAATAGACTCCCACCATTGTGTCCCCTGTGCCGTGTTCCCCACGGATTTTAACCCAGAGGGTCTCCAGCCGTCCACCCTGGTCGCCAATATCGGCTTGCAGGGATGCGTAGCTTTCCTTAACATAGAGAGCTACACCCCCGCCCCTTTTCTCTACACGATCCCTCCTGTACAGGGTATAGCCATCTATCCCCGTGGTCCAGTCATGGGTGGAGTCCCACCAGGTCTCCGTTATCCCTATGACATCGTAATTGTTTGCATTGAGCAGGAGGATGAGCTCCTCCTGCTTATTCCCCAAGCTCCCAGCATTAGTGTACAGGCAGGCAAGTGCCCCCTGGGGGGCTCCTTCCTTGCCCACAGGTTTTACCAGGGCTGGGGCTGGGGTGGGCTCCCTTAAGTGCCGTGATCCGCTGGCTTTGCAAGGATTGCTCAGCGGGCCAGCAGTGGCGGTAGTCCCCCCGTCCCCCAGCGGGCTTAGTTTAAAGCCTGGTGGAGCAGGTCAGCCAGTCTGGCTGAGAAGAGCCTCCTCCCTAGGGGAGAGAGGTGGAGGCCATCTCTTCCCAGCAGCTCGCTGCCTCTCTCGCCAAAGAGCGGGCTGTGGTCATGAAAGCCAAAGCCTTCCTGATGACACCAGCGCCGCAGTCTTTGGTTGACCACATAGACCCTCCTGTCCCTTCTCAGCCCATAGCCTGAGACTGGGAGGATCGACGAGAACACCACCTGTGCCCCCAGACCCTTAAGCCCCGCTCCCAAATCCCTGTAGCGCCTCATGACCTGGCTGGGAGTGCTCCGAGCCGTGTCATTGGTGCCCACATGAATAAGGAGCATGGGATAGTGGTCTGTGGGTTGGAGGAGCTTGGGGATCCTCTCCGCAATGTCCCGGATGCGGGCCCCTGGGAAGCAGCAGACTTGCTGGGCTAAGGGGTCGGGGTGGCAGATTGCCCCCTCAGTCCCCCTCAGGAGGGAGTCTCCCACAACAAACACCTTACGTTTTGTCTTGGGGAGAGCAGGGGCAGGAGCTGCAGTGGGGCCCATGTTGCCTGTGGGGGCCGGCAACTCAGCAGGCTCTGCTGGGGCAGCAAGAGGTGTGTACCTGTTGCTCAGCTCTGGTGGGGGAGGGGCCTTGGTGCGGCAGGCCTTGGGGCCCTTGACCACCTTGGTCCATGCCCCTGGCTGGACACAGCAGGAGGTCCCAGAGTCCTCCTCTGGCCTGGAGGGAGACTGTGATCTACCCTCTGCCTCCCGGGGCAGAAGGGCCTGGCAGTAGGAGTCTATCTCCTGCTCGCAGTCCCTAATGGCACGCAGTCTGTGTCCAAAGTTTCCAAGCTTGGTGTTGTGCTTTTTTATTCTCTGAGCCTTTCTGCTCCATGGTGCTGTTAAGCTGCTCCTTCTGTGCCTTTCTTAAATCCACTCTAGCCCAATATTTTGCCTTTATAAGTTTACCCAAGTCTCCAAAATTCTGCATATCTGTTATATAATAAGGCCCCCAAATCTGAATACAACTACTCTATGGAAAGATACTTTAGAGAGAGAAAAAGATCTGGAGTGGCAGATCTGGGCAGGAGAGAGGCAGAAAAAAAGATGCAAGAAAAAGGTACGATGTGGCTGCAGGAGCGAGAAAGGAAGATTAGTTTAGCTGCAGCATGAATGGAAGAGGTCAGGGAGATCTGAAGGAAAGAGTTTATCACAGTACAACACGACAAAAAACAAATTTTAGCACAAGGGACAGAACGAAAGTAACAGTTGTTAGAGAGGAGTTAGAGCAACAAGTGACTTTGGTACCACAAGTGTACACCATGTCCTGCGGTCACTGCTCCTGATTGGCTATAAAAGCTATTACATATAACCTATCATTTTGTTACCATCTCTTCACCACCCACCATCTCCGATCAACTTGCTGGTCTCATCCTCTCTGTTTCAGATGAACAAGCTCTTTGCAGCTAGGAGTCTAATTTCCTATATGTTTGTACACGCGGTGTTTGTATTCTTGTTAGTAATCAGAAACCCCCTCCCTCACATTTCAGTGGATCTATGTGTATATTCAACCCAAATCAGATGCTCACTTCATTCTGTCATAATTATGGGAATCATTATCCCTGTCACTGAAACGCACCCCCATCGCAGGGTGCGGTTTGGGTATTTGCACCTCGGCATACCATACAAAAATACAGAAGCAAAAGAGAATGCCGTACTACGGAAAATAAGCAGGAAGTAATTATTCGCGTGAAGTTCTGCCTAAGACACCAAGACTGACAATGCCTATTCCTGTGACGACCATTGTGGAAGTTTCAATCCCCGTAGGAAGGACTCCCAGCTGGTGGAGACCGATACCAGTCCGCTCACTGCAACAGAGCCACGCAGATTCACAACACCACCTGCTCTGGCCCTGTTAAATGACCTGAACCTTGCCTTTCAAAGGATATGTATCAGTCAGCACCTTCAGCAGAACAGTGGGTCTTAAAAGCATGTTAGGGCATTGCTGTAATAGCAACTCGCTGAGATCAATGCCGCTTAATGAATCATCAGCTTCCCAGATCACATCTGGAGCCGTCTAAAGGGTTGCTGACTAGCTTCTATATAATAATCACGATACTGTTAAAAAAACCCCCACGTACGTTACTGTCAGAACGTGCTTATGAGGTCTCAGATTTCTTTCTTGCAACTAAAATTATTTCCTAAACTTTTCTGCACTCTAAACACATTTGGTCAGTACTGAGGAGCCACATTCTTGCCACGATGCTCAGAATAACTGTTTACTCGAAAGCCTAAGTCTTCTGGGGGAAAAAAAAGCAAAAAAATGGCATGTGTGCTATACAGTTTTGCCGCAGATCATTAAAGCAGGAGTTGGCTATGGATTGTGCTCCTTATTTAAAATGACTGAAGACTAAAGCAGACACAATGTCATGCCAAGCTTCAGAGAATTTTACCATATGGATGGTAATATTAGTTCATTCTCTCCAAGTTCCATTTACTTTTTGAAAACTCATTGCCTAATGGTTTTCTGTAATTTTCCATATATATCATAGATAAACAGAGTGGGCTTTCTGTCGATGCCCTGGTGTGTGTGTGTGCCTACATATATCACATATGTGCATGCCTGTATAGACATGGCCTAATGCGAGGAAAAACATCTTTTCACCCTCATCTCCAAAGCTTCTGTCCATCTACAGTTTATTATTTAACTGCAAGAAGTGTTGGAAAAACCCTCAGGACCCAAGTAGTGGGAAATACTGAGAGTTCGAAGACACATCATTGCGTACAGCAGCTCATTTTCACAGTACACTCATTTTCACAGTACACTCATTTTCACAGTAAGAGTCTAATTCTTTATAAACTTTAGGTACCAACGTGGCCCCTGTAAATGTGGTGTCCAAACACATAAATTAATTACATTAAAATGAACGTAGTTATCCTTTTACCACTGAGAGGTAGGGCAGTGTTGCTATTAGTATTTTACAGAAGACGAACTCCAATATAGAGGGCTGGTCTCTCTTTCATTAATAGCTCGGGCAGGCCCATGCTGAAACAGTGCATTGCTCTGTGTGTGCTACATCCTGAACCGGAGGAAAGTGTCTCGTTGTGATACCACGGGTGAGCTAATTGGTTCTGCCTAACGAGGCCAGGTGCAGCACCACGCAAGCACAGTTGCGCAGCTTCCAGTGCTCAAAGCAGGCGTGATTTAGCACAGTGCTGCCTGGCAAAGGAAGCGGAGACAGACATGCTCAGAGAAGCCAAGGCCACAGGCCACAAATGGTATTTAACCTGGGACTTGGGCTCTGGGTTGTTTGGCTTTCTCAAGACTGAGGCACTTTTGGGTGAACCCAGGAGAAGGGGACTTTACTGGCAAAAGTTCAGCCAAAGTTTAAACCCACCTCTCCCACCGCCCATGAGAATGCCCCAACTTCCACGCTAAGGGCTGCTCTGGGGAGAGGTGGGCACGGGGCTCGCTCACGTTGAAGACGTGCCACTGGGTTCTAGCCCGTGTCCCAGGTCTCTTACCTATGTTAGCCAATGGCTGTTTCATGTCAAATCCTAGCTCTAATTGGAGGGCATGTAAATTTGGACATAGCCCTGCTATATACAGAGATTTTATTCTTTACTACCTTGAGATTACAGGGTGTTCCCATATTATATGCTAGACAGAGCTTCATGCTGTGCAGTCATACCCAACAACAGAGTCTTCAGCATAGCCTGCCTTGCGTACAACGGGCTGTCGGACAGCTTGCTGAGGGCAGGGCTGGGGTAGGGAGCAGTTTCCACATGCTAAAATTGAGATGGAAAATTAGGAGGGGCTGTTTTACACACACACACGCACGCACTGACCTGGGGGTCGGGGGGAAGTGCAGTATGGTCTGAGCCCTGAATGAAGCAGGGGTTTTGTGGGCCAACTGGTGTAACCCACAGTAAAGGAAGAACTTATCACATTGCACACACATAAAGA
Source organism: Alligator mississippiensis (assembly GCF_030867095.1). NCBI lineage: Eukaryota > Metazoa > Chordata > Crocodylia > Alligatoridae > Alligator > Alligator mississippiensis. The sequence goes on from NC_081826.1 coordinate 14,073,785, forward strand.
GACCGAAATAAAGGTGCACAGGCAACCTGAATTCTGTTCCTCATTTTCAAGTGCTTGACTTTGCAATCTGAATAGCATTCTTTTAGCACAGAGGGTTTTTCTTTAAGACTAAGTTAAGATGTGCCTGGACCATGTAGGTCAGATCCAATCGAAGCCCTGGCACTTGGAGGATGCAGAGCTAGCATTCCACTTCTCATTAGATGAGACTTGGCTCCAAGCTACTGAGATGGTCAGTAGGAGCCAAGATCTGATTTGAGAAATTCCTGACTCTGTGGCTTTATCTTCTCACCACCTAGTGTCAGGCACCAGGTTTCTTAAGGTGGCTATTGGAAAAAGAGGTAATAAGGTTTGCTGCAACTAATTTTCATTTATTATCGGGTCCAAATTGACCAAAAGATGGATTAAAAAAGACAAACGTAATGTGCTGAGCTGGAAAGCACGAAAAAACAAATCTGAACGAACTAGCTTTGAAGAAGATTGGCTACTATGTAGATATTTTAAAATGTGTCCTCGAGCCAGGAAGTGCTATATAAACTATTACTCATAGGGAGACTGAGAAGTAATAACTATTGCAAGCACAGGAGACAGATTTCTAATGTGACAGGATGAGGTGGGGGGGAGGTTTACTGCATTTTCATGAATTTCTGTGGTTCTAACACAGTTCCTATTTAGGTACACAGAGCACTGCCTTATCGCTCTCTGCAATTAGCCCCTATCACTGACAAAAAATGGCCTGCCTCCATTTGCCTGCAAGATGAAACCTTCTAGCTAATTTGAGGACACCTCTTTCCATTTTCCCTCTGCTGGGTTTTGGCACAGTGCATCCCTGCTCTCTTAGGCGCCTTAGAAAAGTCTCTTATCTTGGTATATTGGTAACTAAATAGAACATTGTACAAAAGTTCTTGTCAGAGTTCCCAAAGCAAGAATGGCTCCCTTGGGATTCAGTACTGCTCTAGTTTTGAATAAAGTGACTCTATGTGCTACAAAAGCATCTACAGCCCAGATCTGAGTTGGTTTTCAAATGCTCCCTGCCTTGCAATCAGAAACAACTGCACTCAGGGCTCAACTTTAGCTCAAAGAATAGAACAATAACAATTAAAAGACCCTTCTCTACTCGCTGGCATCAAAACGCTATTCACATACCTCCCACCTTTTTGGGGAAAATCCTAGGAAAAGAAACAGCTCTAAACAACATGCTTCAGAAGCCTTGAGATTCTGCTGGACCAGGAGAGTAGAGACCGGAGATGGCCATGGCCACTTGTGACCCTGATTCAAGAAAATACATAGCAGGACCTGCAAGTTAAACACTGGCATACTTATTTCACTGGTTTGGGGTCAGCTGCACCCAAAAGTGACTGCTGCAGCATCCTGTGATGCTTTTGACCCAGAAAGGAAGGAACCAGGATCAGAAATGAATGCGGTGACTTTGACTCACGTGGCAAAAACAAACCACTACCTGGAAATGATGCTGTTGGCTTGACTTCTCTGAAAAGACATGTTTAAAATAGATTGAAACCCAACTGATTGAAACCTGGTTAACTTTAAAAATGTGCAGCTGTCCATTAATGAGAGGGGGTACTTTGAGTGTAACAGAATTAAATGTCTCTTGGCCTCCATACGTCTCAGAATTATTTAAAAACACAGTCCGAGAAACTGTGTCTAGTGGGAGTTTTCACCCTGTTGTCATTTAAAGCTAAATACAGCATCTGTACTTAATGCGATTCACAGGAATCCCCACTGTTAAGGATACATACTTGGCTTAGTCCCAGTTCTTTGGACTACTCATATATATAGGTAACTTCCCTTACATGAGATGTTACTCTGAGCTCATAGCAGGTGCAGCCAGGGAGTGACAGAGAGAGGCATGCCCATTTCTGCTCTTTCTTGGGACCAGTATAAGCCCTAGTATATATTAGAGCGTCTCTGAGTGCTGCTCTAATTCATGATGCTCTTGCCACAGCTGCCCGTGGGCTGCACTGCAGTCCAGAATGGCCATAACACGCACTGGGGACACTGCAGTTCCTTCATGGCTTGAACATTTCACTAGAATGATGTGGAGAGACTGGATCGGGGGTCTAGAACATGGTCACTCAGGGGCTAGGGACAGACATTACATATAACCCGGTTTAAGTGATCAGAAACTGGTTTAAACCTGTAACAGAACAGATGTTCAGTGCACATAACCAGTTTCAAAATGGTCAAAACCGGTTTGAGATAAACCTGGTTGAGTGTAGTATCAGACTTAACCGATTTCAGTCAAACTGGTTTATGCAATGTCTGTCCCAGACCCCTTGCTGGTTTAAGTTAAATCAGACTCCCCCAGTTTCCCAGCATGCTCTCTGGGTTGGGCAGGGCTCTCTGCTGCACAGCAGGGTTGGCCCCTCCCCTCTGCTCCCTAGCCAGAGCTTCAGCAGAGATTGTAAGCATCTGCCTCATTTCCCCCTGTTCCTCATCCCTCCGCCCCTGCCACTTCCTGCTAAACAGAGATCCCTGACCCCTCTGCCTTACACAGACACACAGCGTTAGCTAGCAGACCACATGCTGGCTACGGTCCGTGCCGTGGCGGACGGGACAAAAGCAGAATCAGCAGGTAGCTGGTAATGTCTCTCTGTTGTTTTCTTAATAGGATGGTAAACACTGAGTTAGGGGAGAAAAACACTATGTTATGAATTCCCTGCTGAGCTGGATGGGAGTGGGGGGAACCCCTTCCTAATCAGAGTGTCCTGCTGGGGCCTGGCTATGCCCCCCTCAGCTCAGCGTGGTGGAAGGGAAGGGAGGGCTGCTCTAGCACCCCCCAGCTTCTAGCCTGAGCCACTGCATGCATGTGCCTACATTTTTTCAGTCCGGAGGGGATGTCTATGCAGTTACAGACTGATTTAGCCTAGCCAGCTTAGACTTACCTGCAAAGATTGAATCAATTCAGGCTCAGGCTTTTTGAATGTCTGTCCCTAGCCAGGAAGCCTGTGGCACAGTTTGAAAAATGAACCCAGATCTTCTAAGCCAGTGCCTGAATCTCATCACCAGTCCGCTTTGTTAAAAGGTCATTATCGAGGCCCTCTCTGTCAGGCAAAGAGTCAACAGCAGAACTCTACAGACCTCAACAACAGCAGAATGAAGGAAAGCTTCACACCCTTGGAAATCCCACCCTGCTCCTTTTCCCTTTATAATTTCCCTTAAAAAACTCCATTGGACAGCTGATGACTTTGGACCAGGCTTCTCTTGTATTGCATAGGTGACTTGTGCCATGCAGAGAAGAGACAAAACCAGATCTCTTGGCCTGGACCCTGCTGATATGAAAAAGTTTGACAAAGTTTGGACCATGCAGATTTTTGTTTTGAAATCCCATAATCCAAGCAATAAAGCAAAAGATATCTCCTTACCTGCTCTCTGAGGAGCTCTCCGGCACGTGGTACATGAACACATTCCCTCTAGAGTTATCAGCCCAGTAACTTGCCATGCTTATAATGGGGCAGTTTATAAAACGGTCACTGAGAAAGAAGCAAACAAGAATATACTCATGGAGAAACTATTATGCAACCAGAAAATACTTCCAAAATCTATATTTCTTCTTTTAGACAGCTGGTTTCCTTATCTCTTCCAGTCTAGCTTCCATTTCCTATCTTTACCTCAAAGGAGTGAAACACAGCCTTCCCAGACCCTGATGCTCTATGTAGGCCTTCCATGAAGCAGGCAACCATTACCAGTATAACTTAAAAACCTCTGAAAATGATTCCAAGACGTGTTTCCCCACACAGTGATGTTGCATTATGATGAAGCTCTCAGGAACTTCCAGAGCAGGAAACAAAAGGCCTCTCTCACTGATCCTGGGGCATCCCACGCTTTCTAATGGGATGCTTTATCCTATTTATTTCTTATTTTTAGCACCAACAAGCTTGCAATGGCATCCTGCAAGACTGTATCTCAGTGGTTATGGGTCAAAAGCGCCTGATTTGGATCTTGGATTAGGATAATTTTGGAGGGTATTTCCACATTTGGAAGAAGGATACTTGGGTGAGCATCTGCTTGACACTGCTCAGCATAGAAAATGTAAATGTCTGAAGGAGATGGAGTAATGGCCGGAGTACAGGTGAGAGAATTATACAGTAAACTTAAATGTGTACCCAATACACATTATACACAAAAATACGAACCACACATGATATGAAAGTCAGAGGTTTTAATTCTTGTCACTGCAGTAAGCATGAAACCTACCTACTACTTAAATATTTTACTGGCAGAAGTGCCTGATAAGAAAAAAAAAATAATGTGAGAGGAACACAGAGATGAGCTTCTCTATTTAAGTGTTTTGACCAGTTGCATCGGTTCACCAGCATTTATTTTAAGCTCACAGAACCTCAACTCAGAGACCACAAAACACTGGGTTGTCTGACCACAGCTCTCTTTAGCAGTTACAATAGACAACACCCCTTAGAACTAAAGCTACCATTTTTCTGCAACCTATAAGCACACAACTTTGTGGGAACAGATGTTCTGTGAAATATCAGGACTTTGAAGCTATTTTCTCCTGAGAAACGTTCTGAAACCTGTTGGCCACTTAAAATTCAATTCTCTGTGGGTAAAGCAAGGAAAGGAGTCAAATATTTTAGGTTAATTTTAAAAAACAAAAATCAAGTGTACATTCCTTCTCACAGCTCACAGAATACTGTATTAAAAAGACTCCATTAAGCTCAATTTAAATATTGGAAAAAATATCACAGAATTTCAGCCGAAACCATTTAAAATAATTGAAATCTTCTAAAACTCCTGTCTCAAGTGCATGTGACTTGCAACTTAACCACTTAAGGTGCTTTTTTGTGGTTCATGAGCTTAGTAGAACTTTACAAAAGAATTATAGACCCCGAGTGTAAAAGTGACCTTGGGTTACACATTTATCCAAGGATAAATTTCTCCTCTTCCTTAACTACCCATCTTCACAATTAGAGCGGTTCTGATCACCACTTCCATTCCTCTCTGGAGCATAAGCTGGGACCTGAAGAAAGTATTATAGTGGAAGCGTTACTCAGTGGGCAGAGCAGAGGCTTAGCTTTCGGGGTGTTTCAAGTGTACTGAATTCTGTTTCCTGTCCCTTGCACTCAACTCCTGGTGTGATCTCAGGCCAGCCAGTTGCATCTCTCTCTCTGACTCAGTTTAACCATCTGATTAATGCAGGTAATAACTCATACTTTCCCCTCCCAGGGGTGCAGTAGGGCTTGCTTATGCATCCTGGGGCCCTTGGATAAAAGAAGTGACTGTAGCAACCTTAATTATTATTTTAATGGCTCCTTGCTGAGGACTGCACAACAGTGAGGAACTGTGCTTCTCAAGTGATTCAGGTACCTAGTTGTTTATTGCAGTTTTCCCAATGGTTTTACATGTTTAAAACTGGACTCTCTCTACAGTGCACAGAGACAGCCTAGTGATTGGCACCTTGTCAACAGAAGAGGTTGGCAGGCAGGGAGGGAGGAAAAGCCCAGCGAAGCAGTACACTGGATAAACCACCCCCGAGTGCCACTAAAACGAATAAGCCGCCGTCTGCACTCCACTGCTTGCTTGTGTACTTCAGGACCTCAATGCACAGGCAGACCCGGACCACCCAGGGGCCTCTCCCAAACGGATCTGGTTGCTGGATTCTTGGATAAGATTTTCTAAATTAATCTTGGCTCACTCTCAGCTCCGTCTCCCTTAGGCTCTCTGGTGTCAGCAACCTGTGATTTCAGTGAAGATCTACTGAAAGGGGAAGCATGCTTCTAGAGCTCTCCATGCTGGTGCAAGTGTGGGAGGATACTGTGCAGCACAGACAGCCAAAATCACAGCCTGTAGCTGTGAGTGCTCCCGTAAAAGCAGGCTTGAAACAGCCTGGCTCAACAAGTCGAAGGAAGCAACCACTACATTCATTCTCTTGGGGATAAGGAGAAATTTTCATAACACATCTGCACTGTCAGCAGAGGGATGTCTGCACGGGCTTCTTAAAAAAGTATATGGCATTCAAATGTAACAGGGTGGATTTCAGCTGGTGTTGCAAGGAAGCAGGTAGGGAGAGGTGCATGGAGACTTCCCCTCACTTTGCTTCCCTGCATGGGGGTGCCACAGCCCTGGTCTTGCACTCTCAACACAAGGGCTGCTCTTATCTTGCATGACCAGCCACCTAGGAGGAGATGGGAGAGAGGGTGGGGTCATGACCCTCCCTACAAAGTGTGCAAAGCCACACTCAGACCCACAAACTTTTCATTTCTCCAATCATACTAATCCCCAAAGCTATTTGGGCTACCACTGAGGATTTCATCATTCCTTTCCCACTTTCTACTGCTGTGCATTCCCATAGCGATGTCAAAATTAGAGACACAGCTGTGAAGTTCAGATCCAGATCCAAACTGCAGGACTGTGGACTGCATAGTGCCAAGCTCTGGTAATGACATCTCTAGTGATGTACCAATTATTTCCACGACAGAGGGCTGTGATGCTGAACTAGGAGACAATTGAAATCTGTTCCAAGGCTATAAAACACAAACTTATCTCATCTCAGGTTCATCAAGTACAATAATACAACTCATTTCTTACCGGGTGGCATTTTCCAAAGCCCTAGAGAACGTTGCATAATCTTCAGTTGAATGTCGGAGGGAATAGTACCAGGTGGCTGCATCCTCAATAAAAGAATTGGAGTCCTCTCCCCCAAGGGAATTCTGCAGAGCCTGGTAAAAGGCTGTTTTGCTGCTGACTCTTCCTTTCCTTTCTTCAAATTTCTAAGAGGAAAAATCATAGTATTAAAAACAAACAAAAAAACCCCTCCAACAAAGAATAAACTCTCTCAGGAACAATGCAGCCCCAGATCTTCCTTTGCTGGAGACATTCCCATTCCGCTCCAGGCTGATACCTGAATTCCCAGGGAAAGATGGAGTGCACGTCTCTGTCCTCAAAGCTGTTGTCATACACAGGTGCTCCTCCTGCTGGGGTCCAGTGCTGAGGAAAGTGTGTGTGTGCTTATGTGTTGCTCACTGCTTCGCACTTGCATTGAAATCAAAGCAAGAGGCAATTCACCATGGAATAACACGTTCCCTCTGCTTCCTAGGAGACATGATGGAGACCCACCATGCATTAACAATGCAACACTGCCAGAATGAAGGCCCCTTCCAGGATGGCTTCTGACTCAACACACAATGGAAAATTGCTTGTCCAGAGACCCTGGAGATCTGAAAGGCATGTGGCCTTCAAGCCTCACAACATCCCAAGTCTTCCCCAAGACTGAATGTGTGGCAGAGACCACCCCAGGACTTGAGCCCTGGAGCGGTCCCAATCTGCCAAACATTGGTTGGCTCGGACAGCCCAGGGCCTGAGTCTTGGGGCGATCCATGCCAGTCAACAAGCAGCTGATCAGGAAGGCCCTGGGGTTTGAGCCCCTACTGGAAGCTGCCCAAAAGCCATCTCCTGGGTTCTTCCACATGGAGAGATGGTCCAGCTCACAGGTTTGGGATCATACTTCAATTATATTAACAAGACCATGAACCAGCCCTCCAGTGGTGAAAACTGGCAGAGTTACACTGAAGCAGAGGAATAATGAAGAGGTAGGGGAGACAGGTCCATGAGTACACCACTTTCCTTTCCCCCTTCCTCATGAGCATACAGAGATGGGGAGGTTGACATGTGCACCAAAACATGCCTGGGTATTTATTCCTGGTCTTGGTAAAATAGCAGTTGCTGGGAGGCTTTTGATGTCTCTGTTATTCAAGGAAGGTTTGGGGTTTTTTTGAGGCTTTTTTAGCCTTTGAGATTTTTTGCATTCCTTTTGTAAATGGTAGAAGTTATTCCAAGTTGGGAAAGAGTGACTTCTTGAAAAGCCTGAAACTTAAGACTTTCCCTGAGCCTTGCCCTTTCGCAGGTGCACAGTGGCTGAAATTTGGTCTGATATCTTTAAAATGTTCCCAATAGCAACATCTAATAGACCATCTTTATTATTGTGGGCGGCTCATCTAAAGCAAAACATACATCTAAGTTTGCTCAGTCAAGTTACCCTATACGTTTATACTGAATATACTGGATGCCCTGCATCTGGTTTTCATCAAACAGCTAGGAAATCTCTTTCTGTGACCTTATACGGAAAGTGCAAAAAGCTGCAGAAGGAATAATTGCTTTTCCAAAAGTCATAGAAATTAGTGATGGAAAAAGAAGCATCAAAGTTACACCCCTCCTGGCACCTGCATGTGGTTGTCCATAGAAATCATTCTGTTGTTCTGTCCCGCTCAACTTTACCAGAGCTGGGCCCCTCCGGTTCTACAAGGAGCGACTTCCCTGGTATTCAGTGTTAACTCTTCTTTTTTCATTTTATCTTATTTCTGCCGTGGCTTTACAGATGGACGGCACCATAAAAACATGGATGGATGGATGGATTGAAGTCAGTGGGACATATCACAATGTTTTCTTCCTTCTTGGTGTTTATATACTCTAAGGCCGTGTCCATATTAGAGCGCCTGTGTGGCATGTGGTGCCGCAGACACATCTGCGGTGCCACATATTGCACATTCAGCTGTTCTCCGTGCTTCAAGGTAGCAGCTTGGAGGGTTTTTTTAACCCTGTGATCTCCCCACATACAAAAAAGCGGAGTGACGCACACAGAGGTAGCACGCACCACCCAAAACTGGAGCCTGGCCGGCCGGAGCCACACTCTGGCTGCCAGCCAGGCTCCAAGTGGCAGGATCACCACTGCTGCAGCCCCAGGAAGCCCCCAGGTAAGGCTGCTGGGGTCAGCACTGGGCTGGACCCAGCCTCCCCTACCCTACCTGGGGTAACTTGCCGCATGCCAGAGGGCATGTAGCACAAGTGTTCCTCAAGGCACAAGATGTGCCGCCACTTCTTGTCCCTGGGGAAACAAACGTCCATGCTCGTGGATGCGGCCTAAGATTTTATAGGTCATAAGTGTTTAAATAGTACCAATAATCTCTTACTAGGATTGATTTTATAGAAGGTGTCTCTGCTCTGAAGAGTTCAGAATCTAAAGACAACATGTCTGGAGGACAGGATGTACACTCAGAAAAGTGGTATTTTCCCCTCTGTTTCTCTTTTATTCTTATATTTGCTGCCATCTCATTTGTTACCAGTTCATGGTAGGGGGGAAATTAAGGTTTCCTGCATGTATACAGTTATCTCAATCATTCACATGAACAAGTACAACCCGCAAGAGCAGTAATTCAGCCAATATATGCATCCTTAGTTCCTGTAATACAGCCTCTAAAAGCAGCACCTTCCGCTTCTTTAGACGTTTCCATTGTTACCCGCATTTCATCCGATTAGTCTTTGGCTGCTCAAGACTAAGTGTGTTAGGCAGCTGTTCTGAAAGCTGTCATCTTATTTCCACCAATATTTAGGAAGTGAAAATAATCACCCAATGGAAACTTTAGTCATACATCCATTAGCAAATAAGGACACACAATTTGCATCTGGAAAGTGGCATCTGTACAGGGAAAATGGAAAAATTCAAGCATGTTTCACTATAAAACTATCCACTTGCACACACAAATGCAACATTTGCACATAAGTACAAGTGCATTTTTCTGCAAGAAACTGAGAGCAGATCACTATGGTCAGGATTCAAGTTGGGTATTTTCTTGCGAGTCAGATCAAGTCATGATCTGCTGAGTCAGCCAGCCATGTAGAAATGAGAGTTGGATGAAAAATGGGATTTCCATCTGTGGGAAGGTTCCTCTGTTTTGAAAATATAGTTTCATCCCAATTTGGGAATTTTCCCCCAATAAGAAAATATTCCAAAAGATTGTTTCAATGTGCTGATTTGACCTAGACATACCATAATCTAAACACTGGATATTCCTGTATAAGCCAAAAGGAGTTGAAAGGAAATGTTTGTTTCAATACTTATTTAAAACACAATAACACATTTCTGGAAATGAAATGTGTTGATGATTTCTTACGAAAATTTGATTAAAATTGATATGATTTCATCAGTGTCCTCCAACACAACCAGTTTCCATTACAAATGTCAGACCAGCTCTATGAGGAAATACTTCCCAAAAAGGGCATGACATAATAGACCAGTAATTTTCAGCCGGGGTACCGTGGCACCACACAGACAACTACATGATTCACAACCGGGGATTTTAGTAGGAATCCACGTGTCAAAAACATTCTGACTTTTTGTGGTCATGCTGAGCTCTTTGCAACAGAAAAATTGCTCTGTCACTTTTCCATACTTAAACAATAAGCGAAAGCTAAGAGCTGGCATTTTTTGAAGCAGGCCTTGAGTTTAAAAAGTTTGAGAACAACTGCAGTAAACTCTGCCAGATCAATAGAAACAGCTGTAGCCTGTGCCAAATTGTCTACATTCTGCTAACTCCTCAGGGGTGATGGCTTGAAGGCCCAGCGGGCTTTTCTTTAGCATTACTAATAAGGAGGTGAGAAAATCATTAAAGATAGTGGGCGAGATTCAGTGGTTTGCCACTTTACACAACTCTGGTGACACAAGGCACTCATAAACATGGCTTAAACAGCCGATTAAGCTCAGTTTACAGTTTTTTTAAAGTGCCGGAGTACAGCAATTAGTATGTGTAAGTGAATCTAGTCCAACGTGCTATTAAAATACTAAATTAGTAGCATATGCTAAGGCTATATCTTCTGTAAGGTTAAATAGTACCTTTCTAATGCATTACTATAGTGTTAAGAATTAACACTTGAACAAAGAGGATGGGGGGGAGGGACCAGTAAACATGGACATTTTGGACTTTTAAATGGTTTTTGATCAAGGCCCTCCCCACAAGAGACTCCTAAGGAAACATGCTAGCCACAGGGCGAGAGGCGCAGCACAGCCTTGCTATTGATTCCAACTAGTTAAGAGAGAAAATAACGAGTGGGAATTGAACGGTCCATTCTTCTTATGCATGGAGCTTAACAGTAGGTTTCTCCCCCCGACCCAAGTCATTATAGCTACAAACTGAGGCCACAATCCTGAGATCTGTTCCATGAAGGTGAGAAGCTGTGTCCCTTTAGAAGTACCACCAACTTGACAGGATGATCTGTAGGTGCAAGAGCTTGCCTGCAGAGATCAAATTGTAGGGATGGAATAAAAGCATAAAATCTTTCACTTTCTGCCCATTCATCGACCTACTGCCTCTGGACTGTGTACAACACCTGGGGCTCGGATGAGGTAAGGGTGAATCAGCTGAGAAAAGAAAACTTAGATAAAAATCAATTTTTTGTCAACTAATTAGACAGACTCTGAAGTCCCACTTATACATCCCTTTGTGCAATCTATATACTGCCTACCCTGTACTAAATATAAGGTACACACACACACACACACACACTCTATGAGTTCATAGATTTCATAGACATTAGGGCTGGAAGGGACCTCACAAGATCATTGTGTCTAGCCTGCTGCCCCAGGGGCAGGAAGTCAGCTGGGGTCAAAGGATCCAAGCAAAATAACAGTCCAAACATTTCTTAAAAGAGTCCAGAGTAGGTGCCTGCACCACCTCTGCAGGGTGTCTATTCCAAGCCTTGGGGGCTCGGACAGTACAGAAGTTTTTCCTTATGTCCAGCCTAAAACAGTCTGGAGGAGTTTGCACGACTGGATCTTGTCATCCCTTGGGGTGCTCTGGTGAAGAGGCATTCCTGATGCACACCCCTGATGTGCTTATAGGCAGCCACCAGGTCCCCCCTGAGCCTGCGCATCTCCAGGCTGAAGAGTCCCATAGCTCCCAGCTTCTCTTCATAAGGCCTGTTCTCCTGCCTTCTGATCATGCGCGTGGCTCTCCTCTGGACTCTCTCAAATTACGTCAAATTAGATGAATATATTCGATTATCTAGTCTGACATGCTGGATGTCATAAGCCACAGAACTTCACCCAGTTTTCCTTGTACTGAGCCCAGTCATTTTTGTGTGAATAAAGCAAACTTTCCTCGAAAGGCATCCAGTCTCGATCTGCAGATTTTAAGGCCCTGTTCCTTTGGCTAATCACCCTCAGTGTTACACATGCGCTTTATCTCTAATTTCAATTTACCTAGCCTTAACTTGTAGCCATTGGTTCTTATTATGCCTTACTCTGCTAGAGGGAGGGGTAGGTTATTTCAGCCTTTTGAGAATGGTTTTTGGCTAGAAGGCAATGCATGGAGGTGAATGGAGCCATGGTTTGATGTCTTCTCTTCCTCTTCCAGTCTCCTTGCTCAAAAGGAGGGGAGGGGAACACTGGGTGCACAGCATCCGACCTCCACCCCTGTGCCCCGACCTTGACCCAAACTAAAGCAGTGCACTTGGGAAGACCTCACTTTCATGTTTGTCAAAACAGTCAAAATCTACTCCCTACAGTGAGCCCTTCAAAATGGGAACCACACTTCCTTTTCTGGTTTTGAAAACTCAGCCCACTCTAGATCCTATTGGAAAAAAACACCACCACTACCATGTGTCTCTAGATGTCCACACACTTGGTACTATCCATGGGCAAGTCTGTTAAAAAAAAACAAAAACCCTCTCAAGACAGAGTTAAGGGCTGAATCCAAGTCTTTGAATCCAGTCCAGTGACCCACCCACTAGACAAGCTTTCCTGCCAAGCAAGACTGGAAGGGAACCAGCCCTGGGGAGATTCCCCCTCTGCCCCCTCCTCTAGATCTTCTTCAAAGAGAAGCCCAATCCCGGATCTGATATAGGAGGAGAAGAGAGGAGTGGGATAGGGCAAAGACTCCTCATGATATGCTGCAGGAGGAGGAAAATACTCCGGGTCCCCATCCACACCCACACAGATTTAGGCTAAGCTCTACTGATACTATGAGTTACTTATGTGGCCCACACTGGATTTCATGCGCAGGTTTTTTCACACCCATGGTCAGGGCTGAGATACACCACAGTGCATGGGTTATAAGGATCAGCATAAACAGTCATTTTTCAAACTTCTGCAGGACAGAGGAAATGAGAGGTTTTTGCAGTAGTGAAAACACTAAGTGCTGAGGAAACATGTATGAATCCAGAAACCTTTGGCTTTGCAGCTGTTTTTTAATAAGGCGTTTAAGTGGCTGAGATGCATGAGGATTCACAGTGTTTCAAAGAACCTAGGGAGGCAGAAACAGAGTAGACGAGGACAACAATAACCAGTGATTATTGGCAAAAAGCATGAAAAGAGGTTAAGTAAGGAAGAGGGAATATCTGAAACATAGGCTGCTGAGCATGTAGACTGCAAGCTCTCTGAAGGAGGGCCTGTCTTTGTGACAGATAGGGACTCTGGGCACCAGCTTCAATAATAACTATTCTAATGGAAAAGTGAGGAGGAGTATTTAATTTCTTATCATGGCAGCTTAAGCTCTGTGCAACTCTCAGACTCTCAGTCGCAGATGCTCTGCCTTTCCAATGAAATCAGTATCAGCTAGCACTTTTCAGTCATCGGTCTTTGTTGGACCTCTTCTCAGAAAACACAGTGGAATTTAATTCATTGTCTGTGCTAATGACATAATGAAAGGGAGGAAGAGAATGACACAGAATTTCATTTCCATGCCCCCATCACGTGATTTGGGCAGGGTTATCCAAGTTCATTGCCTCGCCACAGCAGAGATCATTATCTGCTGATGGCAGGGGTTACCATCGCATGCCACTTGCTTTCCTTTTAATCCATTGTAAAGGACCTGAAAGGAAAATGTGGCGTTCGAATCAATCAAACCAAGAGCAAAAAGGGAGCCGAAAGGGAACTAATCTGGCAACCACATCCTTATTCAGAATCATGATCAGACACTATTTCAAGAGGTGCCCATTAAACCCTGCTATTACTTCTGGCAGTCTGGATGCTCTGTATGTTGCACCACAGGCACCTGGGGGAGAGGTGGGATTATCGTTTTCTTGCACTTCTGCCTCCACATCAAACAACCCTAGAATCTTACCGGGCAGGCTGCCCCGAGGCTGCTCATTTGGGGCTTTTAGGGTCCCTGGGCCTGCTTCAGAGTCAGCAACCTAGAAGCACCACATCCCTGATCTGGGCAGTTTCTACGGAGCAGAAATGAAACAGACTGGGTTCAAGGAGTGCACATGACATTTCCAAACTGAACGTCTTGCAGAACTCAGACACGTGTCCTCGCTGCCGGACCAGCCCTCCACCTTGTAAGTGAGAATGAAGTGGTACCTGGCCTCCTATAAAAAAGTAAACTAACTTTTTGTATATAAGGAGCATTTCCTACTTTATTGTCATCCTGGCTTAAAATTTTCCCTACTTTTAGCTTCCTTGGTAAAATAAATAAATAATCTCAGTATTCTGCAGTAATGTCCAGAACGTATTTTAACACTGGGCCCTGTGGTTTTGATGTTTTGTACTGTTACTATAGAGTGCTGTCACATTTCCAACAAAAGTTACACTGATGCTGAAGTTAAACTGGTCTGTGCTAAGCCAAAGTACTGCAAGGTAAATTAGGGCTTTATTGCACCTTATGCTGTAAGCTGCACACATGTTAATTGGCTTAGTGTTGATCAACACTATGATCAACAATCATGAAACAATCACACCTTATAGCAAAAAAAACTCTTATGAAACTGTGACTGTCCCTCACCTGCACAGCTGTGACTTGCCACTACAGGCTTGGTGAGCAGGGGCAGGACTAGGAGCCTATGTAAAATGTTTCTTAGTGCAAACAAGGTCAGTTGCTGTCAGTCCTTCTTGCCACCACCTAGACCAGCTTGCTGCTTAAAAACACTGAGGGGCCTAATCCTTCTTTTTTCTGGAGCTCACTCCCCTCATGCTGCTGGTGGTGGGAGCAGTGAGCTGGTCTGGGCAGTGGTGGAAGGCACTGAAGCCATCAGGCACTCTGGAGCTGTGACGCTTGCTCTGTCTGATGTCCCCGGGGGGGGGTGAAGCACTATGACTGCCCCCCCTGCGCCCCAGTGTCCCCACTCACCCTGACTCAGGAAGTACCACTGTATCCTGGGATGCTGGAGGACTTCAACTTGGGTGGAACAGCTGTGGGGAAGTGGCCATATGGTAATGGAACAGGGGCAAAATTAGGCAGATTAGAGATAATTCTGCCCTGGAGTGGCATAACTTTAAGGCAAATAATGAGTGCTTTAAGCCACTTAAAGGTGTTAATGTGTCACCAGTCTAGGTGTTAAGAGCTGCAGAAACCTCCTAAACTTACCATGAAACAAGGCCCTTACTGGCTAGCTTCCACTGACCACATTGTAAGAGCATGTACAAGGGCAGTAACCACAGAGCAGTTCATGTGCTCCAAATCCTTGCCCTTGGTTATCTTAGAGTAACTTGCTAAAATGCCCATGCCCTCAGTTTTAGTTTACTGTTTTGGATGATAGCTTTAGTATATGCTGGTCTGCTGTATAAGTACTCACAGATGTAAATACATGCATTCATTACAGAGGAATTATATGTGGCATAAAGGTAACAGAGAGAAAGCATAAAGGGCAGGATTTTTCACACAAGCATTTCAATGGGGTATAAGAACAGAGAATTGTCTGATGGAAAGGAACAATTGGAGGTATGCCGCCTCTAACATGACCAGTGCCAGTTGCTTCAGAAAAGACACAAAAGCCCTGTAGTAAAACTATTAGTGTTATTACAAATTATTCTAATTCCACATTATCATATAGAATGATTTATTCCTGACCCCTGCTGATCAGCTTGTGCTCTGATAACCCTTATGACTCTGATCCTAGCTCATGTGTCTGCAGGTGCTATTCTTATTCATAAGCAATTCTAATTTAGAGGGTCCTTGCAATAGGCAGGTGGGTTCACAGAACAGAAAAGCACAGGCAACGATAGAGAAAATCAATCAGTTCATCAACTCAGGCACAGAGACAGAAGAGAGAAGTGCAAGAAAGAAATAACCTATGAAATTTGGACCCATAGTTGCCGTTAGAGTCTAAATCCTCTAAGAAGTTCAGAAGGATCAAGATGCAGGGGTTGACTTGGGCCTATTCCTATCCTGGATCATGCCAATTGTCCACTTAATATTATAGTATTTCCTTGGCAGTAACGTACAGAAGGAACATTTTATATTAACATGCTTTTGAGAGACCTAGATGTATTGGTACGTGCAAAATACAGTCTAAACCAACCACTGACTTTGGGGCATTTTGCCTCTTCCTTCAACTAACAGTATCATTACACTGTTACACCAAGAGTGCGATTTCACTGGCTACTGAAAACCATACTTCTTGTGGGACAACACACAAGTGTATCTTTATGGAGCACAATTCAAGAACTAAGAAAGCCAGAGTACCTGTCTTGCTGCTGCCACACATTGACTGTATTGTTAATATTTACTTAAGTGCTTTAACAGCTAAGAATTTTCTTATATAGTAAAACTCAACCTACCTTAATTGCTTTCGCTCTGCTGATTAGCCCATCTTGTTGAGCACTTCCAATTAGCAGATCCACCTTCTTAAGTCGAGTTCGCTGCAGAGCTGCAGCCAAAGGCTCCTGAAGGTAGATGCCATCAACCACTGGACCCCAATACTGAAATGGCCCACTGATGGCTAAGAGCTATATTGGAGAGAGAACAATTGGTTTAGATGACTAACATTGTACCTATATAACCTAGTTGTGTGCCCTTCCTCATCCCCACCCCTCTTATGTTATTCCCTTGCTTAGGCACGCTGTATTTCCTTTATGGTCTTGTCGTTCTTGCTCTTAACATTTTCTAATAAAGTTAAACTACAGGTAGGCTTTTCAAAAGTGTCCATTGATAACCACTCTCTGCTGCCTTTGAAATCAATTGCAAACATGCCATTAAATGGGATCTGTGCTTTCATCCAAACATGATCTCTCAAGGGACTGGTAATGGGATAGGGGGAAGCTCAGTAGTGAGCGTCTGGCCCAGACTGGGAATGACTGAAGGCTGTTCCCATCTGACTAATGTTTGCTCATTGGCCTCCCTAGAACAAACCGCTGGGCTGATGGCCTCAGAGAGGACAAGTTCCCCCTGTAAAGTACTTGAAAATCACAGCCAACATGAACCAGGGCCTTTCCTGGCAGTCTCAGAAGAGGAGCCAAGATCAGAGAGAGTGAATGAACCGGTTGGTCCTAGAGGTGCCACTTTTGGCTTGGGGATGAGGCCTAGTGCTGGGCTGTGACTGGGGAAGTTGTTACTGAAGCCTCTGCTCCCCCGTGTAGGAAGAACCACCTCCAGGTGGTCAGTACAGCACCTTCTGTAAGCATCAATACTTTGATTGAAAAGAAGAGCACAGGCATCATTTCACCCTGCTGCTTCTGCAGACAGCTAGGCACATGATTCCCACTGACATTAGAGCTTGTCTACATAACTCTGGTTGCAGATTTAAAGCCAGCTGGGGGCACATTTCCATAGTCAAAGTGATGCTGAAGTCACTGCTGTACTGAAGTCAATGCTGACTTACAACCACCGAGGATCAGATCAACAGTCTTTTACGATACTGCTTTCAAGTTCCTGCAGTGCTACCTCTATTTCCCACCTACGATACAGATGGACACATATTTTGCCGTACCTTAGTCTGAGCATCATTGAGAGCACTGGCAGGCAGCTGACGGAGGCAGGTTATGGTTTCCTTGCTGCTGGATGAAGGGCATCCTAATTCATTAGCCAGAACCCTCACTTGTTCTTGGGCTGTCTTCTTACTAATCACTGACACTGGAGAAAAAGCAGAGCCTCCCTAGAAAAGAAAGCAGGCTCTCACTTAGCTGATCATGTAGATGTGCGTTTCCTCAATGCATGCTAAAAAATCCAACATAAAAAAGTGCTCAGGCGCTGAACAGGAACTTGACTTTGCAAGAGGACCCATGAGATCCAGTGATTAGTGCACAGGTTTATTTATTTATGTATTCAATTTATATTCTGTCACATCCAGAGGAATAAACCCAGGGAAAATAGTATTCAAGTGAAAGGACAAAAACAAATGGATCTAAATAGGCCACGGATAAATTCGCTCTGGAAGTTAGCCACCAAAGGACTAAAGTTCTTAAACAGTCTCCCAATAGAAGGGACAAAACACTACATGTAGGATGGGATTTGGCCAGGGTAGGAAAAAGTCTGTGTGTTGTGATTGCCTGTAATTGGGGACTGAACAGGAGGCCCCTTCCAGTCCAGTGTTCCTAGAATAATATTTACACCCATGTGATTTGCAATGGCTACTACTTTTGCTGAACTTATGTCACAATGTAATTACTGGCATTTGTCTTATGGAGGTGACTGAAGGCAGTGACCAAGACTGAGGCTCCATTTTGCTTGGCACGGTAACAACACACAAGTGGTCACACTTCCTGCCCCTTGGGACTTAAAACTAAACTAGTTTTCCTGTTAAGTCTCTCTCCTATATTTGTTAGCACTCTAGGGATAGCAAAAGTTCAGAGAGAGCAATTTTGAGTCCCAAGACTAATCCCAGTGATGATGATGATGATGATGATGATATTATGAGCAGGAAGGAAGCCAAGCCTGTACTTTCAAAGCTCATGCAGAGAGCTAACAGTTAGCTGGGAAAAAATATCCCTTTACAGCTGAAAACTTGACCTGGAAGATACCATGCTACAGTGAATGTGAAATTATACCATTGCTCTTCAAAGTATACTTAATCTTTGAATCAATTAGCCAGAGCAAGGATAAGACCAGAGGAAGGATCAGAACCCAGGAATTCCTGGCTTTTAACCCCATGGTCATGATACTGCAACTCTCCCTGCCACACATCATTCCCATGCTTCCCCCTTCAACTTCTCACAGCTGGGAAAAGATGGTCCAATGCTGTTGAGTAAGCCACCTATTTGAAATGCAGGTATATTAGCATAATCTGATAACATCTAACCTAGAACAGCATGGCTGGAAGAGCTGTGACACAGTTCAAATGACTAATTTCCAAACTTATAGATCAGTTTATAATAATAACTGCACAGATGCTTTTCCGTCTTCAAAAAAAAACCAAAAAAAAAAAAGCCCCAAGATACACGATAGGACTGAATGTGATCTCTTCAACTGATTAACTGTTTGCAGTATAAAATAAATTAAATGCAAAACCTTGAACCCAGAAAAACACAAACACTGAGCAAAGAAAAAAATAAACTCATGTCAAGACTGATTTTTAATCTGATGGCACCAAATATTAGTTCTCTGACAACTGCACCCAGGAGTTAAACACATCCATGCCCATTTCTGCCCATCTAAGCAAGCACCTATTGGTTGTGATGACTGAGGCAATCAGTTTCCAGATATAATTAGACAGACATTATTGTTTGGAGGTTGAGCCAGTTGTACAAGCTCACCACATGTATAACTCCCACTGGGAGTATTTTACTATGCTTCTGAAGGATTTTTCTCTTTTGCTGAATCAGTTAAAAGAAAAAACTGGGACTTGGAAAGAAAGAATAGTCATTTATTCATTAATTTATGGCTGAGCTGCAAGGCTGCTGTAGCTAAGCAAAGGAAGGCTCTAAATTTCGAGTGTGTGCCTTTGTTGGCACAGCAGAGTCCACTCCAGAAGGGGTATGATCCCTATGGCAGGACAGGGACATCAAGGAGTCCTGGGTGCCCAGTTTGGATGCACTAGCTGTGTTCTTAGAGAGGCAATTAGCTAGGTGGTAATACCTTACCCCAGTATAGGAATGGTGAACCTTGATTCAATGGTGACTGTTGAGCACTGTGAGATCTGTGAATGAAAGGCACCAGAAGGACTAGATCCTCTAGCATGTTGAACTCCTTGGGTAGTGCAAAGGAAGGAATGGATGGCTTCACTGCCTCCAGCGGAGGAGCTTGTAGTAGGTATAAAATTTGCAATGTGTGCTCCTGCTCCTCCATCCCTACAGGCTCAGCACAGACTAAAACCAGAGCAGTATCACACTTCAGCTATCTCTAGCAGGTGTAAATTAGAGCATTCTTCCTCTACTGTTCTAGCAAGAACAGAGACTCATGGAGCCATCTGATCGAAGCAAAGTGCCTGGCCTTACAACTGACTGCATGGCTGTATTGTATCCTAATATTGGCACCATTTTCCCCTGCTTAGAGTTGAGTGTGCTCAGCATCTCACAGAAAGCGCCTACCTAGCACACTCAGAATTGTGCTGTTTGCGATTACACGCAAGTTTGGCAACTTCTCTGCATTCCACTTTCCCAATCTGTAAAATGAGGTAACTGTCTAGTACCCATTTTTGCAAAGCGCTGCTTACTGCTGAAAAACAGATAGAAAGATAAAGGCCATCTAAGCACAGCTAGGTGCATCTACACATGCACTTTACTGAGGAACTGACTAATTTGCTCCACAGTAAAGTGTCACTGTCTACATGTGTGCTCATATTATGGCACATTAAATTAATTTACTACATTGTAGGATAGTACTGCCTGACAAGTACTATTCTACAGCAGAGTAGCTATGTGTGCTAAAATGCATGTGTAGACCGTGACTGCCTGCCAGCTAGTACTGCACTGCAGCACCTTCATGCCCCAGCCAGCCCCTCCACAGCATGCTGAGCCAGGTCAGAGCAGCTCTAGGCTGGCAGTCTGGCCCCCCAGGCCTCCTGCCAGCCAGGGCTGCTCCACCCAGGCTCAATGTGCTGTGGTCGAGGGTGCACATATAAATGCTGCAACCGGAAGCAATAAATTCTGGCATGAACTGTGGAGTAATAAACATGTAGCAATAAACTGGAGCAGAAGGCACCAAGGCCATCGTGCACTCTGGGGCTGTGGTGCTTGCTCTGCCTGTCGTCCCTGGGGGACACGGTGCTATGTCTGGCCACTCTGCAGCTACTACATGTTAATCACACGTGTAAATGCACCCGCTAGCCACGTCCAGACGAGCATGGCCGTGTGGTATGTGGTGCCGCAGACACGTCTGCAGTGCCACATACTGCATATTCAGCTGTTTTTCACCCTGCAAGGTAACAGCATGGGGGTGGATTGACCCATGAATGTCCGGGGGTTACAAAAACATGCCCCACCCCCCCCCCCAAAAAAAGCAAGGCAGTACGCACAGGGACAGCATGCACCACTCAAAACCAGAGCCTGGTAGGCCAGAGCCATGCTCTGGCTGCCGGCCAGGCTCTGACTGGCAGGATTGCCACTGCTGCAGCCCCAGGAGGCCCCCAAGTAAGGCTGCTGGGGCGCATGGCACAGATGTAGCCTGGGGAAAAGCAGCAGTGACGCAAGGGGCCCCACTGCAAGTTGTCCCCAGGAAACCAAACATCCAAGCCACTGCGTATTAAAAATTCAACTCCATCGAAGGACTGGTTTTGGAGCATCGCCTCTAGTTAACTGCTTAATGTACCTTAACATTCTGATTTGGAGGAATTCAAAGAGTAGAAGTGAAGACTCCCTCCCAATAAGGGAACTGTTACGGATTAGAACAGCCCCTCACTCTGTCACACTGCCATGTCCACGCGGTTGGAGATCCACTGCTGCAAGACATGCATTGTAAGCAAATCTGGAAATGTGAGCTGGACCTCCTGTGGTTGCACCCAGTTATGCTACTTAAATGTAACAACAGTTTCAATCATAACCCATCCTTCTGACGGTTTCTCTCCTTGTTGTCCCTGAGTAATAGAACTGGTTAAGTGTTGGGGGGTTTCATTGGAAAGGGTCAGTCCTTCAAAATCAAAACTTTCTGTTCAAATGTAATATTTTTGACAAAGCTTGTCAGAAAGGTTTCCCAGGCCCTGGGTGGTGGTGGTAGAGAAAAGGGAAACGAAAAGTCCTACAGACTCAACCCAGAAAAGTTTGTAACTCAGTGGTTAGGGTATTTCACCAGGATATGGAAGTCCCAGGTTCAAGTCCCTGTTGGTCCTGTTTTAAACTAGGGTCTGCCCTAATTTAAATGCAACTATTCATTGGAGCAAGGCCTTGAACCTGGCTTTTCCACATCTCAAATGACTACCACAAGCATTTGGTTGTAGTCGAGCCATATCTCTCTCATTCATACCTAATGAATATTTAGTTGTTAACAGCAACAGCTCCAATGGGAGAGATCCATGCAAGACCAGATGACAGCTTTGCAATGAAAGTCCTCCCTTGGGATGTGAAAGACTAAATTAGGAGGAAATAGGGGCTTGAACCTGAGTCTCCTATTAAGTGCCATATACTAGGAGACTGACATGGGCAATTCTAGGCTTTTGCAAAGGGAGCTATAGATACTGTGGTGCATCATCCAGTTAAAAAGAAAATACAAGTAGTACTAATGTGCTAGGGGCCTGAGGTTATATTATTCAGTTTAAGGCCAAAGAAAAAACAAATATTACTTTATGAAATATGTGCTAATTTACTATTTCATACACTATGCATACAAACAAAACAAATTAAGCAAAAAAAAAAAAGAGCACAATATGTTGTTTCATTACTTGTGTAGTCATTAGAATTAAATGTGCACCTCCTTTTTAGATTTATAAAACAAAACTTGGCCTTCTTGAGCATCTTGACAGCGCACCCAATATTTCACTGAAAGTTCATTTCCACAGCTCACTTAATGTCCACCTAAGTTAACATTTCCACACTTGAGTAAATGTTTTTAGCTAGAATCAAAAACATTCTGCAGGGCTGCATGGTAGGAGCTACATCACAAGGAAGATAGCTTGATTAGGGGATCATCGAGGTCATTAAAGAAGAGAAGAGGTTATTAACAGATGTGGAAATAAGAGTTTAGAAAGAATCAGGTAGACTATAGATTATACTGAGCCATAAAATTCCACCAACTCCCTCAGTGCTGCCTGAATAGAAATGCCGCAACCACTGCCAGGCAGTTGGTTTTAAACTTTGGGTGGACAAAGAATCAAAGCAGGTTGCAGCTGCAGCCTCCTGGATCCACCTGTTTCAAACCCATGCGGAATGGGGTGACTTTTTGAGGAGGAGGGATTTTTCTATCCAAAACCCTGGACCTTTCCATAAAAAAAAAAAATGGTCCTCTAACATCTGACTTTATTGAATTTCCTTATGTTCATTTTCAATCTTGCCAACTTCTAAGGAGGACTAGAAAGAAACTAATTTAGTGGGAAAAGAATGGGCTAATCATCTGGGGTAAATCAACAGAATCTACTATAATTTCAGAGAGATCAGAGCTAGTACCCTAATAAGTGGACCTGCTTGCTCCTACATGGGCCTAAACTTCCGTATATTCTCAGAACTCCAGTAACACCCACCGCTTCCACGTTCACTGTGGTCCAGTACAGCACTTCCATTACATGTCTTTTTGGAGCCACTGGGTAACCCCATTGATTTCAAAGCACACGTTACATTTCTTTGCTGTATCAGGTCTAGAAAAGCAAAAGTGAATGCATATAACTTTTGCTATAAAAGCAAAAGTAGTGAGTCAAGCTGCAAGAAACTTTTGCAGTAAGGTGAAACAGCTACACCATTTCTTTCTTAGAGGGAGGAATGTGGCCAGCTGAGGTCAGAAAGAGACCAAAGCTACGTAAGTCAGAAGAAAATTCAAGCTTTCCCAAGGATGTCAGAAGTGTTTTGGGAATGGGGGGCAAGGGTTACTTTGGAGTCCCTTTCTTGTCGCATTTTTGCTCTTCCTTCTAGCAGCAGCAGTTTTGCAACAGGCGCAGGAGTTCCTGTTGTGTTCTTTTCCATGGCAGTGGCCACTTCCTCAATCTGCTTTTTGTGATAACGTTTGTATTCAGGAAGCTAGTCTTGTGCTTTGGCTTTAAAATGTCTATAAGATCCAGTCCTGTGCCTTAGATTTGACAACCACTAGCTTTTTTGGTGGTGGTGGTAGCTGGGGGTTGGTCGGCGGGGGACTCAGAAATGTTTAAAAGCAGTAGCATTATTTCCCCTCCCTCTGAAATTTCTGCCAGGGTCTGAGGGAAAGAAAATGCTGAAGTTCCTATTAATGTGACTTAGACCAGCAAAATTGTACAAGTTCCTTGTTCTTGTACATTCATACCACCCTTTGAGCTCATTGCTTCCTCATCAGCAGGCCTCAGGAACAAGCATGCGAAAGCAGAACCTGGACACTACTCAGAATGAAGTTCCTCCCATTTTGAGCAAACAGCTCTCATATTCACCAGCAATATTTTCTAAATAATACACCCACACTGGTATGTAAGGCCAGGACACAGAGGGGAAAAAAACCACAGGAGAAGAAAAGCCTGCATTTTTCTTAGTTACCTTCACTATAGAAACTATCACATCATTGTCTGAGTATCTGCTGTAACCAGGGACAAGTGGATATTAGCTTGAAAAGAAAATGGACCTGTTTGGACAGATGCAGAAGGAGCAAAATAATTCCTTATTCGCACTACCTGAAATTCACAGTACTGCCAACCAAAAGCATTATAAAATCATGAATCATCACCTGTGACACTATCAGTGAATCAGGCATTACACATCACTGGCTTAAAAATAACTTGGGGCTCTTTTTGTAATTTGTGTTATGGGTTTTTAAGTCACTTGAGTTGATGTCACTTTGCTAACTTTTTTAGGACACGGATCTCCTCACATAATCATATGATTCCAGGAGATGGGTCTTCAAAGAAAATACCTTGAGATTTGCAATAAAATCTTGAGAGTTTACAGCACTGTCTCTGTGGAGAAGGCCACCCCAAAGCGTGTTCCCTGCTTAAATCCCACTCAAAATAGGCCTTAACTGGGACATGAAATCATTCATGGTCCTGCTCCAGCAGTCTACTCAAAGGTGACTCACCATGCCCCAAGAAAAGCCATCGGACTTTTTGTTAACCTCGTTTCAAAACTGAGTTCTGAACAACTGAGAACAAACTGAGGGATTTGGGTTGAGCAAGCCTGCGTACTGATACTGTGTCTCTCCAGCTTACAGGAACAGAAGGAAGCATTATAATGAGCATTGTGCAAGTTTAACGAATGACCGTTTCATTGAAAAGATGCCATTATGTGAGCCGCTCAGGGTCAGATCCTATTCTACCTATTTGGCACCTAAGTGTCATCCTATTCCAGCCTGCTGAGTCCCTGAAAAAATGTTAATACAAAAGAAGGGCAGGTCCTTCTCTTCTTTACTGCTTTTTTTCCATTTAGTCTTATGCTAAGATGACATTAATTCATGCATTAGTGAGTTTCCAGGGACTTGAGTAGGGTGGAATAAGATTGCACATGGGTGCATAATACAGTTCGTAGAATAGGATCCATCCCTTAGATTGGAAACTCTTGGAGACAGACTGGCTTTTCTGTTCTGTGTTTGTGAAGTACATATCATAATGCCCTGGTGCCTGTTGAGGGCTTCCTATGCTACCCCAGTACAAATAGTAAAGGCTAATTACTGTAAAGGAGACCATGCAGGATAAGGGGAACAGACCCCCCATAACAGACCACCACTTCTTTCTTCATCACATTTATCTTGAATATTCACTTCTGCAAAGTCTTTCATTGCTGATCCCACAGCAAGCTACAAACCAAAAACTGGTGGAGCAACTCTACTGCCAAGCCTCTACATCCTCTATCCCAGGTGCCTTTATTCATCATGATGTTCTCCTTTTGTTTTTGGCCTAGTTTCAAACTGGTGAAGCTGTGCCCTTCAATACATGTGTAATAGAGCTGTCCTGGATGGGTACAACAGGACAGAATCCTTCTTAAGCTGTCTTTATAGCTGCCAGCAAGGGCACTTAGCACATCAACAGTGATAACCCCAAAGGCAAGACTGGGATCTCTCTAATAAGTGCTCAGGCTAATGACATGGCCCACGTTGCCATCTGACCAGGCAGCATCAAAAATAATTCATAGCAATGATAGCTTTATGATGTGTTAATGGTGGTGCTCACAGAAATCTATGCGCTTGCCAGACTCAGATTCATAAAGCATACGGACACTACAGCGGGGGTCTATTCAATCATTGAGTCAGTCCTGGATATCGCAGGCCCTTACATTCCAGCCAGTCCACTTCTGTTGTACGAAGGCAGCACTTGCATTTGGCTCAAGTGCACGTTCCAGGCGGGCGTGCTGGGGATGTGGGTACCCAGACTTGTTACCAAGCTGTAAGCTATGCTATGAATTTATAGCACCTCAGCTACATTTTGTGGTGCCTGCACACATGCACACCCTTACCCCATGATAAAAGCAAGATAGGTTCATTGAAGAGGAAGCTACCCCACATTGACCACAGGGTAAGAGTGCGCGCGCAGGCTGTCACCGCAAAACAACTGACACCGTTCATTTGTACCCAAGCTTACCTCACGGTAACTTGTGTGTGCCTCTGTCTAGATTGGCAGACATGAAGAGATGGAAAAAACGAATACTTTCCTTGGTGGCTTGTGCAAATGGTAAATCACTCTCAGTGTTAAAAAAAAAAATATGCGTGCTTTGATTCTAATTTCAGTTCGTTTGGCTTTACCTTCCAGTCTCTGACTCTCGCTATATCCTTCTCCACTGAATTAGAGAGCCCATTTTGAATTCCCTTTTCTCCCCAGGAAGGTCGTCTCACTGCAAGGCAATTGCCTCTCAGTCTGCTGGCTGATGAACTAAAGATAGCTTGCTTTTGTGATCTCTCACTGCTGGTATTGTTTTCAAATAATTTTTGTGGCTCTTCCCTGCTCCTTCTCCAGAATCCCAGCCTCTGCTAAAACGTCCGCGCCACGACTGTACACAGTGCTGTCACAGCAGTCTTGCCAATGCTGTGTATTCACAGCTCTCCTGTTTATATGGCCCAGGGCTGCATTACATCCCTTCTGCCACAGTGTCACCCTAAGATTTGAGATCGAGTTGCTTGTCACTGCTTTCCAGGAGATGCTCCCCTATTCTGGAGGGACGCTCTGCATAGTCCCTAGAGGTAACCTTTTGCAGGTCACGGAGCTTACAGTTGCACAGATCTTGTAGGAGGAGGTGCTATTTGCAGGGAAGAGTACAAAAAATGCCATACTGGATCAGATCATGGATCCATCTAGCTGATACTCTATCTCTCACAGTGAAAAAGAGCAGATGCAGAGTATTTCTACAGGGCCTGTCCAGGCTGAGCTGTCCCCTGCCTCTCTTCTAGGGTGGCCATTTGTCTGGTTTTATAGAGGACAGCCCAGTTTTCTGCTACTCTGTCCTCTGGATACGAAACCAGATGCCTTTATGTCCTCTATTTTCTTCAGCAGACTTCCACCAGTCTGACATAAAGGTGTCCAGTTTCATATCAAGAGGACAGAGTAGCAGAAAACTGGGCTGTCCTCTATAAAACCAAACAAATGGCCACCCTACTCTCTTCCCATATACCTTCTAGTTTTCAGTGGCCTAGGAAGTCTGAAATTTGGAGGGTGCAGCCTTATCATCATGTTTAAAGTATGGCAGTTAAGTAGCATTTGGTTTTCCCTGGAAAAAATAATGGTAAGGTTTTCTAAATTCCCAACAAAGCTGGCATGAGACTTCAAGATGTGCAAAGGATGGAGGCTCTTGTGCATGAGAATCACTTCAGATATGGGAGGCTGCATGGAAGAAGCAAGACAGCTGGGAACAGAAGTAGATCTGTGGCAAGGAGAGTCAGAGTGAAGAACGGCAGGGCAGAGGTATGAAAGCATCTGCTGTGGACAGCTCAGATGTTGGAAGATCAGGAGGGGCAACAGCCCCATGGGAGACACCACTACTGTCTTAGGAGGAAGTGTTGGTGACACTCCCTGTACCAGTGAATCCCATCACCCCCAGGACATAGCAACACTGAATTCGGCAGCATGTACCTTAAGGCAGCCCTGACTCTTGCACCCTGACCCTTCACCCAAGATTTGCCCTGACAGCTGATCTCTCCCAACTGCCCCAGCCCCAGACTGCTCCCCCTCGCTCGTCTTCCTGTCCCTGGGTGCCACAACAACCCCATGCCCCTTCCTAAGTGCCACTCTGACTTCCACCACCAGCAACCCCTTACGCTTGGGGCCCAGGACTCACACCCCTGTCACCCACTGCACCCCCGTTACAGTACTGCTCAAATGACTCGCTCACTGCCTGATGGTTACGGTATCAAGCCAGCACCTTTCAGTTACAGGATACAAATGCCTCTGGCATGACTTGCAGAGTCCAACTGAATCCCATGGCAAAACACTCCCTGATCTAGATTGGGGAGCAGCAAGCCAACTGTTCGGCATCTGTTGCATTTAAATCATGCTGTCAGGCTGTTGTGTGGACACTGCATTAGCACTACCCTGGTTGCAGAGGTGGAAAGCCCTTGCCTATCAGCACAGCATTAGCAATCAATAGTTCATAACTTTCTCCACCAAAAATTGATCTGATTTTCTTTCAATGCGCTTCTGTTGGGCCCGAGACTGTCCGTGTTTGGAACACAGCACACCCTATTTTGCCAAGCAGATGTGCGTTTCAGTCCAACTTTATGAATGTTGCCTGTGTCTCGGTGCTACGATCCCTGAACAGGCTGATGCCAGGGCCCCTTTCCAACAAGGAAAAGAACAATGAATAAAAACCAAGCTTGTTGTGCCTTCAGGGGTTTCTTCGGCAGCTCCAAACTGCTACACGGTGGGTGTATCTACACGTGTAATTAATTAGAAGCAATAAACTCCAGTGCATATTGTGCTGGAGTTTATTGTTCCT
Source organism: Alligator mississippiensis (assembly GCF_030867095.1). Lineage (NCBI taxonomy): Eukaryota > Metazoa > Chordata > Crocodylia > Alligatoridae > Alligator > Alligator mississippiensis. The sequence goes on from NC_081826.1 coordinate 14,102,193, forward strand.
GCGTGCCGCTTTTGCACGCATGTCAGGGACTGCAGCACATTGAGCTGGGTCAGAGCAGCCCCAGCTGGCAGGGGGAACTAGGGGGTCAGCCTGCCAACCCAGGGCAGCTCAAACCTGGCTCAATGTGCTGCAGAGGGCCTGGCTGGGGCACGAGGGTGTTTCAGTGCCAGTCGACAGCTCCCACATTGAAGCACCCTCTTGCCGCAGCCAGCCGGGGCATTGCTGCACAGTAAATAACTCTGTAGTAAGATAGCACTTGTATTTACAAGAACTATCCTACTGCGGAGTTTATTAGTGGCCTAATAGAGCCACATGTGTGGACTGAGACTGAGTTGCTTGTCTCCTGCTTGTCACTGCTTTCCAGCATGAAAGAGCTAATTAGGCAGCTCTGCAGTAAACGTCTCATGTAGACACGTCCAGTGTGTTGGGTTTAAGTGTGCAGCCTCAGGACTGAAAACAAGAACATACTTACCTGGAGTATGCACTTGCATACACTTAATGGGAGTTATTATACCTCACTTCCAAGTTGTCCTGAAGGACTAGCTCATCTTCTTCCTCATTTCAGATGCCAATTATTATCAGAGCTATATAAAGTGCAATTAAAAGTTACAGAGTCAATGGCGGAGCTGTCAGATGCACATACGCAGCTTATGCACTTCGCCCACAAACAGATAAAAGTTCCTTATTTATCGAGTAAGCAACAGACAAACAGTTAAGTCTGGTGGCAAGTTCCGCTAGTACATGAATTATGTACTTATCCAATATGCATCTAAGGGGAGTACACTGTACTACCAACAGGTTAAAATATATATGGAGAGCAGAGAGAGCAAAAGGTCCATAACACAGTCGCTGCTGCATGCAACACTGGTCCCTGCATTTCCTAGGCACAAGGAGTGCACTAGACTCTGGCTGCTGTTAGCCAGGCGTACCTACAGAACAGATCTGCTGCACAGGCTCCTTCACTGGCTCCAGAAACATGGTATCTCCGTAAGGAAAACTCCATGCACCTCCTGCCACAGAACTGCAGTTTGGAGAAGCAATCAAGTCCCTAAAATTAGACCTTAATGGGCAGCAATCATAATGCAGCACTGAGGTAGCAATGGCTGCTGTCAAACCAAGTCTCCCAGAGCACTAGATCTGTGAGCTTGTGTTGGCTCAGCAATGCAAACCCACTTCCACCTTGAGCCTCTCAGTAATTTCCCTTCCCCGCAAGGTAACAACCGTGAGCAGAGCACATTAAAACACAAAACTCCCCTCTAATTACTGTGGTTCAACATTTTGGCACAACCTTCTGTCCTGGGACTTTAACCAGGCTCCCTTGGTTGCAATAAGTCCTACAGAACAGCTTCTATGCTTTTTTAGCCTTACACATTTTCCATTTCATGAAATATCATGGCTTGACAATGAACTTCTGCTTGCAGCCATTCTCAGGCCAACATATCAATCAACATCTGCACTCAAGAGAATTTTTTTTTAATCCTACTGTATAAAATTACTCATATTAACAGTACACTCAGGGCACAAAAACAAAGAGCACTAGGCTATCTCAAGCAAGCTAGGCACATCTGTACTTATGCAACTGCCATAGGCTCAATGAGTGACTTTTGAACAGGTCATTTCATAGCTCCGTACTTCAGCAATGACAAAATTGACCCCCATAAAGGTAGCAGGAGGCTTAATTCAGTACATTGCATGATGCCTTCTGAGATTAGAAGGGATTTTATAGACAAGCATTTGGTCAACATTATTTATTTCACTGCTGCTGTTGAGCAGGCTACATTAAATACTTTGAAACAGGTGTGTGCCAGGGATTGGATCAAAGGGCTGAGAATGAGGAAGATGCTGGGATCTAGTCTGGCTTAAGACAGGATCATGATCATGGTCAAAGTTTTGTACCTTGGCCTGTCTAGCTGCAAACCCAGAAAAAAACCCAGGACCTTATGGAAAATAAGTTGGAGGCTTTGGAGGTTGAACTTTATTGGATATATTTAGTAAGGGGGAGGGAGGAAGAGAAGTTGGTGCTTTACTTAATTTAAAATACGAATTATTTTTGTTCATTTTATTATCTGATCTGACCAAACAAACCATTGTGTAATATGCCCAAGCGCCCCCCTTCCCACTTTCCTTAGCATATAGAGAAAAAGTGTCACTGAGACCTCAAGTAGTCACTTGGAACAGGAACCTCATCTGTTGAAAACACTTCAAGCCTGCCTTCTTTCTCAGAGAGGAAGTATGTGGCCTGTTTGACAAGTGCCGTTCTACATGACGGGGTGAACTTCACAACACGCTCATTCAACTGGCTGCTTCTCAACCTCATCGGTTAGATCCTGCTAGCAGCATGAACACTGTAGTATGACTTCTCCTTTTCTAAAACCTACTTCAAACTGGAATACAATGCTTTGCATTTAAAGGTAAGCATTGCTCTGTTATGTTTAGGATTCTCTAACTAGTGAGCCAGATCTCCTAATCCATATTAAGTCAAAAGATTTGTTCCCAGTAACTGCTGAAGCATGGACTTTACAAATGGAAGCTATAGAAAAGGTATATTAGATCATGTGGCCTTTCGCTCCTTGCTATGGTTTTCTGCAAAACAGAAATGAATGCATACTTTATTTCTACTGAAAATTTAAAAAAAAACAAACTTTAGAGGAAGACTTAAAAACTTTTAGGGAGGCAAAGATTAATGTGCCTTCATTTGAAAGAAATGCCACAAACGAAATAGCAGGTTTGGCTTTTTTAATCCAATTGCCAAGGGGGTTTGTGATGAAATGTTTCTGTTTTTTTCAGGGTACCTAGATTTTGCAGTGGTTTTCATATGCTTTTATTGATCCAGCATTAAGGATCTGTCCTAACTTTTTCTAAGTGCATACTACATCCCAAGAGGTACAGGGAGATAAATTTTGCCAAGTCATCCAAACAAGGGATTTATAAGGAATTTTGGGTAAAATACTTAAAGACGCAAGTAGTATAAAGTGTTTTTTCAAACGTGTAAGTTATGGATTCCTGAATGTTATCAATAATAGTGACTATGTTTCTCAAGCTGCAAGGACTTAGGCACATATTTCCTATGGATTTTAATGAGTATTCAGTCTTGAGTATCTATTTGAAAATGAAGGTGAAAAATATACAAATACAGTAAGGCAGAAAACATACTCAATATATTGTAAATAATGAATCCGGTACTTCCGCGGCTGAAATGTGCTAGTTGGTAAACCTGTTCCTTGCAGAACGGAAGATGCTTATGCTTTTGCTTTTTTTTTTTTTTTAATCTCCCTTCAATCTTCAGAATATAACTTTGCAAAATCTCTAACAAAGCAGTTTCATTTCAAACATACGATAATAATTTAAATAATCCAACACTGTATCCTCTTTAAAAAGTAGGTACTGTGGAGTATAACTTTTTGTGCTGATCTTTTTGCAGCAGCAAGATATTGCCCTCTGTGGTCCTCCTGCTTTGCCTGTAGCAGGTTAGGGTATTATGTCTTATGGTTGTGTCAGGGTTGACTATGTAGTTTTTCTAATAGGTTAGAAAATGGATTTGTCTGGGATGGTTTGGATAGGTATGATCCTGCTTCATGCAGGGGGCTAGACTAGGTATCCTGTGCAAATCCCTTCCAGATCTGCTTTTCTTAGATTTTGGGTCAAAAGGGACCTCAGGTTATTATTGAATCCGAAGCGTTTCCTGACAACAACTAGGATCCCACTTTCCACGAGCAGGTTTGAGTTCACATCCAGGATTGAACTCTCAACCTTTATGCCACAAGCTCAGCATGCAACCCCTAAGCCAGAGGACAAGATGCACATAATTTCTATTAATCCATGAGATGCAAATATTCAGTGAAAAACTATACCTAGAATTACTTAGGTTCTCAATTTAGGTTGCTAAGACCACAGTCCTTTGATGGCGTTAATGTGGATTGACTCCTTGGCCTACGTGGAGTCCTACTGAAGGCACTAGGGCTCTGGGTGGATACAGGAGTCTCTCTGCAAAGAGCTCATTACATATGTAGAGCCTTAGATGTTTAAGTCCCGGTTTGTGGTGCAGTCAAACACCGAGAGGTCAAAGTGACTTGAATTGTGCTTGCAAATTGTCATGGTTAGAATTATTTGCTGTCTGAAACTGCATATCCCCCAAAGTATAAGACTGGCCAAGGAATGCCGAGTGCAAATTCATTCCTTACAGTGAAATTTAAACCCTTGTGAAAGACTTCAGAACTGATCTTTGTATGAAGAATGCCACCTCTCTCCTTCCAAGGAGAAAAACGGTTGCAATATAACCTTCAGTGACTGTTATTCCTCTAAATTGTGAGGCAATTGCAGCAGGCCTTCTGGGCTGCTGCTGGCATCATCTGTCATTACTGTATCTTCAGCAAGCCCCACTGAACCAGCCTATGAGTCTGCCATCAAAACCTGCAATTATTGTACATAGGGGATATATTTGCCCTGCCTATATCCCAAGCATTTGCCACAAAATTTATGATACTTAAATGCTTTCAGTAGACACCTTGTTATACGAATTTAACCTATAAAGCTAATTGTTTAAGTTTAGTTGGATGACAAACAACTGGCTCATCCATAAACCACAATGCATGCCACTATACAGTTATCTATCTGTCTTCCCAAATTGAAGAAAAAAAGCTGGTTTATTGTATGGTGATGGAGTAACACACATGCCGTGGAAGGACATGTTGCTTACGTGCACAGTCTAGTTGTGTACTTAACCACGTGCAGTGCTATTTAGCATTTGATTATGCTAAATAAATAGAGGAACATAGAAATATATCAACTGAGTAACACAGAACTGGAAAGAGCCTCCTAAGACATCAAAGTCTAATGCCCCCAGCTTTACTATTCCCTATCCCTATATTCCAGGCCAAACAGGTGGTGGTGATATTGATAACCCACCACCATCAAACAATTTAATTCACAAAGCCCTTTCCCCCCACCTTGAACAAGTTCCTCATGCCATCGTTTCCATTCCAAACACCCACAGAGAGAGAAGTGTATTGAAACGTATTGTTGAGCCCATTAGAGCACACCAAATATGCTGTTACTCTGGCTAAGTGTTTAATGGTGAACTTCATTTGCAAAGCACACGGCAGTCCAAGGGTTCCTCTTTGCAAATGCGATCACTTTGGAGGAGTTCATCATGGGAAAGTTGCGCTTTTTCATTTTCTTTTCTCTTTATTGTAAACAACTGTGATTAACGTCAGTAAATCTTAAGATGGAAAATGTCACTGAGATAGATAATGGAAAGAGATAACTGCAATCACATGGAAACGCTAAGCGGAATTGAACAAATACTGAAGAAAAGCATACATTTAATGCATGGCATTTAGAATTTCTCAGTTTGACAAGCCACATTCTGCCATTCTTCATCTCAGTGACTTCAGAGGGGGCATTCAGGAAATAAGGTAGCATTTCATGATGATACAGATGGCATAGTCTAACCAGAATAGCCTACCTTCAGATAACCGCATGTTCTACTAATGGACTTATTTGAGGAGCACGTTAATGGATAGAGGCATTGAGGCCTTATGGGTTCTGACAAGTAAGTGACTTTGCATTATCCAGCTTTGTAAAAGTGAGCAGCCAAGGACCCTGCATTGGTTATGGACATACCTTCTGATGAAGGCAATGGAAGCCATGTTCTTAAACAGCTTCATATGGTTAAAACACTTAGAGATGTTTCCAAAGTGCTTAAGTGACTTAGAAGCCTTAAGGCTCATTTTCTAAAGTGATTTTGGCACTTGGACATATTGGAAAATGGGACTTGAGCTCCCAAGTCGTTTAAACACTTGTGAAAATGTTGCCCATTATGTAGCTGTTAATTGTTCATTTTAGAGAGAACAGCACCAGAGACTGGTCCCTAAATTCAAATCCCTGAATTGTCCATTGTCCAAAATGTTGCCCATTGTGTAGCTGCATTGTCCGTTTTAGAGAAAAGAGCACCAGAGACTTTAGTCCCTGAATTCAAATCTCTAGCCTATCTCCATTGACTTCCAGAGTGATAGGCCCCTTAGAGATCTCACCAGTTATAAAAGATGTGGTGTACAGTATGACTATCAAGTGCTGGGTTCATTTGAGAAATAGCTGTATAAAGCATCAAAATTCTAGGAAGATAAAACATGAATACTGTTCACCTTTTGATCCACTGCAGCTTGCATAGGCTTACGGGAACTAGGTTGTTGGCTAGTTCAGGTACTGCGAGCAGAATAACTGCGATAGCATAGAGCTCAGCGCAAAGTAACCATCTGAGCGTCTATGCTGCTTCTTGGACTGATGTTGCAATGTGCACTGTGCTGCGGTGGCTATACAAGCAAATGGACCCAAGCTAGATGGGGTATGTCTACACTTGCTGCAGTTACAGCAGAAACCGCAGTGCAAATGCACCATTCTTGATGGAATATGTAGCCAACAGACATTCAATTTAAGATTAAATACTAAGATACAAAACTGTATCTTGACAACCAAAATGCTTGTTGAGGGTCCAGGAGACTAATCTTGTGGGAAACTAAAGCCTTCCAAACTTTCAATTTAAGGCATCTCCACAAACTAGGAACCAGGTGCACGATCTGATTTTTTGTATCTGCTTTAAAAGGCCCCATTACTCACACAAACGTGAGTACCTGCCTACCTTATTTAAAAGATGTTTTCTTTACAGCCTCTAGGTTGTTGTCAACTTGGGCACTGAAGAAGTGCTTTGTTTTTTGTAAAAGAAGCCTTTTTTGATGCGTCAAAAAGATATGGTGCAGCTGAATCCTCCAGAGGTGTTACAGCCAGTGCACTAAACTAGACAATGGCAAATACAAAATGGATGCCAACGGAATAGAGATTTTGGGTCAGGAGTCTCTGTGATACCCAGTGCAGGAATATGGCCCTTGAAAATTGCATAAGCTGGAGTTGGATTAATGCGTTCACGGCCATCTGTCTCACTAAATGAAACAAGGCCAATAGCAAAGGACGGATTTTGCTACCTTTAAATGGTATCCGACACTAGGAGGACTCAACAGTAAAGTTCCTGGAGTGCAGTAGAGCAGCGGGGTAGAATCTTATACTCTTACACCAACTAGGACAAAAAGTCTCCCTGATTTCAGTGGGATGACACCCAAAATGTGTACGAGTACTCAAACTGGGCCCACTATAGGCGATGGTAGACTCTAACAACCAGGTGATAAGTGCCTTTGAAATATTTAAGCTAGACAAGATCAGCATTTTCTGCAGAGCTCCCAGACTGTAAATACAGGAGACATTCAGCCATATGAGAATATTCAAGCCCAGCCTGGCTTTTTTTTTCCCTTCATAGCAACCTCCGGAAAGAGATAAAAATAATCTGATTTTAGGTAAGGATGTTTGGATATTCACGTGTGATTTTAAACAAGCCACAGCTGAAGCAGTCTGCCTCTGAAACTGTACCGTAAGATAAACCACCTTCTAGCTAAATAGGAAGCTTATTCTAGTCTATGTTGGTTCTTACATGGGGTTAAAAGGAGCTTTCTATATTGGATTAAAGCAAGTTCCTTCAAGAGCCACTAGTTTCAAACCTGCTTCCTGCAGCATTTCCTGTACCTTCCTCTGAAGCATTTTGTATTGGCGATGGTTAAGGCAAGATACTGGTCTATTAGTCTGATCCCGCATGGCTGTTCCTGTGGGATCCCCTAACCACCCTTACCTTCTTTACACTGAGCACATTCACTGAGACCAGGACTTCATTACAAGGAAACTGCCGAACAACATTACCGACATTTCTCAGCAAAACGGCGTAACAGGCAGAACCAATGCTGAGAAGTGCCTTGGGATACGAAACAGGCATTTGTTTTATAGATCAAATAATGTCAAAATGCTCACATAGGCACAGTTTTTCTGTGACTTCCTATTGTGCTGAGGTTCTGGTAATGGAAACTTTTGCTACACACAGTACTTCTGAGCAACTTCCCTAGCTGTGGTTTGCTGCTATTCCCCTGATAAAAGACCAAAGTGGTGAGAGTTTAGCGAATATGTAAAACTCTAGTATGAATGTGAACCATCAGCTTTCAAAGGCCAAAAACAAACTTTATAAAAACTGAAAGCCTGAAATTGGGTCATTTTTTGATGGGCTGGCACAGCCGGTGCCATTCTAAGTCTCATTTAATGTCTCTTTTGTTTTAGTTCTGAAGTGCATTGACAAAAATAAAGAGAGCAATGGGAAACACTATGAAAACAACAAGAGCCCCTGAAGAAACAAGTGTGCCAAACCAAGCCGGTAAGCAATTCCTAATTTCTTTGAAGAAAAAAAAGTATGCATAAACTCCGGGTTTTTTCGCACACGCATCTGAATTCACCATTGAACACATGGAAAAGGATGCCTGCATTTGCTGCGCAGGAATTGGGATGTTCAGCATCAGAAGTTTGTTTTCAACCAGCTAATAGCTCGTGCTATGTTTGCCGGAGGCAGGACCAGATAGAAGGTGCTTACGTTGCAACAAGAGAAATTTAGGTTAGATATTAGGAAAAACTTTCTGACTCTCAGGGTAATAAAACCCTTGGGCAGATTAACTCAAGCAGTTGTGGGATCTCCATCACTGGAAGTTGAAAAGTGCCAACTAGACATCTATTTGGCGGGAATGGCTTAGATCAGGTTGATTCTCTTTGAACAGGAGGTTAGACTAAAATGACTCCTGAGAATCATTATTCTACGATTCTCATAAAAGTAAATACAAAAAAAAAGTTAAAGTCTCCCTTTTCCCACTTCACCTTGGGGCGAGCTCCCTGCGCATCAGAAAACACTGACCTATTTCATGGACAAAAATATGCCAATTTGGGTGTTTGTGGCACATATTATATAAAATCCTGCTCCTCTGTTTTGTTTTGCTTAGGCTTGATTGGTGTTAATTAAAAACCAAAAAACCCTAATAATACATCACGTGCACTGATCCTGATGTTTACTGTCATTTCAAATGCTCGTGCCAATGCTAGCAGGCTGCCAACTTTCCACACTGCTAAAGATAACAACAAATGTGTAAAACAACACCCTTTAAGCACTGCAGTCACCCAAGAGAGAGCCAAAAGCATTCCTTGGTCCAGTGCACCCACATGAGCAAAACAGGGTTCAAAGGCCACCTACAGCTGGGAAAGGCGGGGGGGAATGAGCAGAGCCGTAGCTCTTAAGCCATGGCATGCCAGGTAGCTGATGCAAGGGGGAAAGCATGTTATACCATAGGTAAAGGGTGAAGCTAACTGCTTTTTACCAGGTGCATAAGAGGAACGGTGGAAGAAATGCGACTCAGAAGAAATGTGACTCTGAGTCATAATTCCTTCCCTGGGCTTTTCTTTCAAGGGGAGCCCAACTGTGGGCTCCCTCTTACTCACAACAGGTGACAAATCTGACCCGAGGGGAGCAGAAACTCCAGTGCTATTTTTAAAATGAACCAAGGACCAGGAGTTTCAAACTCTAAAAGTCTGAGGAAGCTGAACAGCTGGGAGATTGGTAATGAATGACACAGGGAACAATTTTCTTGAAGGTCCCCAATGTAGGTGAATTGACTTGAGAGTTCAAGTCTTCATGGGGAGATTTCTACCTTCCATTTAGGCTAGGTACAGACATTTAAAAAGCCTGCGTTGGAATCGAGAGAAGTTACGTGGTTTTCTGTAAGCGGCTTAGTTTAGATGGGTAGCAAACAGAACACGTTTGCCCTTTGTGGGTTGGGATGGTGCAAATCTTAGATCAGGTACCACCATTTTTAAACCAGTCTGCATGTGCTGAACTTCTGCTCTGTTATGGGTACAGACCAGTTTCCAATCACTTACGCTGGAAAAAGTATAATGTGTGTACCTGGTCTTACTGCATTTACTGCTATTTGCAATAGAAACCAAGGCCCTGAAAACAGAACCACCTTCCCCTCTCCTTATTCTGCATTCAGCCTGGTGATAGAGGACACTGCCAAGGGCGTGTGGTGAAGTCTGTGCTGCTCCACGGATAAGGGCAGGCCCCAGGTCCTGAGATGGTGCTTGCTAAGTTTCTGCTCTTCAAGTAGACATGGGATCAGGTCATTCATCTTTTGAAAAATGGATCCAATACCTTTCATAATGCTTGTATTTGGCTTTAACTTAGCACCAGTCACCATGCTAATAACTACACTCACAATGATCCAGCAGAATTGAGATTTCTATTAGGGATCAAAGGATAAAGGACCTTGAAGAGTGCAGGTACATGAGTCAAACCAATGTGTGTACAGTCGTTTGTTTTTTTCTGAACAAAACAAAGTCAATCCCATATAGCCAAACCTTGAATTTCTCCTTCAGTCCATGAATGGGGGGAGGCAGGGGAGGGTTGAACCTGGAAGGATTTCAGGCTTACTGCACAATTTTACAAAGGTGTATCAGAAAATAATAGCGATTTGGGAATAAAACCAATCCGTGAGCCAGACTGTTTCCTAGACCACATCACTTCTCTACATAGCTGTAAAAAACAGGTATGTTCGACAATGCCTCCATCAGCATCCCCTGCTGCGGTGTAGTTTCTCACTTACTGCACAAGAAATGGTTTTATTTTAAAATTGCTGTTTCTGAAACACCTTCATATAATGTTATAAATAATTGTGAGGAGGGGAGGGAGGATGTTTTAGGGTGCTACATTTTGCTGAGCTACCAGTGGTGTTGAAACAGGTGGAATGAAATAAAAGTAAAAGAAAGCAAACCTAAGAGGAAGGAAGGAGAAAGAGGGCAGTTAAGCTGGGACCCACTACCTATTCTAAATGGTTACTTTATTTCCAGGTTCTTGACTCCTACAGTCCCATTTAGACCTGTACTGAATGCATTCCCTTATATTTTTCTTCTTGGTTTTAGTGCTCCTCAATGCACAAAACATCTAATTTTAAGCACAGCCCTAAAGTAGGCATAGTGCATAATTTGCACTATCACAGGAGACAATCACTTAGCATACTGAAAGAGAAAGGTGCGATCACTTCTTGGCCTACCTAAGGGAGTCTTAAACTACTATACTCAGGCCCTGGTAACAGTCTAACAGAGATCAACCTAGGGTGCAGCCCCCGGCCCTGGGATATGGATGAATACTTGAGGATTAGCATTGTGCTAGTTTGCCAGCCTGCAAGCTGTACTTGAGCCGCCTTGTTAAAACTAGCTCAGGTTTGTCTACATCAGCTGCAGTCACATCCCGAGTGCGGTCCAAACCCGCTCAGAGACACCTTTGAGTCATAATGCTTTCCCTACTTCCTGCAGATATTGCCAGCACTAAATTATAACGCCCCAATAACAACTGAGCCGTGGCAGTCAGAAAGTGATGGGAGGGAACCCTGGTTCCAGCTTTCTCTGCCCTTTCTTATCCACTTACCCCAGGGGAGGAATAATGCGGTGTGTACAAGAGTCCCAGTGTTCATTTAAACTATGCTGGCATGTTAGCAGGTGCTTGTGCCCCCTGGCTCCCTCATCTAGGTGTGCAGCACAAGTCATAACTGAACCCTTAGCGAGTTGTTTAAAAACACTTGAGAGTCACAAGGCACCCAGGGGGTTATAAGCGTGTTAGCTTAGAAACCTTAGAGTACACCCGATTAAGTGGAAATAACCGTCTTAGATTTTTATTTTTATTTTTTGCTGCAACTGCTAGGCCATTCCCCATTAGAGGAAACGTCTAAAACTGCAAGAGACGTTGGGTTTGAAAACTGCTGGTCAGGTTTTAGTCTTACAAAGGCAAAAGGTTGGTAGATGGAGGTGGGGGTGGGACTCGATCAAATGCCTCCGATCGCTCCTGAGACTGGATTTGAGATAACAGGATTATTGTAGGGTCCCTACTTTGAAGCACGGGTGTCTGCAAGAGATACAGGCAAACCTGGGGTGATCTGGGGTTTTGAAAAAACATCATGGAGTGGCTCGTTGGCTTTGCAACACGATAAATGTGGGCTGATTTGGCTTCACACTCCATTTTAAATGAAACCCCACGGTACGCGAGGTGGAGGACTGCTGGAAGGGTTTGAATAAATGACCTGAGCTGGTGCTGTCTTCTGGATCAAGAGACACATTCAAAGAAGTCACGCTCACGGAAAGTGCCAGTTAGTTCTATGATGCCCCCTCCCGCTCGGAACAACACAGCCTATGTGCAAAATTGAAACAAAAACAGAAAAACAAAAAATGTGAAAGCAGTGATAGTCCCTGCCGTCTAGAGAGAGTGACGCATCCCCTGATGCATGGCAGCGTGGAAGCGACTGTGCACACAAGCAAGAAGGGCTGATAAGCAGAGTTCATTTTCCACCGCCTATCTCAATATGGAAATGAAACCTTTATAAATAGCCCCATGAAGTTAAAATGCTAAGGCATTTTAATGATATGCAATCAATTTAAGCTAATGCCCCTCCATTTAGCACTGCCTTCTACACTCCTCCTGCCTCATCGTAGCGATAATGGAGGGGAACAGTGCTCCAGCCCCACTCTGCGTACTTTCCCTTCAATTAATCTTGCATTGATTTCTCTGAGATTCCTAGAAAAGGGGTCGGCATCGTGCTGATCAGTAATTCCAGCCTGCTGTAATTTAGCCAAACTAAGCACAAGGCAGACTTTCACCAGCAAGATTTCTGAATTTCTGTTCCATAAAGGGAAAGTAATTGTAGATGCATGTAGATGTACAGCCTCTTTCAAACTTACTATACAATAATAAAACCCGGGAGTTGAGTTGAGGTAAAACTTTGGATACCTGCCTCACTTAATTTCTTGGCCCAAGTCAAAAGAAAAACGACTGATACCATTAGCAAACATGCTGTTGACCAGTTCATCCCAGCTGCAGAATTTGACACTACAAACGTATGGCTATTAACTACCTAATAGGTAGTTACACTGTATGGCTATTAACTACCTAAAAGGACCGCCTCCATGAAAAAGCCGCAGTCTGTTCTTTACTTCTTTAAATTTACAGACTTGACAGATCATTTCTAATTGTGGTTAAGTTTCAATGAAAAAAAATCCATCCAAAACTGACGCACAAGTGATTCATCTCTTATATTCCTTTTCAATATACTCCTAAGGCTTTTTTTTTCGCCCCCATTATTTACACATCAACAAGGGGTTTGCCCTACCAAACCCATTACTGAAAAAATAACTATTAATAGAGCACTTCTCCATATCACACTTCCTCACAGCTCTAGTTTTTTTTTTAAATTAGTCTTCTACCACTATCCTGAACTACATAGCTCTGGGCAGTGATGCCCAGACTTCACCCTATACCTCCATGCCAGCCTTCATTCCACATTCTGCCCTAAATTCAATTCACTGCATTTGCTACTAGCAAGCTAAAGACGATCTAGAAAGGAACAGACACAACAGGAAGTGCATGCACGTGTCTGCATCTATCTCTTACGATCTCTCACTGTTGTGACTTTCTCTAACGTACTTTATCTATTCCAATCCCTTTCTATGATATGTTGAACCAAGACAGGAAGGCTACAAGGCACAGAGGTGTCTCTGTTGTCCTTACATAAAGGGTATCACCCTAGCATGTTATTAGAAATATATTCAGAATCCATCATTTAAAACAAAGTGTGATGTTGGAACAGGGAAAAGGGAGCTTCCTTGTGGACTTCCTACTTTTTGACCTCTGCTCTCAAAACTACAAATGGATATGAATGGACAGATCACTTGAATTTACTTTTCCATTGACAAAAATGAAGAAAGTCTGTGTTCCATCACTGGTATGTAATTAGGGAGAAAAAGAACAGACAATTAGCTATCCTGTCTAGTAACAAACCATACACCAGAAAGAAAAGGGACATTAATTCTCTGATTTCCTATTGTTTTAGAATCATAGAAAATTAGGGCTGGAAGGGACTTCAGGAGGTCACATCTAGTCCAACCTCCTGCTCAAAGCAGGACCAGCTCCAACTAGATCATCCCAGCCAAGGCCTTGTCTAGCTGGGTTTTGAAAGCCTCCAAGGATGGAGCTTCTACCATCTCTTTGGATAACCTGTTCCAGTGTTTTACTACCCTCCTAGGGAAAAAATTCTTCCTAATATCTAACCTAAACTTCCCTTGCTGCAACTTGAGCCCATTGCTCCCTGTTCTGTCATGTCACCACTAAGAACAGTCCAGCTCCATCCTCTTCTGAACTCCCCCTCAGGTAGCTGAAGGCTGCTATTAAATCCCCCTTAGTCGTCTTTTCTCTAGACTAAATAAGCCCAGTTCCCTCAGCCTGTCCTCATAAGTCATGTCCCCCAGCCCTCTCACTATTTTTGTTGTCCTCCGCTGGATTCGCCCCAATTTGTCCACATCCTTTCTGTAATGGGGGATCCAAAACCAAACACAGTACTCCAGATGTGGCCTCAACAATGCCAAGTGGAGGGGAATAATCACTTCCCTTGACCTACTGGCAACACCTACGAATGCAGCCCAGGATGCCATTAGCCTTCTTGGCAACAAGGGCACACTGCTAGGTTATATTCAGCTTATTGTTCACTGTCACCCCCAGGTCCTTTTCTGCAGAGCTGCTGTCCAGCTAGTCAGTCCCCAGCCCGTACTGGTGCATAGGGCTGTTCCATCCTAAGTGCAGGACTTTGCACTTGTCCTTGTTGAACCTCATGAGATTTCTTTAGGCCCAATCCTCCAATTTGTCTAAGTCACTCTGAATCGTAGCCCTATCGTCCAGCATATCTACTACTCCCCCTAGCTTGGTGTCATCTGCAGACTTGTTGAGGGTACTCTCTATACCATCTTCCAGGTCATTGATGAAGACATTGAACAAAACCGGCCCCAGGACTGATCCCTGGGGCACTCCACTTGATGCCAACTAGACATTAAGCCATTGATTACTACACTCTGAGCCCAATGCTCCAGCCAGTTTTCTATTCATCTTACAGTCCATTCATCCAGCCTGTACTTCCTTAGCTTGCCTGTGAGAATGTTGTGGGAGATGGTATCAAAAACATTGCTAAAATCAAGGTACACCACATCCACTGGTCTCACCACATCCACAGAGCCAGTCACCTTGTCGTAGAAGGCAATCAGGTTGGTCAGGTATGACTTGTCCCTGGTGAATCCATGCTGACCGTTCCTGATCACCCTTTTCTCCTCCAAGTGCTTAGAAATGGATTCCTTGAGGATTTTCTCCATGATATTTCTGGGGACTGAGGTGAGGCTGATTGGTCTGTAGTTCCCTGAATCCTCTTTTTTCCCTCTCTAAAATATGGGCACTATGTTTGCCCTTTTCCAATCATCCAGGACCTCTCCTGATAGCCACGAGTTTTCAGAGTTGATGGCTAGTGCTCTGTAATTGCATCAGCCAGAAACCCTTCTTGTTACCCTTCACATCCCTTGCTAACTGCAACTCCAATTTCACTTTGTCCTTCCCGACTTCATCCCTGCATACCTGAGCAATGCTCTTATATTCTTCCCTAGTTATTTGTCCAAGTTTCCACTTCTTATAAACTTCCTTTTTGTGATTTAGTTAACTAAAGAGTTTCTTGCTAAGTCAAGCTGGTCTTCTGCCATACTTGCTAGTCTTCCTGTGCATCAGGATGGTTTGTTCCTGCACTCTCAGTAAGGCCTCTTTAAAGTACAGCCAACTCTCCTGGACTCGTCTCCCCCTCAGACTGATTTTACAAAGAAATCCCCCTCTTGCTATACTTAACCTACGTGCATATCTTTGAAAAGAGCACCACAGCTGAACAATGCAACAAAACCCAATATCCACCCTTACCTACCTAAATATCATACACCTAATAATCAGCACTACTCAGATTGAAATTAAGACTGCATATAGAGAGATATTACTCAGACTGGGACACTTCCTAAGCTTATGAAACTTTATGCATTACGGTAGTTTCAGAATGAGTCTCTTGCTAACATACAGTCATTATCAGTCAAAGACGCTTTGTAAGCTTTCAGTTAATTAGAAGCAAATAAATACAAGATTAATGGAAGCATAAGCCCAAATTCAGGTCATGCATATACTTACATTTTGAGGGTCCCATTTTGGAAAACATTTTTGAAAGTCCGGCTCAGACTGTAAACAATATTAATAATGGCATTTTCATTTTTTTCCCTAGGTCAGGAGAGCGACTTCCTTGCTGTCCTTTATGATTATCCCTCTCCGGATATCGGCGAGCCAATATTTCAAGTAGGGGAGAAATTACGTGTGTTATCAGAGTAAGTTGTTTCCATTTCACTCAGACTCTAATACAACTGCTATTGTTTCATTTTATGCTATATGGATACTAGGTTTTGTTTTCTTCTATGGGAGAATGTCTGAGACTCAACTACTTCTGGGAAACTCTCATTGCTCATGAGGAAGTTCTTCATAGACAATGTCCTTTCAGTTACTCACATGAGATTCAACTCTCACTGAGCAGAGGGAGCAGTCAGCACCGTACTGCATCAACCAAGAGGGAACTTTATGTGGTGACCCTGTGTACAGGGAATGCAAAATGCTCACCCTTGACTAACCCTTCATGAAGTCAATAAAAATATTGGGCAAGACTGATTTGGCTTTGTATAGGCATCTGAATGCTCAATCAACTGCAACTTTAGTAGAAGACAGACAATTAATCCTAATCCAAATTTTCCCACACCTGGAGGGACTTACATTCCTATTTAAGTCCTTTGACAAAGAATACCCTGAGGTATGATCCTACTCAACATTAGGGCTGGCCAGAAATCAAGAGTTCCGCTTTGCAAAAAAAGGATCGAGGTTTTGATATTTGTGTCACTTCTGATGCAGAATGAAACCAAGATCTTCTGATATTTTTCTGGGGGAAAAGAGGGGGAGAAGAATAAATAAAAAACATAGCAAGAGATTCTCAGAATAGTTCAAGTCAGGCACAAGAGAGACTTGACTTGAGTCTTTCAAGGGAGTTCCCTGTTGCACTCTGCTCACTGGATACTCTCCCTCTTGCCTGCACCGCCCTCCTCCGTATGTTCCATCCTGGGCTTAAGAAACTTTTCCAACACAATCATTTTGATAACACTTTCCTTTTGGTTTTGGTGAATCTACCTGTTCCCATGAAAATACCATGGACCGCAATGAGGGGTCTTCAAGAGGAGGTTGGATATGCATCTAGGTGGGGTCATCTAAACCCAGCACTCTTTCCTGCCTATGCAGGGGGTCGGACTTGATGATCTATTGAGGTCCCTTCTGACCCTAACATCTATGAATCTATGTATGAATCGATGAGTGCAAACTTGGCTTCCAATTCCCATTCTGATTCATTTCAGCCGTGTTATAGACAGTCCTGCAAACAAAGATACACAGCCAGACGCTCCACTGGAATAGACTGAAGCCAATGGACCTGCTTTTCTTTTATGTCCAAGCTGTGGGAGCAGTGCAAAACTGCAACCACAGATGCTGGTAGTGGCTTCGTGATCCTTGTCCACATGACTCTGGCAGAAATGAGAGGTGTAGCCTCCGCCCTTTAACTTCTGCTACTGGTATAAGACCTGTGAAGAGCCTTGAAGCAGCACAGGATCAAGCATGGTGCAACCCTGTCAGCCCCTCCCCTTCATGACCACACAGTGCCCTGCACAAAGAACCCAGGATTTGATCCCTTCCTTGTGACAGGAGTGGAAGGGCTTTGGCATAACAGATGAAGGAGCTGGCCCGCTTACCTCCTTCTTGATGAAGAACTACCCCTACATGAAAAAAAATTTCCACCAGTGATCTCTGACCAAACCCCAGTTTACATGGCACAAGTAATACAAACTGGGCTTAGAGGACTGGAGATTCCAGGCCAAAGGGTCTATATTAATTTGCATCAGCTGAGGCTCCTACCTAGTTCTTCTGTGCGTGCAATACAATTCACTTCTGACATTATCAGGTGCCTGAAGCAGAGGTAATCTGTCACCAACCCATTCTCCCTTGGGACGGTTTCTTAATTCCTTTGATTTCTTCAATCTGTTAAGCAGTTGTCCTGCTATTTCAGTCCTCTATGTTTTGAAGTGCATCATATTTACTGCATACACTATCTGGATAACACAGATAACTCTCTAGGTAACACTCTAATAATAATTTCTGAACTTCATTAAAAAAATTAGTCATGGGGTGCATATGTCTGAATGACTATATATATTCAGTCTGAATGAATATATATAAATATAGATATCTCTCTATCTCTCTTTCTATATATATATATATATATATAATATTTCTCTTTCTCTCTCATATATATATCTGTTGTGGAGTGATCGAGAGTGTATCCTTGTAATAAACAAGTGCCAAAGTAAGCATTAAATGGAACTTTCCTTTTCCTGTTTTGATTCAGTTTATAGCACAGAAGAGAAAGCACTTGAAATGATTCATGCAAATATAAGAATATAAAAAGTGCCATAATGGTCTATCTAGCCCAGTATCCTATCCCTTGTAGTGGCAAAAATGCACATTATGCAGGGACAGCATTGAAGTGAATATCTCTAGAGTAATCTATCCCTGTTAAATACCCTCCCTGCCCTCCATCATTTATTGGGTTACAGATGCCAAAGGAAACATCTCCAACTAGTCAGTTCAATAGCTATTAATAGATCCATCATCCATGAATTTATCCAGTCCCCTTTTGAACCTGGATGTGCATCCATCACCTCCCGTGGCAATAAATGCCACAAGTTAACTATGCATGCATAAAGAAGTGCTTTCTTTTGTTAATTTTAAACCTGTCACCTACTAATTTCAGTGGGTATTCCCTAGTTCTAATATTCTGGAACTTGGTGAATAACTGTTCCTTGTTCACTTGGTCCATATCCTTCAAGATTTTATAAACCTCTATGTTATCCCCCCATCAGCCTTCTCCTTTCCACAATGAAATGTGCTAGCCTTTATAGTCTTTCTTGGTATGGCAACTGCTCCAGGCCCCTGATCATTTTGTTTGCCCTTCTCTGTACCTTTTCCAGTCCCCACATCTCCAAAAGGAGATAAAATTGGAACTGCACACAGCATTCAAGATATGGCTGCGCTATAGATTTGTATAGCACAGGATGATGGTGTTCTTCGTTTTGTTTTCAATTCCCTTTTTAATGATGCCCAACATTTTATTGGCTTTGTTGGTCATCGCTGAACGCTGAGCTGATGTTTTTGAAAAATGATCTACAGCGACTCCAAGGTCTCTTTCCCAAGTCATAACAGCTAGTTGAGAACCCAGCACTGTAAACATATAATTGAGGGTATTTTTTCCCCAGGTACATTACTTTGCACTTGTCAACACTGACATTCACTTGACATTTTTTGCCCACCCACTCAGCTTAGTGAGATCTTTCTGCAGCTTCTCTTCATGGGCTTGGGACTCGACTACCCACAATAATAGTAGTAACATCTGCAAACTTGGAGATTTCACTGTGCACCCCTATTTAGAGGTCATTGATGAAAACGTTGAACAAAATAGGGCTAGCACAGATCCCTGAGGAACCTCACTTTTACCTCTCTCCATCCTGAAAAGTAACCATTTATAGCCCTAGCCTTTGATGTATATCTTTTAACCAGCTCTCAATTCACAGAAGAACAGTTCCTCAAATCCCATGCAGTTTTCTTAAAAGCCTTTGGTGAGGGACCTTGTCAAATGGTTTTTAAAGGGCAAAGGGGAGCCAGTTGGACATGTGCTTGGTGACACCCTCAAAGAAATCCAGCAGACTGGTGAGGCAGGATTTCCCTTTACAAAAGGCTGCTGGGGCTGTGCCAGTCCTCCCAGGGCTGTGGGCCCCTGATCTGCCTGCCAGATGAGGGAGGGAAGCCGGGTGCTGCCGCCTGGGACCGGGGAAGGGAACTGAGCCCAATCGCTCAGTTTCCCTCCCCAGCGCTACGATCAGGCTGGGGGTGGGAACTGAGCCCAGCTGGGCTGAGTTCCTTTCCCCAGCCCGATCTAGCGCTGGGGAGGGGAACTCAGAGCAGCTGGGCTCAGTTCCCTTCCCCAGCCCGGTTGTAGGGCTTGGGAGGGAAACTGAGTGATCGGGCTCAGTTCCCTTCCCCTGCGCTGTGATCAGCTTCCCGCAGCCTGGCGGCAGGAGGTGGGCAGAGCCAGGGCTGCGGTCCCGGCTGAGCCACGTGGGGCTGCGGAGCCGCTGGGAGCTCAGCCCTGGTTCTCCCGTCTCCCACCACCTGGCTGCTTCGAAACTTGAAATGTTTGGAAACTTTTGAAACGTTTCAATTAGCCTCCTTTTGTTTTGAGGCTGTTTCAGAGCCCTTTGTTTCAATTTAATTGTGCTGTTTTGAACTCGAAATGAGTCAAAACAGCGTCGAATCGAAACAGCCAGCGAAATTTCACACAGCCCTAATAAACAGGCTCTGCTATCCTAAAGAAAAGGTCTGTGCTCCCCACAGGGGCTCATGGTGACCTAAATGTATTTTAGCTTCCCACTACATGTATTTAGCTGAAGATACCGTCTCTGCCAGGTCATTCCAGAAATAAATCTTGAAGAAAAGCAGCAAAGCTCAGTCAGTCAGAGCAACGGTGGCCAGAGACACCATGTCAAATAGTATTTACTAGAAGTACACACTGTTCCTTGCTCTTCGTTTTTCTAAGTCTTCAGTTCAAACAACTATGTGCAAGTAAAGATTCACAAGACAGTGCTGAAATCTCTGTTTGCTCTCATAGGAATTGTCTGCATGAATTAGGTCAACACAATAAACAGAATTTGCTTAGGACACATGCCCATTTACCATTTACCGGTGCCCATTACAAAGCAGAATGCATAAGTGAGCAGTACAAACCTATCCCTCCACTTACATACTTCCAGGAGGGGGATCATTCCTCCCTGGGGTTTCTTCAGGCTGGAATGTGAGAGATTGGGATATAATATCTGGGGTTTAGGTTTGGGTTTTGTTTCTGATTTTTATTCTTAAACTTCTTGGCTGTGATGAAAAGCGAGAATACCTAAATAATACAAGCAATGCTACTCTCAGGGTATTTGGTACATCAGTTGGAAACAGGAAGTTTCATATATTCAATAGAAAAGAAATAAAAATTATGGAGCCTTGAAAGTCCCCATGGGATCATTATCAGAGTTTTTGGATGCTTACTGGATGGGTTTGAATCTTTGGAAGCCTGGCCCTCGCTGTCACCCAGGACCATAGCAGATACGTCCCAAACTGAAACCACTCATCTTGCTAAGAGCTCTGCTCACTCCTAGGATATCCATTCTGAGCCAGAGTACACACTGATTTCAACGGGGCTATATTGCTCTAGAGGTGCTGATCCCTGGCGCATGCAATTCTAGGAATCAGAGTAAAACACAAGGCTGATTTTCATTTGAGGAAAGCTTTGTAGTAAACCCCCACAAAAAGAACATTCAAGTTCCACGCAAAGTGCAATCACAAGCTGGATATAAAAGTTAAAAAATCAAAACCAAGGGTTGTAAAGCTGTTCTGTATGAGAAAGCTGAAAAGCTGAAGGCAAACTGTTCAGTTGGACTACAGAAAAATGACTCATTATGTAGGCAGCTTAAATGAGCTAAAATATGTGTCTATTTACGTAGCCAGTTGTAGCAAGGGTGTAGCAAACAATAGTATGCAGAAGACAGACAATATATGAAAGAAACTAAAATGTGTTCATGTATACCTGAAAACACTGACCAGCTAATACGTATTGCCTGTTGGACCATGTTCTGGCTTAGTTCATTTCTAAAATGAAGGCAGGACCCCCAAACACATCTAACAATACTTATCTTCTTGGTTTGACAGTGAAGGAGGCTGGTGGAGAGTCCATTCTCTCACAACAGGTCGAGAAAACTATATTCCCGGGAAACACGTAGCAAAGGTTTACCACGGGTGAGTATTACCCTCCGATCTCTCTGGCATTCCAAAACTACAGGGGCTGTGATACTACGATTTACGATATAAGCCTTCACATTCATCTAGGCCCTCTGATGCAACCATAATTGCAATAATAATTACAATTAATAACCAGACAGGCATAAAATCTATTTCAGAAATGGCCTGAACTAGTATCAGTTTCAAATAACCCCAAACTCCAAAAAAAGTTCAGATTCAGTTCTGGGTCTAGACTTTTGTGGTTTGGGCTCTAACTTAAGGGACTGATAAAGAGATCCAGCTTACACAAAGTAGAGGTGGAACTCCCTCCTGCAAAAAGGTCAGCAGGGAACTTAAGTACTGTTTAAGCTCCATTTAAAACAAAGATGGTTCGGGTAGGATTTAAGCTTCTTGTGCTGACCTTCTACACCCAGGGAATTTCACCCTGCGTGCAGGAAGGGAGAGATACTCTTGGAGATGAATAGATTTCTTACAGGAAACAGGTCTGCTGGAACAAAATGAGAATGCTAAAAAATTGAGGAACAAGATTGTTAAAAAATGTAATCCCTGCAAATTAGAACCGAGATGGAAGGTCCTATGGCTTACAATTATAGGTCAGTCCCCATTACAGGCCAGCTCCTTCGTTGTGGCAAGTAACCTATTCTAGTATTTCAAACCAGGTGGAGGAGAAAATCAATAGGCTTGATTCTCTTCTCTCACCAGTAAAGCCCAGTGGAATTTGACTGATGAAAAGCCAATTTGGCTTCACACATCAAGATAATTGCTTCTTTTTCCTTGGCTTAATAAATGTGGGTAATATGACTCACAAGTTTGAAAGCTCTAAATGTTTCAATCCAGTGATTTTTATTTCTCACTAGTAAAGTGCTAATGTTCAGTTCAAGCAAGCTTGAAGGATTTTGCTTTCCCTTATAACATTGAGCCTTGCTCCTTGTTCTCCTGTTGGTAGTCCTGCTGAAAGTAATGCATGAAATGGCATGAAAAAGGAGATTAGGATTTACTTCCTAAACTGAGGATACATGCCTGGAAATAGTTGAGGGACTGGTGAAGGCCATGGTGTTATTTTTGCCATCACTTTTATTGGCTAGTGCTATAACTTCAAGGGCCACCTGCTGCTGTCTGCCTCACTTGTGTCATCCCCAAATGTGTTGGGTTTTTTTCTTTTTTCACAGCTGGTTATTTGAAGGGCTTGGAAGAGAGAAAGCAGAGGAACTCCTACAACTTCCCAACACCAAGTTCGGGTCTTTCATGATCAGGGAGAGTGAAACTCGGAAAGGTGAGAAAACATTACATATTTTCTCCCATTTCAAGCCGAGGTGTTTCCTTTTGGTTGGCTTTTCTATGGCAATTTTCTCTTTTTTCACTTCACACATTTCAGTCTGGAAATTTAAACTATATATATATATTAGTTATATGTATATTAAAAAAATACAAACACATACAAGCCAGCATGGATGTCTTTGAATCATCTACAAAACAAGCAATGCTGGAAACATCAGTAACACTAGGGTGGGAGAGTGCCACAGTCATTGGCTCACATAAGCAGTATTAACACTATGGTAATACCCCAAAAATGTCAACTTCCATTCAAGCAGAGAGAAAGATACCGTTTTGCCTTAGCCTAAAAAGGATGACTAGAAATGGATGCAGAGAGAGCCTACAAATTCCTTTCTGCCCCTTGCAGGTGACCAGCTGAAACCCTACAGCATTAATCTTGATTTTAATTGTTGTTTTAATGCAGGACTACAAATATTACAAGCATGTTAAGGGCAATAAAGACAATCCTGTCTTCCTCAGGGCCCATTAAAGGAGGGGAGAAAAGGATGACAGTGCCTATTACATAGTATCATGAGAAAGATATTAATGGGCTTATAGCTATAATCACAGGCCCCAGAGACCCTATGCTTATTCTGTCTGTATTTAAGATACTTACATGCTGAGAGTTTCTTAAGTTCTCCATCCTCCAAAAGCCCCCTCTAAACATGGTACCATACTTTGGAGATCATCTGACTTTGGTCAGCATCTAGAACATTTTCCTTAGTTTGTGGCTTCTTGACATCATTCAGTTTTCCTTTTTCCCCAGGATTATATTCCCTGTCAGTCCGACACACGCAAGTGAAACATTACAGAATATTCCGCATGCCAAACAACTGGTATTACATCTCTCCACGGCAAACCTTTCAGTGCCTTGAGGACCTTGTGAATCACTATTCAGGTAAGACCACCGAGACTATCAGCAATTGCAGAATTGTAATATGCCTTGCAAGCAACACTAAACTCCTGTACAGCACCTACCTTGGGGTCCTGCCGATTCCAATCCCCTTAGCTGCTTACTGCTGGATCTACATCAATGCAACTAAAAGCAGAATGCACCCCAAGAGTATAGCCATTATGCACTAAATTCCCATTGCCACCCCAAAGTGATTATGTCGGTTGCAACGGATTCATATTGGTTCAACTCAGGTGAGAAAGCAGACTCGTATCAAGTGCTACTGTTAACTAACTGCTGCAGTTACGGCATCTGAAAATGAGAATGGTTTAAAATGAAAGAGGAAGGAGGACTGAAATAAACTGATCTCGCAATGTTTGTAAAAAACAATGGTTCTAGTGTTTCAATTAACAGTAATTCAATCATTGAAAGGGTGTAAAGCCACAGTATTTGCATAATTTGGGCAGATTGAAAGACTCAGAGTTGGCCAAAAAGTATTCTTAGACCTAAAGTACAGTTGAGTGTTTAATAACATACATGTAGAAGTAGTAATGAATAACAAGGAAACTTTTTAATCAGTATTATGGAAGGAGTGATAACTTAGGATAATAAAATTTTCCTCTATTATTTTTTAGTTAGTTAAGAAGTTTCTCTTTTTTGTTAAGAAAATATTTGAATTAAAGGCTTAAAATGATCAACATCATTCAGGTGTCATACACTGTAAGCTTTTGCCCCTGCGAGGAAATGCAGAAACTCATAATGAAATAAGATTGCATGGAATAAGAGAGCAGCTGGCAATTCTACAATGATTTTCACTCTTCTAGTATTAAAGCAGCCAAATGGTTGCTCTGATTTTTGCACTGGAATCTGTACAAGCATCCGTATTTTGAGAAAGGCAAATGAATATTTATGCTTCATTTAGGTATGGTACACACTAGCCACCTGATTTTCCATTGCCTTATCTCTAGCATAGTCATGCGCCACAGTGCAAAGTGACAGCACGATGCTGCTCAGTCAGAAGAGCTGCATGAAATGGTGCACAGGCCTCACTTGGCCTTAAACTCTGAGCTGAATTTTGCGCAATGGTATCACTAAGGGAAACAGTGGTCTCAGCTGCAAATCAAAACCAAGAGAGATGCAGCAAAGTGAAAACTGCAGTGAGAGGAGAATCAGGCTCACGGATAACTGGAGGCATGTTAAAGTAAAAGGTCCACATATGAAGAAGCAAACCACCTAATGCCATTTGCTGTAATGCCCCCAGGGCATTAAACAGTGCCCCAATGCACAGTGTGCAAGTGTCCACCCCAAACATACCGAAGGATGGATCCAAAAGCAAGGAGCAGTGGCAGAGTGGCACTCTCCTTTCAGACCACATGGCAGGAGTGTGCCCAGGAAACCACCCACCCCACCGGGAGAGGGTGCTGAAAATGGGGGAGAATTCGTCCCTGTTTCAGGGACTTAACAGAAGTTCCCAGCAGCTGTGTCCAGAGCACGGTCTACCTGTCCCAGGGGAGGGGGACTGAGAGAGGGTGGGCAGCTGCCCCGGCAGCACCAGTTGCTGTTCCCACAGCCCCTTTTACAAAACCCTGGATCCTTCCAAGCCCACCTCAATAATGTTCAGTGGAGAAACTACCAGCTGGAAAAGGAGAAAAAGGATAGGGCAGCACTGCATAAAAACTCATCCTGTATTGTTTCTCTTTTCAGAGGTGGCTGATGGGCTTTGCTGCATCCTTACCACACCCTGCCTCACACAGTGCGCGAACAACAGCAGTGCGAGGACCCAGGCAGACCCGGTGATTATGAGAAACAAAAACTTCAGCTGGAGGAACATGCACAGGTATCACACGCTATGTGTAAAGGCAACGTCTGCCTGTTTGTTTTCAGTGCAGGTTAAAGTAAAATGCACTTGCAGCTGTAGCAAATGATAAGCAACCTTTCACTTCTGAAGTCAGTGTTAAAGATGAAGGCTGATGAGAGCCTTTGAATGTGGGAATTGGGTATGCTACTCTCTCCTCTGATTTTGAAAAATCGCTGCGTAAATGTTCAACCAAAGCAAATTTGGGGGAATAACACCACGGCTTCTTACTGGAAGGTAAGGGCTACTATGGGTGACATATGCCAAGTAAAATAAAGTCTGCTAAAGGACCCCACCAGTCGCACACACGCGCACAAAGACACACGCAGTTTACAGAAGCTGACAGCCAGGGCTGTTATGTATAGGAAAGGACCCACACAAACTGAAAACCTCCACCTTGCCCAAATTGTGATGGCCCATCTCCTTAACAACACAGGTCACTGTGAGCATATTCCCATTTCTATACTGCTTCCCGTTCATACAGATCCCACTTTGAAGTCCTTGGGATTTATGAGTGTCCCTGGAGAATGATGGTCAGGTATCAGGAGAGGGAGGCCTAGTTTGGAAAGAAGATGAATGGGGAACAGATTGGGCACTTTTACACATGCTCCAGCGGTGGGGAGGGGGTGCTTTAATTAGAGTGGCTTCGAGAGCTGCTCTAATTAAAGCACTGCAACGTCTCGTGTATCATCTTCCCTCCATTTCAAAATGGCAGTGTGGGTACTTGAACTAAAGCGCCTTTGATGAACTTTAGTGCAAGCACCCCCTCTGCCATTTTGAAGCCTGGGGACACTGGCAGATGAGACGCAGGAGGCTGCTGGACTGCGGTAACTGCCACGCTGGAGCAGACTCGATTAATTGAGTCTGCTCCAACGCGCTGTAATTACAGCAGACAATTACAGCGCATCGGAGCAGCCTCCATGGTCATATACAGACACCCATTATTACCAGGAAAAAATAAGCCTCTCGTCATGGAAAGCTGGCCTCTGTACACGCACTAAAGATCTCTTTCCTACACCTCTGTCCACCTGCTTCAATCACCTATTGCTACCCAGGTACAGCTAGGTCCACTTCCTTGAGCAACTAACTATCCCTCCACGGACAGATCGTCACAAAACAGTTGCTTTCCACCAGAATACAGATATTATCGATCATGGGGGTGGATTTTTTTTTTACAGAAGCCAGAGACAGAAATTTTCTCAGCTCCTTAGACAAAAAGGAGCTAATTTCCACAGGAAATAAGAGTAAGTGGTGAAATAATCACTTTCAGAAATAACAAGCACACCTCATTTCTTCAGCTTAGCTTTGCCCCAGCAAACTACTCACTACCCATCTACAAAACACACTAATGTACTTGCACGTGCAAGTAATGAGAGAGAGAGAGAGAACACACAGTGGTTAGCTTATTTTTCAATACGCCAGAGATGCTCAGATACTGCCAGGATAAGGCATGTTTAAGTAAAGAGATAAGAGAAACAGAACTTTTTACAGCAAGGTATGAGCCAACCGCTGTTTCTTTTATATCATAAACTAACGCACTAATAAACCCAGTGTAAATACATGAAACGTTAAACAGTTTGTTGTTCTTTTAAAGGCTACAGATGAATAATCAAGAAAGTGAAAGCGCTCTGGAGATGGACGATTCCTGCCTCAGCTTCGGCCTCAGGGAAAGCATTGCCTCTTATCTGTCCCTAGCAGGAGAAGACAACTCCTCTTTCAGAGACAACAGAAAGAAGAAAACCCAGTCTCTCATATACACGGGGAACAAACGCAAAAATAACTTCCACTTCCCAACTCTGTTTTATGACGACTGAACCTGAGACTGAATCAGTCCACAAAAAAAGAACTGAGATGTTAAACCAGGCTAAGATGTTTGCACAGCCCAGCTCCCTTCCACAGCTCACAGACGTGAGCAAACTGCCTGGTGATCAAAGGGGACATTTCAAGGGAAGCAACGCTAACTTCATAATGCTGGGTTTGGTTTTGCACTCTCTGTGTTTTGAATGTTAACCAGAGACCTTGTACAAGGCACCAGCTCAGCCACTGCATGTGTACATACTAAGGGACGCACCTTCAGTTATAATCTGCTCACAAAGAAATTAAAGTGGAGATAGAGACTCTACATAAACTTTAAAAATGACTACGTGAACAGATGACTCTAATAAAAGTGAAACCCGTCACTGTACCAGGGTTCAGCACAAGGTTTGGTGCTACTTAAAGACCCATTTGCATCCTCCGAGTAGGCCTTGTACTGGCACCATTCACAGAAGCAAACAGTGCCTAGTGTGGTTACACACCAAAGTGGTTCTTGATTATGTAGATCGGCTGTATCCAGCCCACCGGCACGAAGCAAGGATGGGACATGTGATTCAGCACCTTTCCTGCCTTTCTGGAAGATTGATGGCAATAAGAAAACTGGATACAAAGTTACTTCTATTTCCACTTTCATGGCATCAGAAGTCCGGGACTTAAGAAATTAAAAGCCTGCTGGTGTTTAGCTTCCTCTCAAAATCTCTTGGTCTCCCTGATTCTGAACTTCACTAATGCAAATTTCTCCTTCTTTGGGGAGAGGGGAGAATTAGAAACTGTTTTCTGGTAGTTTTTAACCCAGTTGCTGACAATACCAAAACATCACAAAGGAATCACAATCTTGAGTCTAAATTTGAGAGTTTCTTCTGAGTGAGTTAATTGGCTTCAAGGTGGATCCACAGGTGTAACAGAGTAGAGTTCAGCTGCTCAGGATAAATGTACCTACTAGGAAGGTAACATTTTTTAACTGAAATATAAAGTATGGTCAGATTAAGGCTTACCTACTGCAGTGGGCATCAAGTTGTATAGGTATTCAGATCTTAACCTATTCCCTCGAAAGCTGCAAATATTTATGCATTGTATTTATAGTTTTTTTAGCATGTAGATCTATCTGTTGCAATATGTTCAGAGCAGACTTTTCTGACCTTCTTGTCTAAAATAGATGCATAAAATAGTAAAGAGCTATGTAAACCCATCCTAGTAACATGCAGACTGGGCAATCTTATCTTTCACGGATAAGAGTATCTCCTATGTCTTTAAAACATGCATTTTTTTAAAAGTTTATAAATGAGATGACAATTGAGTCCTTCCAGTCTGCTTTGCTACTCCCTTCTGCTCTAAGCAGTCCTTCACATCCAAAGATGCAAAATGATATCAAGAATGATTCATTTTGCTTTGGTAGTGTTTTATATCTGCTTTGCATGGATCTTGGTGACCACCTGAGCTAAAGCAGTAGAGATCAGCTCCTTTTCATATATCTTCTGTGCATGCCTCCTAGCACAAATCTGGCTATGCCTGTCATTAGGTCTTGCAGAATATCAGCTACACTAGTGCTAAAAGTTCACCGTGACTCATGCAAACAGTTCATTGCTTGTTTTAGCACATTAGGGAACATTAACATATGAATGTAATTTACTTACAAACATTGACCATCACAGAAGGGAAGGAACTTAGGAACTCTAGTTGTTTGTACAGTTTAATATATTACTACTGTTCAGTGTTAATGTTATTAAGGTGTCCAAGTCTTAATCAAAGAAATATATATGTAAAGCATTACAATTTTCTAAATGATGTCTTTGTTTTTTTTCATTATAATCAGCCTTTTGGCTAAATTCAGGTGCAGAGCTAAATTTGACATGAACTTGGTAGGGTCTTTGCTAAGCAGAGGGGTTAAGATGCAGGTATTATAATGCTCAGTCTCAGGATCAGACTACTAGAACCTACAACATCTCATCATGATGTGACTATCATTTGAGAAAGAAAGGAGAAAAATCCTAACAAGATCATATTGACAGCATTTTAGTATTTACTCTGCAGCTTGAGCACCACGCTCATTCTGATCAGAGAGACTAATGACATTTTTAATTAAGACTTGTTGGCTTGGGCCATCACTTAGGACCACTGCCCTACCGATCAGAGTTTTG
Organism: Alligator mississippiensis; assembly: GCF_030867095.1. NCBI lineage: Eukaryota > Metazoa > Chordata > Crocodylia > Alligatoridae > Alligator > Alligator mississippiensis. The sequence goes on from NC_081826.1 coordinate 14,131,928, forward strand.
TATCAAGGACTGAGGTTAACAACTAAGGTTTCAGCTAGGCCTTAGCTACATTTTTCAGAAGCATGGAAGACCTATTTTCAAAAAGAAGCCTCCACTTTTAAGGTGCCTAGAAAGTCAATGACCCCTAATCTACACCATAGCTGCGCTGTTTTAATGAAAGATTGGGTATTAACCGATTTAGTTAGACCAGCACCAAATTCTATATAGATGCTCTTAATTTGGTTCAAGTCAGATCACTGCAATTTAGTTTAACTCTATTCCTTACCATGTTAGTCTCAATTGATATAAACGAGGTTCAAATACAACGCGTCCACACAGATTTTTGCGCCGGCTTAAGTCAGTCAAATTCCAAAGCAATTTCAAGTTAAATATCTTACAGAGTAGATATACATACGTGAACTTTTTTCTTGGGTACAGCTTTCATGACTGAAAAAGCTTTAGGAAATTAACACTTCTCCATGTATCAGGATGTAAAAGCGGAATTTAGCACTTAACAAAGACCCAAAATGAGGCATACAAAACTGATGCATAATGAAAAATTAAATTACTTGAAGTGACTTGGTCTTTACATCTGACATGACTAATTTTCTATAATAAAAGTAGAAAGACACAATTATGTAGAATTTTGTGACTAAACGAAGAAGCAATCCTCAAAACTGAAGTCTGGTTGAGGGGGATGAGCAAAATACTCAATTCTGCATTACTAAGTGAAAAAGATGCAACACAGTTCATGCTTAGGCCACTGGCCTTTCTGCCCTTTGCTTACTTGACCATTTGCTAGTGCAATCATTCATTTTACAAGAAAAACTATAGTAATTACATATACAAATAACACACTGTTCCAAGTTTAAATCATCATCACAGCTCTAAACATTAACATGAAGGTGAGATGGTTGGGGACCACTCTTTTGCTGTATAATGCTACACGACATATGATCACAGAACAAAAATAGGAACTGTAACCACATGGACTTGAAACTTATTTTTAAAATCAAAGTTGTATGTGTCATGGGACTGGATAAATAATTTAGCAACTCTGGATCCTTCATATAGACCAGCTATTTGGCTCACTAGCTTTACAGCTAAAACTGCTGAACAATGGTTATACTTGTAGAATGGAAACTAACCTGTTGTACCTATACATTACGAAAGTGGTCTATTTATAAAACCCACGAAAAACCACAATGATGAGAATGAAAATCTGAGTTTGATTTAATCAGTCACTTCAGAAAATGTCATAACCTGTTTGTAAGGAGCCTAGGCTCTTTGGAGCCCAGCTAAAATTTCTTGGTGCTACTGTGAAATCAGTAACACTAACCACACTTACTTTAGCAGGGCCAATGCTTGACTAAAATGAAGCCAACATGCACGTTCCATGACATCCCCCAAATCTATTCATGGGTATGTTATCCTTTCATTAGTATGTCTTTGATTGGTACCTGGCTAATGAAATAAAGAAGAATGGGACTCACCATCAACACTGCTCTCTCAAAAAGATTTGAATCTACAGATTTTGCAAGTAGGTGGATGCTGGTAATGTCTGCTCCGCTCCTATCAGCCGCTATTGAAATCTGACGTGGATCGCCTCCAAAGCTAGCAATGTTCTTCTTCACCCATCTCAGAGCTGCCACCTGATCCAAAAGGCCCCAGTTGCCAGTTGCTACCTGAGAACCTGTTAAAAAAGAATTGGGAAAATGGCATTTATTCATGTGCAAGCAAATGTGACATCAATTTTCTTCTTCTTTCATGTGGCTAAAGGTCTATAAATGCTGCACTTATTTTTAATTTGCCCTGAAATCTGGCCATGACACAGAAAAGGGTCAATTTAAGTGGCAGGACATTGTCTGTAATATCTCTTTCCACTGTCAGGTCTAAATAGAAATGATACCAGAACTCAAGAGTCAAGAGCTTCTCAGACTTGTCACTAGATAGAGATTTCCCCTTGGAGCCTCCTCCATTTTACAAGTTAAAGCTTGGGGACTCTATTGAGACATATTAACATCCCTTGAGATTTTTTCCATTGCCAGAATAGCAGCCCTAGCAACTACAATCTTTATCTGCCCAACAGATCTAGTATGGGTAGTTACCATACATGCTTTTGCCTGCCCTGACCTGGAGATAACTCAGCTATGGCAGTGGTTCTCAACCTCATTAGACTCAAGGCAAGCCTTGGAAAATGCTAGCTCTTACCTTTCACTTGTTTTTTTTAATGCTGGAAAAATTATAGAGCAATTTTTTTGTTACAGAGAACTCAGAAAAACCACAACCAGTCAGAAATGTTTCTGACACTTATGGATGCCTGTTTGAAAACCTCTGGGTTTATCTTCTGAATAGGTACTTGGTCCTACACAGGAGAATCCCAAGAAGGTATTAACTTAGGATACATGTAAATTATTGTGCCAGGCAGTGTGCCATGCTGCTTTATGCATGCTGTCTCCAAAACTGGAAATAGTATTAGTTCAGGGCTTTCAGCAGTTTGTTCCAGACACGGCACTAAATAAACATGGCTACTCTACTTGTGGTTTCCAGCTAGATGCAATAGGACAAATCAAGACCCACCCAGCTGTAGAGAGTCATTAGACAAGTAGAGTGAGCAGGACAGAAGGCAGATAAGAAGTCAAGGAGGCAGTGCAGGTGAGCAAAGTCATGGATGCTACCAGAAACCCTAAGTATGGTTTGAAGTGGAATGGGAAGATATGGGGCGTGGATATCATAACAACAAAACTAATGGTGCAGCATTACCAAGGACTAATGGTGCACTTTTAAGAGTGCTGCTACCACTTTTTTTCTGTTCAGATGCAGTCTAGTACAGAGAGGAAACATTGTGCTCTCAGGAGGAGATTTGATTTTGTTTTGTTGAATTCCCTTATTCTGGAATAAAATAATTTTGATACAATCCTTACAGAAAGTCATAACAGACAAAAACAGAGGGGCGTCTCCGCTACATCCTTCCAACTATTTAATTGGTTCAGTAAAAAAATATTAACCACAAAAATCCTTGCCTCTGGCATTTTTCCTGGATATCACAGCTACAGTATCATCCCAACTCTACCATAACAGACAAAAAGTCAGTGAAGATGATGAAAAAATGGGAGTATAAACTAGGAACAATAACAACTGCTTAGGTCTTCTGTCGTGCTTATCAGCGGAATGTAAAACACTATGCAATGGAGGTCTTCATCATGAATTACATTTTAAAGATGGGGAATCTGAATTATAGGGTGGTTGGGCTGCTGCCCATGATCACCCAAGCAGGTCACTGGGAATGAAACCCTGGTCTTCCATGTTCCAGTCCAACGGTCTAAAGATCACACATAAAAGAACTGAGGTGTGTGAGATGCATTGAGAGTATCACCACATAGTTTAGCAGTAAAGTTAAGGTAAGGAAACTGGGTAAAAAACTTTTCCCGTTAAAATTAATAGGAGCTTCACCATTCATTTCAATGGGCCCAGAATTTCAAACGTTCTTTGACAACCTGCTGGAGATGGTTGGAAATAGCAGGCTAACAACGCGCTGCAAAACCAGCAGCATATAGATGGACATCATGATAATATTAGCAATGCATTCCAATACATTCCCAGATAAAGTTAATGAAAATATAAGAATCACCAGTTTAAACCAAACTAATAAAAGTAATGGTTCTTCCAGCTGCAGAGGTTTGCCAAAGAAAGAGGTTTCTGTTTAGCAATAATATTAATAATGTCAGCTTCGTTCTACAAATGGAAAAATCATAAACATTAAAAGATTTTCATTTTGTATTTAGGACTTTCCTGTTTCATTTAAAGTCACAAAGCTCTACCAAGTTTTATTTTAAAATGTAAACATTACAGTAATCATTCAGAATCTTGCAACAAGTGCCACTAACAACTCTTGTACCTCCCAGCACTACTTTCATAACATAAGAAAAGCAGCTGAGCTAAAAATTCCAGAAATGATTCTGCTGGCTATAGATTGGGGCCAAGATTTTCTACTGTGGGTGCTAATGTTTTGTTCCTAAAGCAATATTTAGGTATCTAAATAAGTAACTCAAGCTTCAAAAATGCTGAGCATCTGCACTTCTCATTGAAGATGTACTCTAAAGCACACCTACTTACATCCTTCTGTTAGATGATCTTCCGGATATACTCCCCACAACCCATTCTGCCCCTTATATGCCAAAGACAAAACACCTCGGATTCCTTTATACACTTACAATCCTCTAACCTACCCCCCCTCTCATGCATCACCCCTGGGTTTGGCCCAAACTGAGTTTTGACACGACGATGTGGATTACATGACTCCCCACTCTTATGCAATGGAAAAAAATTGAGAACACATGCCCCAGGTTCAGCCACCACTAACCAAACAACAGATGATTTCGCAACGGTGCCTTGCGAATAATCTGATATTTGAACTGAGGGGTGGTACTGGTTTTAGTTTCCAATGACACATTCTAATTAGCAAAATTAGAATTTGAAGCAATAGAAGCAAAAACAAGCAATTTGCAGCACCTGTCAAAAGGAAGAACAAATAACCATTTGTTGCTCCACCTTCAATTTACAATGAGCCATTTATATTTATCCACCTATCTTAGCAATCTTCACATTTAAGAAAAGAAGAGGGTTTTTCATAGTAGATGGAACAGCCATAATTAGCAATGTTTTTCAAACTGTTGCTTCTGCTGCCAAGGCCAAAACAGTGCATCTTTAAAATACCAACAAAAACACAGAGGGGAATGAACTGATAATGGGATAAGTAAGCTTTCAATTGTGTTGATGGCTCAACTTCAGTCTAAGACATTACAAGACTAGAAACTTTCATCCTGTAATAACTGCCCAGAACAGTTCAGTCCTTGTTACCAAGGACTAAATGGACACAGTGACTATGACTTCTTGCCTTTAGAAACAACCTATTTGAACCGGGTTGAGAGAGAGAGGCAGAGGAAAGCTTCACTGCCTCTTGTTTCTGTTGAACCATTTCTGCAAATGGAAATCTTCAGTTCCCAGTGTTGTCACACCAGTACTAGATTCAGTCACCTTTCTTAAATAGAACAGCTTATTTTTAAAAATTGCTGCAAGCCTTGTGAGGGCTCTGCTAAGGAAGTGAAATCCATGTTGATGAATTATCCACAGAGATCAACCATGCCACCAATGGAAAGCAAAACTACAGAGAAAGTACAACCAACTTTTCTCTTTTGGCAAGAAGCAGAAGGTTGCAAAACATAGTTAATGACCTTCAGCGAGGCGAGATTTGTGCACTGACATTTACAGTAGTCAGACATGTGTCCACTGGGAATTTTTCAACTGCCTGGGTGATGGCCTTGGATATAAATCTCATGAACAATCTGTTTCGAGACAAAGAAGACATTCCTGAGGACCACAAAAAGACACAGTAATTACATCAGACACAGGCACTTGCATTAGTCATTAAGGGCAAGATTTAAAAAGACATTTAGATGTCTAAATGCCCAAATAGGAATTAGGTACCTAATAACTTTTTGTACCTGGCCGTGGCTGTGATCCTAGGAAATACTTACAAATGTTCTTAGCTTTAAGCATGTGAGTAATCCTGCTCCATGGGAATTCAAGTTAAGTGCATACATAAATGTTTGTGAGATGAATGCCTGAAAATCTGATACTGTTTTCATTTAAAGCAGTAGCCAAGTTCACTTTGACTTTGCTGGATACCAGCCCGAGTCCTGTGGAAATCTGCGTTTCATATCTTCCCATATTTCTGGTCATAGGCACGTAAAATTTGATCCCAAATTTAGGATTAATGTAATGGATTTCAAGAAAACCTAACAACAAGCAGGCTAGTTGGTTTTAAAGTAATATTCTAATGCAAAACTAATATTTTAGGAAGCCAACACTCCCCATAGTGCTGTTTGTACCCTTGCAGCACTGTACTATTGCAGTGGAACCTAAACACTGAATTAGCTAGGAAGAACCTATTAATAAAAGTTGATTTGGTCAGTCTATTTTCAATGTCAAACTGAAAACACATTAAAAACATTTTTTTTCATTTTGTTCAGTTTTAACAACTAAGGTATCATTTGTGTCATAAAAGAAGAAATTCATCTTTTGTCTTATTTTGCCTATATCCTTAGTCACCTACGCACACAGCAGTGGCCTTTCAATATGTGCAGGAAACCAGGTGTTTTCTACACAAACCACCCACAGCATATGCAGAGCCATGACCCACCTAGCTCCTCAGCAGCTCTGCCACATAAGAGAATCAAGGACAACTGCAGATCTGGCAGCGGAAAAGAAAGGAGGGCATTTTTTTCTCACGTAAAAACAATGAGCTATAACCCATTCATTTCCAGATTTTCAATGTATGACAAACAAACATCAATGGGATGCAACAGTTTGCTTTCTGTGGGCAAATAACTTGATACAGCTCATAGGACTGGGCTTTAGTTTGTGGGCTGACGGCCTTTATATGGTATTCATACTTCTACGTTTAATAAGAAACAAAGAGGTAAAATCTGTATCCCATTATAATCAATTACAAAACTCCAGCTGACTTCAGCATGGCCAGGAGTTCAGCTGAGGAAAGTCCCGAGGTCCCTGGAATGGGAAACCTAACAGAAGGTTTTACTTGGGTTTAGTATATGCTCTGGGTGAACATTTGCATGGTATCAGGACAAGCTCAGGAATCCTTAGCTGTAATGTCCTGTTGCTACAAAATACAGCAATGGCCCCTAGAAGATCTCCGCTGTGCTATGGAAAGACAATGAGTAACTAATAAAATGGCAAAAGTTCTACTTGCAATGAATGTGTGAAATCTTCCCTAGAATTACACCTCTTGAGACAAGGAGTTTGATACCTGGGTCAATGCCATACAGCGTTGGCCTGCACTGAGGATGTCACTGGAGCGGGGAGAGGGAAGGGAAGTGCTCAGGGACATCCCACTGCTCCCTGACATACAGAAGTGGCTCAGGGGCAGCAGGCTGTCTGGTACACTTGGCCTGCTCTAAAGGCTGATGTGGAGCATGGACCCTTCAGAGAAACATGGGTCTCCAGGTGTAAGCAGAGGGAGCATTTCCTGTGTCTTTTCAAATACAGAATCTGCAGCTGGTTGGGGCTCTGTGTGAACTGTGCAAAGGAGCAGAGAGAGGTTCATGCATCTTCCCTCCCAACACACCTGCACATGGTGCTGTCGCTGTGTGTCCTTACATGGCCACCTGCAGCCCCAACAGAGGGAATATTTCAGACCCTGCTGTCTAGGCAGTGGGTTCCTCCCCATGTAGAGGCCTGAGTTCAAACCCCAACTGAGTTCAAACCCCAAGCACACACGAGCTTGGAGCACTTCATATTCCCTAGATGAGGCCTGACCATACCACAGGCATTACCCATGCAATATTAAGCCCAGCTAGCAGTTTCCACTCAGGAAGAGACCTAGGTGAGGCAAATGGGGTTGAAGGAGGTTAGTGGGAGATGTGTGGGCAGTGCTACATAATGGAAACTTGCACAATATATATCCACTCTGTGCCTGGCTATAGCCAGAGCTAAGTATCACTTTCAGAAGCATCCAGTTTACAGAAAAATAAAAGTTATGATCTTTTCCCTAGATACAGATATTACTAACTTTATACCTAAGTGAAAAAAGGAGTCCACGGTGTCTGTTGCTGTAGTCAATAATTAAAAATAGGCATTGCTGGAAATGAACTCCAAACCAAACCTGATGCCTTGGAAAGGAAATGCCAGGTGACAACTGCAGCTGCAAGTCCAAGGCTTGGAAACCTCAGCCAGTGTCAATGAAAACACAAGCCACCACCCCTAAGACCATAGGAAGGATCCCACGGCAAGATACAAAGGCCTTAATTACAGGCAGGAAAAGAGCAATTCCCTGCTCAGATCTTCCTTGGGTAGGCTAATAAAGCACTGAGGTTCAGTATGAAGATCTAGAAATAGAAGACTCCATAAGCAAAGCAGATAAGACTGATGAGTGCAATGTGAAACACAAGACGTTACACTTTGGAGTAGGTCAGCCTGAGTGTTGAACTGTACATAGGTTTAGGGAGTTTAAATCGGGCAAAAAAATCACCAGCCCAATCTAACTGAGTTCACCTAAGGAGGTGCATTATAAGGCTCATGCTAACCTGTGCCTGGCCGAACTGAACACATGTGCACACATTCAGAGTGCAGCTTAGGGGCTGGGAAAGTCCAGCCACTTGTCCCAGCTCCTGGGCTGTGACTTTCCTACCACCCCCACCCTGACCAGGCTATTGTTAGCCATCCCACCCCCAGGAGGGCTTTAGCTCTTTGATACATGTGACTGTACTAATGGATCCATCATTTTATCTGAAATGAAAATCAAGCTGCTGTTCTGTGAAATTTTCACTGGAGTCTTTCAAGCGGAGTCCAGGTAAGCATCGGGCAGGGATCATTTAGGAGTAACTTTCCTGCACTCATGCAGGGCCGGATGACCCCGAGGTCCATTCCAAACCTATGATTCCTGGGGTGGACCAGTTGATTTTCCCCCCTTTGGCACAAGTTGCTCCCCACTTTGAATCAAGTTTGCCAGCATCCCTGGAATGCATCTTACGGACAGTTTTTCAAAGCTATAGGTTTAATGGAAAAGAGAACACCCCCCACCCCCATCCCCATGCCATAACATGCCATTTGGTTTGTTGTATTTTCTCCCTACATTCAGGGGTTCATAGCAGGACGTGACTTACCTGTGCTAAGAAACCCAAAAATGCCGACACGGTAACTTGCAATGACAACGATGACATCACTGACTGCAGCTAAGTATGATCCATCTATAGCTGCATTTCCTTTCTCGGTGCCATCATTCCCACCGTTGTGGAAAAACAGCAGTACAGATGTGTTTCTGACCTGAAATAATCATAAACATGTTAATACAACAATGAGCCTGCCCAAGGATGATACTATCTGCTACTCCCTAGGCCATAATCTCCTTTGGATCTCTGCTGAGAGCCTGGTTATCTTCTCTGTTAAAACAATCAGAGCAATTCAAAATGGTCTAGAAGGGATTATGATGATGAGAGGAGAGTTGGCAACCTGGCAGGAGCTCACACATACAATATATGTGATTCCAGGGAAATTCTGGCAAGAGGTAGCTCACTGCTGGCTGTGCTGACTGGTCATCACTTCCCAGAATGGACTAAGCAATGTTTAAGGAAATCCTGTCTATAGACTTTCTTGTATTTACACTGTATAGGTGGTAACTCTCAATAAAACCATCTCCTTCCACACCACCTATTTGATCATATTACTCCCACTGGCTGTTTAATGGACCAGAGCTAGCCTTCTCTTTGCTGGAAATTGCTACTTGCCTATTTATTTAATAGGCACATTGTAGTCAAGTCACAATATCAAGCAAAAGCATTATTGTGTCTCCTGGGACTCTGCTAAGAAATTCCCTTCCCTTCTCTCTGCAAACCCTGCCCTGGAGCCCACTGACATTGTCCGCAGAAGGGCTGGTGGCCACATATCAAAGCACATTTGGGGTTTGGTTTCACCTGGAACTCAATGGCACTGGTCTTTGTTGTTGTTATTTTCTACACAGAGCTAACAAAAAATCATGATCCCATTTGCATTGGCAAATGATAGAGCTGGGCATCTGTCCTAGCAAATGTGTTACTGCCCTCCATGCAAGAAGACAGGCATCTGTTCCCAGCTGTCTGCAGAAGCACAAGTCAGGACCTATGAATGGGAAATTGCTCTCAGGTTCCTCTAAACTTTCAGGGATGAGCCTGATTTTTGCACTTAAAATGAATTCCCCCTTCCCTCCAGTGCTGGAGGGAAAAATTGGTCCAGATACTTGTTACTGCCAGCAAACTATCATCAAATTTTCCTGCAAGCTGTGATTCTTTAACCTGGATGCAAGGAAATGCATGATTTTCTGTGGACATTCTGCTTCTGCAGAAAAAAGTGCCAAAACCGAGAGTGTTGTGCCGTTCATTTCCTGGCAAATAAGAAGAGAGGGCACAGGATGACAAAAAGAGAGAAGCTGAGAGCCTGTTTGAAAATGCAGTCTGAGGCACAGCACCTTGCTGACTCATGTTAACTTATATGGTGTTATTAAAGACTGGTAGAAATCAAGTTTAACATCACAACAGCTAGTCATGTTAACCTTGAGGGTATGTCTAACAGTGCACAGTCCTGCAGAGTACACATACGTGAGTCTAAACAAGCAGGGTGCTGTGTTGAAATATTTCTCCAGTTAATGTGACAAAACTCCAACAAGCCCCAGTTCACATCGACCCTGCAGTGGTGTTTTGACATTGAGTTATTTAACCTGACTCCATGTTCTAGCAATGAGCAGCCTTAAGAGGGAAGGACACAGGTGGGAATTAGCAAGAGAGGGCAAAGCAGAGGCTGCAGGAACAGCTGTATTCAGTCATGTGGGATGACTTAGTCCCCTGAACTTATGAGTAAAAGAACAGTCCCCACATAGTCTTTTACCCCTCTGACATCTAGTGTCATTGAAGTGACAGATGTCCCAGTTTGGTTGTTTTGTACATGAATTCAGCTTCCCCAAAAGCACAGGAAAGCATTTGGTCGATGACCCCTAACCAGAACAAAACCACTAAGTCTTAAGGCCAGAAGTAAAAATGGTATTTAAGTTCCTAAAACCTCTTCAATGTCAATGGGCAATTAGATGTTTACATGAGACTTGGGTGCCTTATAACCTTTTCAGATCTGGCCTTGATTGCTTTCAGCTACAGTTGATGAACTGAAGCAAAGCCATAAACCTCACCCCATCACTTTTGGTGTTAATTACCTGGAAAACATGCTGTCATTTTTCTTTTAATATCTTAAATGAACTATTGCATCCAACATGCAAGATGGATCTTATTGCCCATGTAACAGCACTGGCATCTAGTGAATGCCATACTATGGCTATGGCAATGACTATAATTTTTCAATCAGTGGATTTATCATTTCCCCTTGCTCTCTACCTTGAATTCTCAGCTATATTCACTTAAGGGCTACATACAGACATTCAAAAAGCCTGAGGAGGAATTGATCTAACTTATGCAGGTTTCTGTAAGCGGTGTAGTTTAGACCAATAGTGAACAGAGCACACATTCCCCTTTTAGCGGAGGGGGGAAGGGGAAATCTTAGACAGGGCTCCACCATTTTTAAACCAGTCTGTGCGCGCCAAACTTCACTTCTGTTGTGGGTACAGACCAGTTTCTGATCACTTATACCAGTAAAAGTGAAATGTCTATACCTGGCCAAGAAGTGCAGGCTGAACTAGTACAAACTGCACATATTAGGGCTAAGCAAAGAGAGGATCTGAAGCATTCAGATTCTTTTCACTGACGCTAAACAAATGTGGATAGGGTCAAATTTTGATCTTGGCTTAAAATCTCAACTCTACTGAAGTCAATGATGACACTAGCATAACAGAGTTGAATCTGGAGGCAGGACAGGAGACAATAGAGTAAACGTTACCGCTAGCTGGAAAACTGGGCCAGCAAGTTCCTTACACACAAATGCTAGTACCAGCCGTGACTGCCTTGTGGCTACTGGCCAATGCAGTGTTTTAACAGGTTTGTTTTATATTTAGGACTGAAGGGCACAGAGTCAAACTGTGATTTGTAAAATATGTAGAGAGACATCCATCTGGGACAAGGCTACCACAGCTCCTACTGGCTCGGCTGGTTGGAAGGAAGAATTGTGGTAAGCCCAGCAGAGTTGCTGCCAAATACAGGACTACAGGAGGCTTGTGTTAACCATGAAAGGCATGTGAGTACACACACACACGCATTAGCTGGGGTCCTCCCTACCTGGTTACATCCTTTTTTCACTATATGGCCACCAGCTGGCAGTTTGTGGCCTGTTGTGTACACAATCCCTTTATTGCTCCTGATTTGCGTACTGCGCACTGCAGGACTGGGCCCAAAATGAAAGCCAAATCTTAAAAAAGAAGTCAAGAGAATGAGAGAGGCCTCCCAGAAGTATTACACGAGCAGGTTCTTTGCAGAGATGGGGCTAAGCAAATCCCAGGCTTGCAAATTCTTGAACTTTGGACAAGTTTGGAGCTAGATCAAAACTGAGCACAGATTAAGAGGAATCAAACCCAAAGCCCTGGACCAGAACACATTGGAATTTCAGGGACTTTACAGTGTGACTGCAGAGCTGGGCTCTACAGACAAAACTTGGGTACTAACACTGATGAGTGGCCGAATACAACCATGAGGACTATCACTAGTCCCCTGGCATCTACCACCTGCACCTAACCACTGTGCTAGGGCTAAGCAATAATCCCATTGGTTTTGTGGAAACAAGAAAAATAAGAATTTCTGAAAGGTCCTCTCGGGTTCAGCACCAGTTTCCCCTGCCCTGTCCATGCCAGTGCAAGACACTTCAGTGATAGGTGGGCAGGCTCATTTCAACTCCTACAGAGCCAACCAGTGTCCACTCTGGACCAGTACTGCATGGAGGTATAAACCACACTGACTGCACAGCAGGGATGGAAACGAGAAGGAGACTCTCTCAAATCTTTATTTAGTGCCACTCTCTTTGCAGTTGAATTCTCTGCAAATCAAGCTGAAACCCAGCCCTTCCCTGCTAGTCTGGCAGGTGGGGGTGGTTACTGATGGAAAAAGTAACTCAGAAACACTCAGCTGAGGTGGAGGCTTATGTACTGCATGTCACTGAAGAACCAAAAGGAGATGATGTCATTCTGTTTTCTCCGGACTGGATCTTTAAATATAGGAGCCCTTTTTTGGGGCAGTTTGGTTCAGATATTACTATGTTTTAGCATGAGTATTATTATACTATTATTTGGTTCAGATATTACTATGTTATAGCATGAGCTTGCGTTCTCTGCCACTTCCGAGGACTTTATATCTCCATCATTGGTTTGTTGCTTTTTCTTCCTCTAGACTGAAAAAATGGGCAATAGTTCTTTGTAGGTGGATTAACGTAACACTATTTACCATGATAAGGAGCAAGAAAGTGCTGTCCCTGTGGTAGATTATGAGGGTCTTGCAGACGCTAACGACAAGACGGCTGCCCACGCTTATGTCTGAGACAAAGTGGGAAATTTCACAGCAGCGGGGAACACAGATGGCGGCACTGTTGAACAGTCATCACTTATGACTACACAGAGAAGTGATGTGGCCCAGTAAACGCACACAAAATTGTTTTACTTAGAAAAACACCCTCATGCATTGCTGCCTCCAACTGCAGTGAAAATAGGGAGCTTGAGTCTTTTCACACTGGATTTCCACACAAGAAAACAGGAAAATTAAGCCCACGGTTAAGGAAAAAAACCCAACAGTTTGGAAAATAATTCTTTCAAACAAGCATCTTCTCTCCTTAAAGCAACACTCTGCCAGGAAAAATGACCTAATGGTTTTTATCAGGGGTGACTTTGCACAGAAAATAGATGATAATCTGATGTTGCAGAAACCAGACAGGTTGCGGGCCAGGCTAAAAATACACATGAGCTTATGCACAGGGAGGCAAAAACAGGTTTGAATATAAAAATAGATTCTTGTATGGCAGATACTTTCTTATATCAGGATGTAAATCCAAGCCCCCCTTCCAAGTTAATCCATCATAACCAATACACTTATAATACCAAGCCCAACACGGAGACTTATTTTTACCTTTTATAAGGACACACTTAACATTTTCAGCTGTCAACTTGTCTTCGTGCAGCCATGTCATGCTCATTTTTAAATAGGGCCATTTTTGTGGGCTGGGGCATAAATTTAGCACTGCTTGCTACTCTTATTCCATACCAAGCCTCCCACAGATGTCAACAGGAGGTTCATACAAAGATCAAAGGAAAAATATGGCCCATACATAGTAACTAAACTGTTTGTTCTCATCATCAAGATGCATCATGTTGCATGCAATATCCTCCAATGGGCAAACAGTCTCGCCTTTAGTGACATCATACATTTTCTTTCTCTCTCTCCCTCTCCTCATCTCATCCCTATCTCCGGTATTCCCTCCTCTTCCCCCTTCAGTCCTTTGCATTTCCTACTCTGTGGACACAGGGTAGAAACAGACTTTGCGGCAGGACAAACAGCTAAGTCCTGGGACAGAACAGATCCCATTTAGATGTCCTGGAACAAAGCCCAAAATTGGCTGCCACAAAAGATGTGATATTAGTTCGTCCCTGGACACTGCAAAAGGCATTTGGAGGCCTGTTCCCAGCAGTATGGTGGGGCAGGGGACCCCAGCATCTGACAAGCCACTGCTTCCCCCACCAATACTGGCTACTTTTCACCCCAGGACACATGTCTGTCAGTGCAGAACAGGGAACCCCACTGGGGACCAGGCACCCAGGGCCTCTGTCCATAGGATCAGGCTCCTGAAGATCCAGGGTGACAGGGGCATAATCCTACAGGACAACAGCCCCAAGCAACCTCTGTACCTGCTAATCAATTGGGAACAGCTGTTCTGGAGCGTATCCAGCATAGCTGATCCCACAATAAAAATGACCTATGTTTGAAACAACTCATGACACCCTAGTGAACAGCCTTCTGGCAGCAGAAGCAGGGGTTAAGCGGCTTATGGCTGCAGGGTATTGCCACCTTATGTGATATGGCAGTGAAAAATACTTTCAAATCAAACAACAGTTTGTTACACGTTGTTCCAGTCAACCAATACTTACAGTGTCGGCAGGAACAAACACATTCAGGTATAAGCAATCTTCACTGACAGTAGATGCCTGAACAGCTCCATCCCCAGGTTGCCAACAAGCAGCTCTAAAGACAGAGATTGTTTTGATTATGGCTGGAAAACCTGAATTACTTTTGCACAGGTTGCATTTCAGTTCCTGTTGAGCTTGAAATTTAAAGGCAATTTTTACACTTCTCTAGGACTTCTGCATCTGTGGGTCCAAAACACACCCCTACCACTTGTATAAAAATATTCTGAGAGGCAGATGAAGATATATTAGAGATGTAGATTTAAAACAGTACAAAATAAAATAAATAGCTATCTATTTTTGTTGATGCTCTAACAAGTCACTGACAATATGATATATATCCCAGCAGTATTAAAGAATTTAGCCAGCTACCTCCATGTCTTCTCCATCACATGAAACATGTTATCTCCGAGATCCCTATGAAACAGACTTCTTCTGTTTGCGAAAACATCGACACCTGGATACTAATGTCAGATTGATGTGAGACCCAGGTACTAGGCAGACAAGGTTCTTTGGACAAATCTGATAGCTTTCATTAGACCAACTTAAATAGTTGGAAAAAAAATTTAGCAAACTTTCAGGTTTAAAAACCCTTCGTCAGTACTGAAATGCATCCACATTGCACTGCTTAACATTATGGAAAATCCTTAAAAAAAATCAATAGGGAAGGAACCAATAAAATTCTACAGAAACAACTCTACATTTTACAGTCTACTAAGATTTTAGTGATCTCTGTTTCTACCAGTATATCATCTTATAGAATCCGGCTCTGGAGATACAATTCCCTGATCATTTTTTTAAGGCTAGTTCAAAATTTACCCTCTTTTAATACACTCTACAGGATTTTCCATAGGGGAGCTGTGTAACAGCAGTGCCATGGAACAGTTCATCACAGAAAGTAAAACAGCACGCATCCTAGATCTATTGCAGGGGAAATTTTAGATGGGTAAAATCAAAATCCCTGGGCAGGACAAACAAGCTTCCAAATTGAATCATGAAAAAGTCCTATGGGATATTTAATACTCAGCAAGAGTCAGAGCCTCGTTGTAAAAAGGACAATATCTCATCAAAAAAACCCAAAACGACTCCAGCAGAATTCGCAGAAGAAACAGTGCCACCTACTGCATCGACACCACCGAGGTTCATGAAGCAAATGGATCTTGATATATATGTGGCAAGCAGCCATTTTTCACAAGTCTCTTATCCAAATGTAGATCAGAGCCAACCCTGACAAATTAACGTCTATGGAGAATCTCCTATATCAGTAACTGTGCTAATTTGATCTTGGTTTTATAGAGGAAAAAACTGCTGTGATGATGTACACATAGTCCTTAAAGTTGCAATGACCTTCATCCACTAAATGCATGAACACATCTGCATATCAAGGTCCCTGGGATTCTCCTGTAGTTAACAAGGGCTTCGATCCTCCACAAATAATAAAGGAGAAAAACTGAGACTTTCAGCAGGCTAAGAAACCCCTGAAAATTGAAATTATGTGCCCTGGATATGTGCACTGGATAACCCTAAACTGCTTGGCAAATCACAGACAAATTCTTCATGCAGAAGCAAGAGATGGTTTTCAAATGGAGAGTGCAGGAGCAGATAGCTCTGACCAAAGATGATAACACACGGTGTTACAGCCACAGGCACAAAGAAGCTGCACGTGTATTACTGCAACAGACTGTGCGTGTGAATCTGGCATCAGAATGCACCTGAACAAACAAGAAGCTACATCTTATCAGATCCTTCCAACGTATGCCAAACTGCGGCTAATGTGGTTATGCTTCATACACCCCCATGTCTGCCATCAGGTGCATGCTGAAACATCAGGCCACCAAAGGTCATAATGCTTTTAACCACCCCAGGAGAAAGTTTCTCCGTTGAGATTTGCTTGCTCAGTGTGTTAATTAAAATCCCTTGTTAACAAACATCCCAATTGGTTCTTTATCTTCCATGTGGCCAGACCAAGTCCCTTCTTAGTTCTTAGCCTCAGTCATTATCAGACTTGGTTACAGCCCTTACTACTTGAACTCCCACTCAAAAAGTTTTGCTGAGGCCCTTCACTTGGTCTTTGTCCCTTTCGTTAGCTTGCTTCCTGTTTTTTGTGTCTTCTCTTTCCTTGCCATATTTTAGAGCAGCTGTGAACTAATCTCTTTAGTTGATGGGGAGGCTGACAAAGTTCCTCCCATACCAATGCCTTGCAGAGTGGTTCAATTTGATTTGTTTCAAGTGTTTTGTATTTTGCCTTCTCTTTAATGGACCAAGAAAGCATTGCCCAGGTACACAATAGCAAGTTGTTAAAATACGTATCTGCTTTCAGGTGTGTGTGTTGTTTTTCCATATTGCACATATGCAGCCCTCCAAGGTTCCAGAAAGATTGATATTTTATACAGCTGATCAGAACATTTGTTCTTTTATTAATCATTCACCTGCCACTTTGGTTCTCCTGGCATAATAATAAATGACCTTGTCCACAGAGGAATGAACCTCCATAAAGTACCTTGTCCGATACTCCCTTGAACTGTTCATTACAAAGAGGTTTCAGAATTGTGCTTTTACTTGGACTATTTCAATCCATGCTCGCATTTTAATAGACCTTAAAGGCAGAAGGGCCACATTAAGGTTATCTAGCTTTTCTTCCTGCAGACCACTGCTGAGAAAATATCGCCAGCCATTTTTGTATGCAGCTGATAACTTCTGCTTGAGCTACAGCATCTACAAATGCAACGTGCCAAAAAACTACACTACATTAACTCCCTTCCAAACTCACCAGGACTGAAATGTGGGAGATAGCTGAAAAAAAGTAAGAGGTAAAATGGAATGACAGTAATTTAGAAACTGATTATTATTTGCAATAAACAGAGTATGGCTAAATACAGGTTTGGGGTATTGCACACTGTAAGATATTTTTTCCGCACCTAAATATAATAATGGGTGGGTTAATAAATTATTACATACATGTGCCAAAAAGAGCACACGCTGCCTCAAACCTACATTTAACAATGTACCCTATTGTCTTTTGCAGGTAACAGCATGTATATCGTGCTCATTACGGTAGAAGCCGAGTTTCTGAATGGGCTAATGGAAGTGACAGAAACAAAGAATTTTGCAGAGGATCAAAAACTCCTGTGGCCTCCTCACCGAGCCATGGTGGCATTCCAGGATTCCAGCCAAGTAAACGGTGCCGGAGGACGAAACCGGTTCTCTGCTACTGGCGGTGCGGCGTATGGGATTCCAAGGAACCAACTGACACTTCTCCACTCTGCACCAATGCGGATTGCTCGGGACCTGCCGATCAACACCCCCTGGGATGGGATGTTCACTGAGGTTACGCCAGGTTCAGAGATAGGTAGGAACAAATCTATTTGAGAAAAGGGGGGGAAAAAAACCGTTGTCCTTATTAATTTAGGAAACTTTTCAAGGGCTTTTAGAAGTCTCCGTCTTATTTTCAAAAATGACTTTGGACCCAAATTTCTATTACCTTTCAATGCTATTGGTCCTTAAACATCTAAGTCACTTTTGATGACGACTGCTTTTTACTTATATTTTACATGGCATTAGATATTAGGTGCTGCCGACAGATGCCATCGTACTGTACTTCCAGTCGTTAACTCTTAACATCTCTTCCAGATAAGCAAATACACCAGAAAACAAGTCTCTCTTCTGAGCAGTTCTAGTGTATCGGAAAATTATCCTAAGAATATTTTCATTATTTGAATACAAATTACCCAAATCTTAAACATCCAGTAGGCCAGATGGGGAAGCGAAGGGAAAGGGAAATGGAAAGACGGAGAGAAAGAGAGGGAGGGAGAATAGGTCTTTTGTCCAATGGTGAGGAGACAGCTGAGAGATGGCAGGCCTGTTCTCCAGTGCCTTCTTCAATGAATATTTCATTATTTTATACAAAGTAGAACAGCTTCAGCATGAGAAAATGAAGCACCCATCTCAGGATACCCTATGGCCCAGCGGTTACTACCATGGGAGGAGGGCAAGGCTGGTTGAAAACTCTGCTCTAAATCAAGCAGAGAAGGTTTTTTAATCTCTATCTCACATCACAGATGATTGTGTCCTGACCCCTTTGGCTGTAGACAACCTCCTCTTTGCTGGGTTTGTAAATATGCCCTTTGGCTTTTAGTCATAATGATGATGATTTTAGATCAAAACAAGTTTTATTCTATCTGAAATCTGATACATGGAAAACTCTGGATCAACTTGAAACATTATTTATTTTAATTCTCTGGTTTATCAGACTTTGAACTGAAAAATCAGTGATGTGCAAAGCCCCACTTTAAAAGAAAGTGAAAGTCAGTGGGACCAATTCTTATAAACAGAATTTAGATTAGGGTTCAGGTCCAAACTCTAAACTTGGATGGCTACAGTTGCCCTTGTGTATGAGCATCCAAAAGACAGAACATAGCTTTAAACTTGTCGACTGTACTTACGACTCACTCAATACAGTATGCATAGATTTTTCAAGAGACGAGGTGGGTTTTAATATGCCCGCTTTTAATTTGGTTTCATTTATTGCAAATTCTGCCCAGAGACTTCAACGAATAGAAAATGAAATACACCCCCTAGTTCCTTTTTTCCAGTAATCTAACCTGGTTTCTCATTACTTCTGTAAAACTGAAAAAAAACAACTATCAGCATTAAACCAAAGTAAAAGGGGGGGATTTTAAAAAGCTGTAATAAAAGCAAGAATAAATTTGCTTAAAATTCTGATGGATTTGATAGCTCTATGTGAGTACTGGTGGTAGTCCGTGAAACTTTCATTCCTTTTTCAAACCGGTTTTTACTTGATCAATAAATGTATCGTATTTACATGAATTCAATGGGACTTTGAATTTAAGACAACCCGTTAGTAATTAGATTCTGCACATGGAGAATCCATACATTGGCTATAACTGTCCACGTACAGAATCTAACTATTGGAGTGGGACAATTAAACTACTACAGTGGGACAAGCAGTGGCAAGGGGGTCAAGTGGCCTGACTCCTGTCCCATGCTACCTGTCCACCCCACCACTTGGTTCCCCTTGCTGCGTTCCCTGTCCCCAGCACCTGCAGGCCCCATGATCCCCAGCCCCCTACCACTTCCCCTGCTCTCCCAGTACCTGCTCCTCCTTGCAGTGCGGGCAGCCCCTGGTACCTGTACCCCTCCACTACTTGCCACCCGTGGCCTGCACCAGCCCAGGACCCGCTTGCCCTGCACCTGCTCTCTGCTGGGGTGCCTGTAACCCCTGCCACCTACCCCCTCCCCCGATCCCTGCTGCCTATGGCAGAGTTGGAGCCAGAGGCACCATCTGCTCTATGCTCCCTGCTCCAGGCTGCAGTGGGTCCCAACTGGAGCCATGATGGGGAGGTAAGCAGTGAATGTAGGAAGCAGAGGTTGTAGGGGACAGGTTGGGGTGGTGTGGGGGCAGTGGCTGCAGCTCCAAATCCAACCTAGATTATGGTCAAACTTGGAGGCACAGCTGCTGCACCCTGCCCCACTTGTACTTGAATTTAAGATAAGTAGCTTTCCCTCCCCCTTTGTTGAATGCGGGGAGGGGGGATCTTGGATTTGAGTGCATATAGTAATTTGGCTTTGGACTATCAGAGAAGCTCCACAGAGCTCTTCCATAACCTATAGTGGGCTTTCGATTATCCCCTGTGTTAATCTTAGATATGTGCCAGTAGATGAAAGACAGAAATGAAGCAACTGGGGTCACAGGTTTAGAGAACTAGAATTCCATTCCCATGAGTTTTTCTTCCCCTTTCAATTTTCTTCCTCTTTCAAAGACTCCTTCACAGACCAAACTTGTTGCATAGCTCTCTTGCAATGAAGCACCACAATACAATTTTGTGTTTTGCCATAAAAAGATGTTGGGACACTTTCACATGCTCATTGCCTGAACCATAATCTTCACCAAAACCAAGTCTGTCCCATGAATGTTAGATAGGTAGAACTATACTGTTCATATTCATCTATTGTAAGGCTGTTATGTCCCTAACAAATTTTAAGCCATTTTCTCATGTGCAAGAATGGGTCACAAACTACCAAGACTGAGACTACTTCCATGATATTTTGCCTTGCACTCACCTTGTCTCCGATAGATATAAGTAGCTGGCTCTTTGAGTAAAATTCGACAGCTGTGACCTTGCAGGCCATGTGTGCATATCTTTGTATCAGGGTAGAAAATGCATCGGATTGTGGAGAGCTGGATTTTGAGGGTAACCACTATGCAGGACTGGCTCTTTGAACAGGCTGTGGAGAGAGAGACAGCAGAACCATGAAAGCAAGCGAGGCAGAAATCTAAACAGAAAGAAAGCAAGAAAAGTGAACAGATATTGCATGTTTTCAGGATATTAACTCCCTCCCTCTGCACAGCTTGAGGGGAGATTTGCAAAGATAGAAAAGGGAAGTAACAGGTCCAACTCCCACTGACTTGCTATGGGAGTCGGGTCCTACAGAGCATACCTATACCATAGCCACAATAAGACCTGACCAGGAGGCCACCGAACCTTCCCCCACTCATCTACTCTTCCCCCACTCATCTACTCTTGCATACACATGCCAAACCTGCCAGGAAAGATGCTTTGGGTTGTCCTTCTGCAGCCTATGTCCTTCATGACCTATGGAGTCATGTTTTCAGTGATATGCTTCATTGTCATGAATCAATACATCATGTGCTTTGAAGATAAAGATAAAGAAGACATTCCTCACCTGACAGACAAATGTCTCTGGCAGCGGTGAAGTTACCAGAATTATCTCTGCTGACTTGTACAACATCAAAGTTCACGAGGGATGAGTCGACGAGTACAGAAGATGCATCCAACAGCTGCCACATGTCCAAAGACACTGTGAAATGAAGCATAAGCCAGTTCAAACTTCAGAGGCAAACACCAGTCCAGAAGAAAAAATACTATGGCACTATAGTAGGCCTTAGCTATGCTTTGAATGAGAAGACATTGGGTAACATTTTCAGAAGCATCAAATTTACTTTGGAGTCCAAGTTTCATTTTCAAGTGTCTTAAGACCAGACTTATGAAGGCATTTCTGTACCAAAAGATGAGGACAGGTGCATAGGCATCTTATTCCCCTTCATTAAGATGGGAGGCATTTACTAGGAGTTAGATGTGTGAATGACTTCGAGGATCTAGGTCATATTGGAATTTACAGAAGTGCCTAAACAAAGTAGACATCACACTCTGGCTGAAAATAAATGGGAGTAAGGGAGCTAAATTGCTTTTAAATCGCAACAGGTGCCTAAGTACCTGTGTAAATCTGGCTCTTAAAAGCATTAAGTCAAACTGCAAGTCAGCGGCACTTCAGCTTCTCAGAGCTTAAATCAAATTGAACATGGAACAATGGGTGCTTAGTCATTCAACTGCTCCTAAAATATTTACACCTTGAGTTCACTGAAACGGCAAACACTTGATCCAAACTGAGATCAAGTTTTATGAGAATTTGTCTCGTAAAGAATTTGTTTAACACTTTATCCAAACAGATCAAGAATTATGAGAATTTGTCATAGTTTGTAAATTTGGACCATTTTGATCATTGTAGCCTGTGTAACTAAGCCACTGAATTTCACCTAAGGATTCCTAAAGCATGCTCATAACATCACTAAAAATGGATTTATTGTTTAACTTTCTCCTTTTTCTTCTTTTTCTTTTTTAACATGGGCTCAAATATTTTACACAAGTTTCCCCTCCATTCTGCCTGCAATCCTAGGGGCATTTCAAAGGAATATGCCACACACATTTGGAATTTTGTTTGCATACACAAATAAATTAAAATGACTTCTGTGGGTCTTATTTAATTTTACAGATAGAAGTAGCAATAAGGAACGGGAGGGAAAAGCCCTTTAATTACTTTGGTTGTTTTCACCAGTTCAGCATATTATGCAAAGAGCTCCCACTGTGGCATGTGTAGTCCCAAAAGGAAGCCAGGCATTACCCTCTTCATGTAATTGTAGGGTGAAGAAAAAGCTGATCCAGATGCAGATTTTCTGTTGCTTGTTGTTTGAGTTTGCCTACCACGCGAGATGTAAGTGCAAGCACATTTTGCAGTTGCATGCCTTTCCGTAAAGAGCTATTTTAGCTCTTTCAGATATGGACAGCCCATAAAAGTGGCCAGGATTTTCTTTTCTCACTCCCTGCCTTTTCCAGGGCTGGTCCCTGCATCCTCCAGAGAAGTCTTCAGCTAAAAAAAGGCATGCAGTATTGGAAAGCCTAGCATGGAAACACTTTGCTAGTTCATAGGACCCAGGAAGTGAAAGTGGTGATAGGCCAATCTAGTTCCCCTGTTCATATAGTAACACATGAACAATGGATATAAACAATGATAAGTAAATCTAATTTATAAAATTCCTTTTTTTTTTTTCAAAATATAAGATGGCATTAGTAACAAAGGATAAAGATCACAGCCCAGTGCTTTCCCTGCACACAGACCCTTTAACCACTAAATGAATCAAGAGCAAGGCACAGGATGGGAAGCCAGAATAGTGTGTGATCAATAAAATAAAATGGATTATTATGCCAAAATGCACTTGGCTTCAAGTTACCATTCATTAAGTGGCAAATTCTCACTTAAGCTTTCTGACCAGCAGTCAGGCTAGGCTCTGGGTGTTTTTTGGGAGGACCACAATTGTTTCAGAAACTTACTATTGCCTCTCGGTCGCAGAAGCTTCTGCAGCTTCTTGACTTTCACTCTTCAGGGGCAATGTATGATCGATTCAGGCCATGCTGAATCCACATACTGCACCCATTCTCCCCCCGCAATCCCAGCTCCACACCTCCCTCGCACAAGAGTGAACCCAGAGGCCAGGAAGAGCTGCGTATGCCCAACCCCAATGAACCTTCTCCTGTATTCCTTTTATTACCTCTGGGAATATCTGTCTACAGTAATGGATCGCATAGTCCCTAATTTATTTAAAATATAGTGATATTTTGAGAAGGTCCTTCTATTATTTTGTGTTACAAACTTGTTGAATTGTCACTACAAATATACCCAGGGGGATTGGAACCTGAGAAGGAACAATTCCCCCGACTCTCCTTGTATTGTACAACATGAGACTATTAGGCTTCAGTTTCTAACCACCCCAAAGCACTGGCCAGGGCCAGACACGTGACAAAGATCCGAATCATGCAACAAATCTTAGCATCCTGTGATGTGTGAGACCTCACAGCTTTTAAAGTCAGGAGGCACAATGCAGGCCAGAGCATTTCATCTTTGGATTTCTACTTCTAGCTCAATAACTTAGAGTTGAACTAAGGCATAATTTTTTAGTTAATCCAGGCTTCATTCAAAGCCTCCAAGTGATGGAGAATTTACCATTTCTCTTAACAATCTGATCCAATGGTTGTTTCCTTGCACTATTCAGTATTCACGTCTTAAGTTTTCCAGGTTTTATTTTTCAGCTGATATGTGGGGGTGTGTTCATGTGTTCAATTCCCATTTAACTATTTTTACTGTATTGACCAAAAAAATTAAATGTAGCAACACGACTAAGTGACATATTTTACATAATAATTATGTTCTAATTTTGCAAAACAAACAGCACCAATAATTGAGATATGACAGAGGGGATCTGGTAGTGTGTCTAGCTATGAACACAAAGCTTCAAATTACTGATTATGGAAGAAAAAGAGAAAGAGAGAGAGCACGTTGCCTGGATTCTGCTGTAGATCAACACAGCCAGTACACGCTGCTGACTTGGAAGTCAACCTCTCTTGACTAATTGTGTGACTGGAATTAAATCATATAATCTCAGTTTATCCATATGCAAAGCATGCATAAACTACCCTCAATGAGTCAAAGTCTGCTGCTCTGAATCTTTTCCTGGGACAATTCTACAAAAAGTGGACAGTTACTTTACATTCATGGATTTATATTTATAAATTTATAGATTTATATCTATAAGACAGAGCAACAACGAGTCTTAATTTCTTAACAGGAGTGTTTTGAGATGCTTAAATGAAGATTGCCGGTGTGAGGCATCATTATTAGCAATATGTTTTGTAGTTTGTATTTACCTTCGAGTGAAACAAGGAGTGCAAGTTTCTTATTTATCTTTCCTAAAAGTCCATGGGTACTTGATTTAATCTGCCTCTTTGGAGTGAACAAATATCTTATATCATTTTAAAATATAGAAAATTCAATGGTTGCTTTGACACCAGTACTAGATATAGTGCAATGATCTCACATGGCATATAGAGTGTTGTCATCTCAGCTACTTTCTTTGTCCTCTATTAAACCTCATAAAGATGACTCTTGACTGCTTTGCCTTATACCTATGCATTACCTTTACTCTCTCACTACTACGGGAATAGACCGGTAGGTAAATGAATTAGTCTGAAGTCAAGTACAAGGTAGGGCAAGGTGGAATCTTAGAGACTAACTGGTCCAAAGAGACACGAGTTTTCATCGGTGACAATCTGCTTTGTCAGCTGCTACGGGAATGATTTCCAAATCTCAAATCAAATCTGTAAAAATTACTTTTGTCTTTGCTCTGTTAGCACCTGCCTACCTGCTGCTTTCCAGTAAAGATAAACACAAAAACCACACTGACCATTTGGGTGGCAAGCCATTTAAATGCAGTGCTACCAACTGCAGTGCTTTGAATGCTGCCAGCTAGTGGCTAACCACTAGTTTAACCAATTAGTAGTTTCCTTTTTTCCTTCCTCCCACCTGGCAATTGAACTGGCTTTATTGGTACTCCATACACACCCACTCAACTGTGTACAAGCAAAAGTAGTGGCTTCCCCCAGGCCAACCTAATTTTTTCTCTGAATATCTTTACAAGGCACATAGGTCCATACTTGTACTATTTTGTTGAACATACACAGTGCACCTAATGAGCATGGGAGAGATTACTGGTTTATATATAGGCTGGACTCTGCCCTTCCTAGCCACATTCTAGCAATTGCTTTCGTTGCATAATTATAGTGGTCTGAATCCAGACAGTTCTGTAGCTTTTATTGCAAAATTATGGATGTCCCACGCAGAGAGGGCCTCTGCCTTTCAGATGCTCTTTTGTTAGAGTATGCAAGGGTGAGAGAGTGATTTTTTTACAAATGTTCACATCAGTCTCCTTCTAGCTCATGGAAGTCATAGGAACTCAGGAGTGGAAGGGGCTCTCTCTTGGGTCATTGAGTCCCCAGCTATCACAAGCAACCATGCCACAAAGTCAAAATATATGGGGGCTTCAACATTTTCTTCAGTAGGAACAGAGTTGGGTAAACACTGCATGCATTTGAAAATCCATCTTCATGTCAGGAAGTAGAATCATACCAGTTACATGGATGGTGAAGCCAGTTCAGAAAATCATGAAGGTAGTGCTAAGAGATCGGTTTACAGAAACCTCTGGGCATGCAACATATATGTTCAAAGGACATACAATGATCTGGCTCCCCAGTTCACAAACCATGTCTAGTTGCCATATTTACAATGAGCTAAACCAGAACCCTCCCTGAAAAGCAAAACCCCTACACCTTGAGAAAGTTTTCAAGACAGCTTTATCGTTGAATTTTGAAAGTGATTTCTACGATTCTATAGTAAAAGGTCAAGCCAAAAAACCCAGAGCAAAGATCCCCTGAACTATGATCGGTCAGTACAAGCCTTTTTCAACTGTCATTCCACCAAAGATGGCAAGTTAATACTCTATCACAGTGAAGGGGAGGTTTAAAAGTAAAAAGAGGTTAATATAGACACCAGTTGTGGGTACATAAGATTCATGAAAGCTTGGGAGCAGATCGAACAGTCTGGATAGTTTCTCTGTAACATGAGAGTATCTGCCCTTCATATCCTACAATGTTATATCACGTTGAATCTTAATTAAGCACCAACATAATTATATAATAGTCAAGGTTGCAGTTCCCTAGACTGGACACATTAATGTAAAATCCAAAAGCCAAAGAAATTAAGCCTATGTCAAAGCAATTCCCTTGCAGTGTATAGACCTAGCTATCTTGGGTACCAGTAGTAGTCTGGCTATAGCAGCATGTAGCTTAGCATGAATTAATCCATCTGGTCGAGACGAACTGCAACACAGATATATCCTAAACATAACACCATAAGAGCTCAACTGCATCCCCGAAGCATTTACCTCCTGCACCTGCAACACTGAGATGAAAGCATTGTGAAAACAGGTTTCCTAGTGAGATTTCTGACCACAAATATCATGGGAACAACTTTTCCCATAGCTACTCTCTCTACCATAGAACTAGGAATAGCAAAAATACCCCCAAATTAAAAAAAAAAAAAATTGAACTTCAAAAGCAGTTTAGTTAGAGTTGTAGAAGGTTTAGCTTTTCCTTCCCCCCCTCAATCAGAACCAATTTGCTTATCTTTAACTTCCTTATTAGAAAATACAGATTCAAAGGTGTCTAGCAATATCTCTTTAATTGCTGGAAAATATTTGGTGACAGTGCAACATGGTTGATGTATCATGTATACTATATGCCTTCAGCTTCATAATGCAAGATCTAATAGTACTGTCTCTTCCTCTCATACCACCCTCCAAGTCTTATTTGCGTCTTTTGCCAGCAGAGTTTAAAGTACCTTACCAAAAAGGCCACTACCAGCTCTTTAAAACTCCAAAACCAGCACTATTAACAGAAGCTGAACTCACACAAAAATTTTTCCTTTCAAAAATAGGGTTTATTCATATTTTTTGCCCGCCTATTTGGATATGAATGAATCAGAACGAGCTACTTCCCTAAACCTTCCACATAATACCTATAATCATGCCTCTGACTCCTCCTTTAACCTATATGCACAGATGTTATTTATGGCATTTAGAAGCACAGCAACCTGGCTGCACAGATGTGAAATGGGAGCTTTGTGCCTCCTTTCAGGAGTGCCTGTTATAGTAAATGGCACAGAGCAATCACACAAGTGCAACAGATGTTTATCTGGATTGAGATCAAGCTGTTTTTAGAAAGGGCGAACTCCACCTATCCAGATTCGATCATTACAAACCCAGCTCAACAACGAAAACATGCTACTCAACGCACGTTCCACCACACCTGTACTTTCTATACAGGGCTATAGCTTAGATACTGTCAACTACATCCGAGGAGGGGTTGAAGAAGCCTTTTTCTTACGCCTCGCACATACTCATAGCATTTGGGGAAGGTATCAGAAGAGCTCAATAATTTTCAGCAGCCTACCTCTGCACATATAAATAATCCTGAATGGTCAGAAAGGCAAGTCTGAATGAAGATTACTTTGCAAGTACAGGCTGTGTGATGGGCCTTTTATCAGCATGGCAAGAGATATAAGTGTGGATCATTTAAATTCACCCAGTATGCGAGTATGAGACAAGCCTGGGTGATAACGAGTGAGACTCTTTTGCCCCGTCGCGCTATGTTCGGCATTGCTGCCTATTTTGGACTGAATGGGACAATGCCACGTATCGTAGGGCTGATTCCACAAGTTCTTCATTTTCTCTCAGCCCTTTAGTCCGATAAGAAGCCATTTGCCAGGGATGCAGCCGCACTGACGTCAATGGGATTCCTTACGGGATCCGGGATCAGGCCATTTGACATTGGGCTTGGTCACTGCAAAACATCAGCACAAACCCTGACCGACACTTAAGTTGCAGCAGAACACAAGCATGCTTGCTTGCGCTGGCCACCAGTGCATGGGGGGGAATTTCATCAGAAGAGAAAAAAAAGAGACACAAAGTACAGCGGAAAGGACGAGAAGGAAAGGATCAACTCTGTTCCCTTCAACTTTCTGCTGTCCTTGTGTGCCTCGCTTGGGCTGCCTGCCACTTGACATACAGCTCCCTCTGCCAGCTGGATGCTGTGGTGCACCCAATTTTATTACATGTCCATGAGTTTGGAGGCATCTGGCCTGAAACAGTCTAAACTGGCTGGTAAGGTTACTCTTATAAGGCCAAAAACAGTTGTTTAGTCCCCTCTTCAGAAAAACTCCCATTATCATATAAGATGGAGATGGGAAGGACCTCATGTCATGTAGTCCATTCTCAGGTCGGCCTAGGGTTTTACCCCACCATGTGCTGGGGGTGGGATTTGGAGCCTTGTCCCTGAGGATCATATTCCTGAATAAGACAGACACAAGAGATAGCTACCATCACATGGCAACCTCTAATAAATCATGGCTTTTTAACTGGTGACCTCTGGATCTAACATGGCTTTTTAACTGGTGACCTCTGGATCTGTAGCCATATCCAAGATTGTTAAGAAAACTGTAGTGTCTCAGATGCCACTTAGAACAACTGCTGATTTTAAACAGCATATATTATTACAAGACAGATCTTCAGCTATTGAAACCAACCTAGCTCTACTGATTTTAAAGTAACTGAAATGATTTCATCAGCTGATAATCTGGTATACTGCTTTGGCCAGCTGATTACCTGGCTGATTGGAATGAGGCTAATTATATCTTGAATACTTGTATACACATGTTTATATAAACACACACAAGTTCACATATATGTATATGCAAACATTTAGTTTGTAAACATACTGCATCTTTCTAATGAATCTCATGGCACAATAAGAACTAAGCTTTCCCTTTCCACAAATACAGCATGTTTCCAAGTCCCATAATTAACTGTTATGTAGCAGGATTTTTTCCTAAAAGGTCATATCTGACCCCTCTATTATTTTCAGCTTTGGTGGTAAATGAGAACATAAAACACTAGAGTTCAAATCCTAGGTAATAAAATTCATCAACAGCAGCACTAAACCCTTGCACAATATGGAAGAGCTACAGGTTTCTCTACAACACATCCCTAATTTTATTGTCTTCTCCACTGGCTGTGGGGGTCATTTTTAGGTAAAGACAAAGGGCCCGATTTTCTTCTCTCTCACACCAATATTAACCCAGGCTCAGACCACAAATTCAGTTAAGTAACTTTGAATTTATAACAGTAAAATTGAATCAAATAACTAATAGAAGGCTGTGATGTGACTAAGCTGGCTCCTTCATCATAGGCAGTCTGAAAATAACAGCTGTCCTCTCTTTCGGGATCATGGACTTCACTTGAAACTATCCATGCACAGTTCCCCATTTAGCGTCAGCAAAGTTATCTCATTCAGAAATAACCCTCAACTGCAGTGAACTGGACCTCTCCATTTCATTCAATTTACCTATTATCATAGCAGTTTCTCACAAAACGCAGAATACACTACTGATATGTGACATACTCCATATTTATTTTCTTTGTATCACAGAAGTGCCCCTTCAAGCATTAGGCAGAGAAGCAAGGTACAAAGAATATGGTCCCTTCCATTGAGAAGCTGGTATACAGGTATCCAAGAGGGGGGCAAATGGACAAGAGGCAAAGGGGTTTGAGAATAATGAGATGATAATGACACTGGACAAAACTTGGCAGACAAGCACATGTCTCAGTGCACCATTTGCTTATTTAATACAAGATGAGAATGATTTGGAGACATCATAGGCAAATGGGCAACTAAGACTTGGGCTTTTCTGCCAACTTCTGTACTCTTTGTATCTTGCTTCTCTGATGCCACCAAATCATGTATTAGCATGGAGAATGGGGAAATATGGGCAACTTTTCATGTTTCCACCCTTCTCTGTGCTAATGCACGACTTGGAGGTTATTAAATTTGCCTCAGGAAAGGGGATTTTTGTATTTTCATGGGCCTGAAGTTCATCTGGCTAGCAGGGAACAAGATCAACTTAAATTTATTCCCATTGCTCTCCTTGCAAACTGCATCATGGGAGCCTATAGCTTTTGAGAGAATCCCATCCATGAACCATCCCCTGCAGTCCAGTAAGGAAAAGCAAGTCCCTGTCTGAATGACACCGTAAGAGTTTCAGGATAAGAACCTCAGATAGACTCAGTTGAAGCAGAAAACGTTGAAATTGCTTCTGAATTGCAACAAGAGTGAATGAATTGAGAATCAGGCCCAAAGATTTCATAGATTTTCATAGACATTAGGGCTGGAAGGGACCTCAGAAGATCATCGAGTCCAGCCCCCCCCCGCCCAAGGGGCAGGAAATCAACTGGGGTCATAGGATCCCAGCAAGATAAGCATCCAATTTACTCTTGAAGGTGTTCAATGTGGGTGCTTGAACCACCTCTGGTGGCAGGCTGTTCCAGACCTTGGGGGCTCGGACAGTAAAGAGGTTCTTCCTTATGTCCAGCCTGAAATGGTCTTGCAGTAGTTTATAACCGTTCAACCTCAGCATACCTTGGGGCGCTCTGGTGAACAATTGTTCCCCCAGATCCTGGTGGTCACCCCTGATAAACTTATAGGTGGCCACCAGATCACCCCTGAGCCTGCGCTTTTCCAGGCTAAAGAGCCCTATATAGCTCTCGGCCTGTCATCGTACGGGCTGTTTTCCTGACCTGTGATCATGCGTGTGGCTCTTCTCTGGACTCTCTCAAGCTTCTCCACATCCTTTTTGAATTGTGGAGCCCAAAACTGGACACAGTACTCCAGCTGCGGCCTCATCAAGGCCAAGTACAAGTACAAAGGGAGAATGACATCCCGGGATTTGCTTGAGAAGCATCTATGGATGCAAGCCAGCGTTTTGGTCGCTTTACTAGCCGCAGCATCGCATTGCAGGCTCATGTTCATCTTGTGGTCAATGATTACCCCCAAGTCTCTTTCTTTCATAGTGCTAGCCAATGTAGCACTGCCAAGCCTATAAGCATGCTGCAGGTTTTTCCTCCCAAGGTGGAGAACCTTGCATTTTTCAGTGTTAAACACTGTCCTGCCTGAACTGCCACCACTATGTATGACCCTGGTTACTCTTAAAGAAACAGCAACTGGGAACTGTTTTGGAGCTCCCAGCATGACAATGCTGCCAGCGCATGACTGCACGGGGGTGGGGGGCAATTCCAGAGCCCCTCCTCACTTGACACCCGGGATCTGTGCCCCTAGTTATGCTACTGCTCACAAACATTATTTCACTTACTTAAAAATAACAACGGCTTCTCATAACCTAAATGGAAAGACTTCATGATGGAAATGGATTATACCCTGGCAAATTACATCACATCAGTAATAACTGAAACATAATATGCAATATTTATGCATCTTCTGACTCATTCAAAAATATTATTTTTTTGTAATAATTTTTCCACTCTCACAGGAAACCACAAGAGAAGAACTAAAGAGTACGGACATATGAACAATTTACTGCAGGGCAAAAAGGAGCGGGGATTTACCATGTATAAGCAGCTCAGTAATATCTACCCACATGCATGCTTTTGCCTCACTTTTTGAAGGTTAACCCATGGCACCTTGGCCTTCTCTCACTGAGAGCTAATTTACTACTACAGTTTAGTTTCCATTTATTGTGGGATAAGAGCATGCACATGGGCAATTAGCAAAGAGCAGCAGATGCATTCTAATTTACCACTGTCTTTTTATCTCATAGTAATAACTAGTTCATCTTTCCAGGCCTAACTATTGGAGGATTTGATTTACCAACATCCTACTCCGGTTTTAAACTAGTATATGTTCACCGATTTCAAAAGGGATTTTTAAGAAACTGTCTTTTTAAACACAAAGTGTTATATGAAAAGGACAGGTTTACAAATTTCAGCTTTGCATCCCTGTTACAATTGTTTTCACTCATTACATACTACTAAATATCACCTGATACCTTGCTTTGATTCCCCTTGTTTGGCAAAAGCCTTCAGCACAGTAACATAGTGATTCTTAATGGTTTGCCTAATCTGAAATTCTGCCATCATCAAAACCAGGTGCATGACAGGAAGATGAAGTAAACTCCATACTGGACAATAATAAAATAACTTGTCCATAGAGGCTGTCTTCTCAGACTCATCATTCAGTGCTTGGCTTATGCACCAACCATGAATATTTATAGCCTTTTGAAGTCCTAACTGTGGGTGTCCCTGTCACACTTACACTTGCTAATTTCTTCTTGAATCTCACGTGCACTTGTTAATTTCTTCTTGAAACTTACTAAATTCTTGGTCTCAATGACATATGTGACAATGAGTTTGAGAAGTTAATCATGCCATATAGTTACCAGGGTGACAGAAGTGTATTCTGTGAAAGGATACAGGATGAAGAAATTACATGCTTTCCTAGTACACAGTAAGGAAAGAGAACATAACCATACCCTTATCCAAAGGGTCTTTGTGAAGTCCAATAAAAATAAAGGTGTTATTGCTTTTTGATTTTGCCTAATACAATAGAATCGTAGAAATTAAGGTTTGGAAGGGACCTCAGGAGGTCATCTAGTTCAACCCCCCAGCTTGAAGCAGGACCATCCCCGCCTATATCATCCCAGCCAAGGCTTTGTCTAGCTGGGTCTTAAAAACCTCCAAGGACAGAGAGTCCACCAGCTCTCTGGGTAAAACATATGATATACGAAGACACTTACCAGTCTCTGGTTGTAGAGGTAAAAGAACAGGTGGGCACACACTGGGGATGGTTCTCTTCAGGTTGGCTAAAGACAAATAGACATAACTTGTTATAACAATGTAGATTAGACAGTATTAAAACCAAATCAATCACCTCTGTATTTCTGGTGATAGGACACCAACATACCAAATGCAGCTGAGACGTCTGTATTTACACTCCAAACACTGTCTGGAGGGAACAGAGGTCATTTGCTCCAACAACTATCTGCCCCGATTTCAGGTTTTGCACATAATCCCCATTTCTATTCAAATATTTGTTATTTGTATGCATAACCAATGCAAACACTTTTCAGTGAATAGTTATTTAAGAACTGTTCACTGCAGGTAATGCATTCTCCATCATGAACTTTCAGATGAATAATCTTTTGTGTTTTAATGCATGAAACTTAGTATTTGCTAATATTTTCCCAAACACCAATAATGTACCTGTTACAGGCAACCTACTTACAGGCAACAAATGAGATGATCTGACAAAATGACCTGAAGCTCCTGCTGCTGTTTTTATTCATGAAGATATTTATGAAAGGTTTTTCCTGGTTTTTTTTTTTTTTTTGGATAGTTTCAAGTGGGAACCCAGCACGAGGCACTTTCTACAAAACCAAATCAGAGATGCCGCCTCATGATAAGGTGAAGACCAGTTTATTGGCTGCTTCCCTCGTCTTTGTAACACATGTACTAGGCAGAACAAAAAGCCCTGGAGTGAGGATAATGCTGAGTGCTTTGGAAACTCCTACCTCTTTCAACAACTGGGCTAGGGGCAGACATTCAAAACGCCTGAGCCTGAAGTGATTCAATCTTTGCAGGTTAGTCTAACCTGGCTAGGCTAAATCAGTTTGTAACTGTACAGACATCCCAGACGTGCAGGCACATGCCTGCAGTGGTTCAGGCTAGAAGCCGGGGGGGGCACTCAAACTGGCTCCAGCCATTCTCAAACTGGTTTATGTGCACTGAACATCTGTTCTGTTACAGGTTTAAACCAGTAAAACTGGGTTGATCACTTAAACCAGGTTATGTGTAATGTCTGTTCCGAGCCCTGAAGTGCAATCACATTAGCAGGTACATCAGGCCTTGTTACACATTATGCTGTGAGCTGCACAAATGTTGATAGGTGTTAGTACTAGCTTGAATTCGGAGCCACTGCACGTTCAGGCCAGCAGGGGTCTGGAGGATTAAAAAGTAAGAACCACCGCCTCCCCTTATTCCAGGCTCCACCCCCCCCAAGGGGTCTCCCAATTTTTGCCACCCCCTGCCCCTGGGACTCCTCCCACCCTTGGCTTCCACTTATTTATGCCCTCCTCCACTGTCTGTCCCAGAGGAGTGGACAGGGAGGGGTTAACCTGACTGCCTGGCCACTGGCACAGCTGCTGAGCTGCACCTCTTCTCTAGGCTAAGCCAAGCCTGGAGAGCAGCAGCAGAGGTGGTGGCAGCAGGACATGCAGGTAAACCCTTCCTTGCCTGCTTTCCAGGATAGAAAGTGTGGGCAATGACAAGAAAACAGGCACCAGGGGCAGGGTTCTGGGGTGGGACAGGGAGTCAGTGGGCCCAATCTGGCCCAGCAGGGAAGTAGGTGCTTACACTGGTATAGCCAAGTGGCTGTACCTTAGTGTAACACAAGCTGAGTAACATGGATCAGACAGAATCCCACCCTTGAATGGGGTTAGTTTAAGTCACCTAATGAATGATTAAAACCAGTTTCAGGTGTTAACACGCAGATAATCTAGGGGCTAAGAGCTCCAGGAGCTGCCCAAAATGACCATGTAACAAGGCACATAGACTGTTAACCAGTGGAGCTATGCAAACAGTAGGCATCTCACACCTCAATTACTGTGAAATGCCGCAAGATGATTTAAATACGTTTCTGCAACAAAAGAAATCCTGCATAGCAGGCTAAATCCAGAAGCCCTTATTGTCATAAAACTCCTACTAGCTTTAGTGAATAAGGCTTTCTTCCAGATTTCACTCATTTTCTTTTTCAGTCTCAGCACTTTCAAAATTGTTTCTCTTCCTATTGCCATGGATGGAACACACCTGCATAACCGATACAAATTTATGTCTGCAAATATCTTTATTTGCATTAACATCTGTGCATATTTCTGCCGTGCTGAACAATACTGGGGGAAAACACTTCTGAAACTTCCTCCCTATTAAGATAAAATATGCCGCTAGTTAACATATCTCTTCCACTTCTATTTTGTCTGCACCAGACGGTCTTCTTTGCAGTTCCTCTCTGTAAAGTAGATGGAAAGGCATAGCAGAACAGCTCTGTGCCTAAGGCAGTGCTGGTCCTCTTGTGATGATTAAGACCGTCGCTTTTGCACCTGAACCCAAAAGGTAGCAACCAGGGCTGCTGCCTCTGTAGCCTGCCCTCAGTCACACTACTGAGTAGGCGATGTCTTCTGTTGTTGTCCTTTGCCCATAGGACCAATGCCTAGATTGGAAGAAACAAGCACTCTCTAGACATAAAGCTTGGCTTCTTGTTAACAAGAAGGACAATCTGAGAATCAAAAGGATGGTCAAGTTAGGGGCCTAGATGAGGATCTGGAGAACCTGGGTTCAGGTTCCTGTTCTGTCACTGTCCTCCATTGTGATCTAGGGCCTCACAATGCCTCATCTCCCCATCTGTGAAATGGAGATACTAGTACTTCTAAACACATTTATAGGTGTGAATTATTTGACTAAAACTAGACTAGGGAGTAATAGAAGAGTGATGTCATAGCTGTGATGGTCTAGAAATTATGAGAGGCAAGGATTTCTTAGGGTGATATTTTTTTATTGGGCCAGCTATGCAGTTGGGATAAAGTTCAACAACCTTTTGAATAGAAGGAAGGACTCAATGAAGAGCATCTCATCCTAAGAAATCCTTGCCTCTTGCATACAATGGAGTAAAACATATTGAGGCTATAACTAAGCACCAACAAAACAAGAATCAACTCTTTGGCATTTTTGCCAGACAAGCTTTGATGGGGGGGATGTTCTTTGTCTATGCTGTGATGCTGCAATGCAGGAGTTGGCTTGTACTCACTGCCCAGTCTGCTTTACGAACATATCCTAGAGGCTACAGATAAAAGATGACTGCTTAGGCCATGTAGCCCAGCTTCCTGCCAAAGCAAGCACTACTCCCCACAGTACATGCTCTGGTGCTCTAAGTGAGGTTGAGACTCAGCACTGGGGAACAAGATCCAAACAATACAAATCTTTAATAAACCTAAACTCATCACTCCAATTTCCATAGCTGAAATATGGAAAAGGCAAAGCATACTGGTAATATAAATGTTGATGAATTAGTGGCTCAATACTTCAGTCCTAATAATGCTTCAGACCTAATAATCTGAAATGCTAATGGTAACACTGATATGGACTGAAAGAAATCTGCACCTATCTATAGCTCATCCACAGCCATTTACAATTTGAGACAAGACATGAAAGCTTACTACTGCACTATGGAGGGGGCAGGAAAGTCCATCAACAATATCAGGAAGGAACCATTAGACAGACAAGAATTCTGCAAACCCTGAAATCTCATTCTGCTCCTGAAACTGGCAACAAACTCACCATTGATGTCAACGGGTGGAGCAGGACTAGTTTCTTCTACCCCTGTAGTCTGGTACAAAGACTCTCCCCTGCTCCTGCCACCCCATCCCCATAAGCTGCCCAGTGCATCCTTGTAGAGCTCTACTGTTTAACGGTGAGGCTCCACTGCTGAAGCATACTGACAGGGTTGCAGGAGAATGAGAACAATCCTTACTCATGGCCTTAGGCCTGCTCTAGTCTGCTTGAGTAAGCACTCTAGCATCAGACCCATATAAACCTTCATTTCTCTTAGAGTTTCACTTGCATTAAATAAAAAGCCCAAGAAAGTGGAACTCCACCTACACACAGAATACCACTGTGGGCACGCAGACAGACAGCACAGACCTGGCTGCTCAATATAATAAAATACTTTCCAGGAAGATGATGAAGAAAGTCAGCTATTTTGGCTGAAATGTGGTACATAAAAACCCAACTGCAGGCGGCATTCTAATTAGCTCAACAAATCTATAATACAAAACCGAACAGAGTTCAGTGAACTCCCCAGCAACACAAGCCTTCCATGTGTTCTCCCACGTCTGCACGGCAGATTTGCCTGGTTTTATAGGCCACACAGAGAGATTATAAAGCAGTTCAGCTTTTTAGTGCAAGTGTTTTTTCTCAAGGCAGCCATTCTTGCAACCTGCCTGCCATCACAAGCAAAACAAAGCAGTTTTATTACTCAGAAATGAGTCCGAACCAAGACCCCAGACGTAAATCTGGAACTCTGGAGCCAGACCGGAGTCTGAACTCTGCCTGTTTGGGTCATAATGTTGACTAGCCTAGAAAATGTGAAGGGCAAGAAATAGATCTTGCCTATAGATCAAGAAAGCGGAGGAAGGACAGCTTCTTGGTGATGAACCTAGCTGGGACACAGAAGTTCATGGTTTGACTACTGGTTTTTCCACAGACTTTCTGTGTGATCTTTGGAAAGTCCTCTAACCTCTTAGTTCCTCAGCTTTCCACCTGTAAAATCTGGTATAAAAACAGGCCTTTCAGTCTCACTCCCCCCTCCTACCCCCCACCTTTTCTGCCTTGCCTTTTTATCTTGTGACTTCTAAGGCAGGGTCTGTCTCTTATTGTGAGTCTGTACAGCTGCTAACAAATCAGCTCCAATCCTGCAGCCTTAGACCTCTGGGCATTACTGTAACAAACCAAATAATATCAAGCAGAGGACACTCCGCAATGGAAAACCAGCTTCATTACTCACCAGGCTTCTGATACCAGCCAAATGGGTATGTATTGGCTTCTGCATCTGAAGAGCTGCAGTCTGAAACCTGCCAAGCGCTCCTTGTTTCCTCAGCACAGGTCTGGATTCCTAAACCATTCAGTGTCAAGCACAACACCTTGCCACCTGCCGGGAACATGTCCAGTTACTCAAACCACAGCAGCAGCTCTCAGATTTAAATTAACATTGTTAAGAAATTGTTCAGTCTATACTCTGGTTCTACTGAGGTGCAAACAAGCAAACCCACAAGACTCTGAAATTAGGGAGGGAGATGCCCTTTGAACAGCATTAAGACTAGATCCTGCTCCTACTGCAGTTACGAATGAAGCTTTTCTTCATTTCAGCGGAAACAGGACTAGGCACCAAGGGCTATGTCTGAAGCCCACTGAAATCAGTGGAAGTCTCTGTGATAACTTTACCGGGAGCATGATCAGACTGTTCGGGACATCCCCTTGCCAGTGCAGAGTGACCTGGGGAACTGCGCTGGGAGTAGATTTGTTGGGAAGGGAGTGGGGAAGGGCGATATCACCTGCTGCAGCAACCAAACAATTATGTTAGCAGCTTGGTGACAGCCACAAATCATTTACCCCAGATGTCCCACTGCCCCAGGTGCCCAACTGCTTTGTTACGTGTCTGTGCAGCACAACTGCATTTCTGTCATTTAAAGCCTGTTATCGCTTCCACTACAGTCAATAATTAAAAGTCCAAGTGAGTTTATTAGTGGTGGTCTTTAAAATGCTAGTAATGACAAAAATCAGTGAGAAATATAAAGAAAACTACGGTGACCAATCAGCAAAATTGGACCCCTTACTCTTCTTCTTTCCTTTCAAATTAGAGTTTAAAAACACAGCACAACTTAAAACAATATTTCAGGAAGAGTTTGGATTTAATGGGATCACAGAACTAGGCAATGCGTGCAATATTGTTATTCTGCCTGAATGGAGGAGTACATAAACAGATTTTAGGCATATGTGGATTTATTCTGAATACAATTTAGAAAGGAAAAACAAATACTTAATAGATCTTGGAAGAAAATGTCATCTTTGGTGTCTCAAATTAACCTCAGGTTAAAATACTCAGGTAAAAATAAGTGGTGGACAATTTGAAAAGTTGTACAGAAAAGATCTGGCCAAAGGCTGAGACTTTACAAAACAACGAAGGGAAGTAGGTGCCCAGCTCCCAATTTATTTCAGTAAGATCTGGGTTTACCAGATCTAATTACCCTATGCATTCAAGCAAAGTCTTAAGAAGAGGGCTAGCAAGTGATATATTGTAACAATATATCTTTTATCAGGCACTGCTAAGAAATCATTCCCAATCAGCGTTATCTGTAAGAACTGTAGTGCTCAGCATCCTTTGCTTTGGCCCTGAAGAAGGCAACGTTACTTATGCTTGGACCTGGATAAGATCTTGCAAGGGTTTTATTATGGTCATCTCGCACTGAAAGACTAGCAAAGCCTAGTATAATGAATATAGACTGAACAATGAATGATATAACATCAGAAAAAAAGTACCTGTTGACTGTAAGCCATTTAAAAGCCCGAACCCCATGCAACAGGGGTCAGCATCACACCAACGCTCACATTCAAAAAACCTGATGGGGAAAGGAGAAGAAACACTATGGAGTTTAGTACAGTTGATCAGATGTTATTGCTACAGCCTTGTTTACAATTGTTATGGGGGGTTTACAGGCTCCCAAGGACAGAGCCAATGCATTGTGATGAGGAGTTATGGAAAGTCTGCACTCCCTGCCAAAAAGGACCACTGCTTAGCTCTTTGCATTGCATATACAAGAGCTCAGCTGTGATGTATAACCCAGTCAATAAACATTTGCTTTCTTAATCTAGTTATTTAGAACATTACTTTGATGGCTGTACTTGAAATTTTAGCACAGATTAATTTGTGTGTTATTGCCAACATTTCAGTGGGCTGATTGAATAACTGTACGGCATTACATTACGCATACTAGATAGTACTGTTACACCCATTGCAAATTCACTCAAAATCCTGTGATTAGGGTTTGTATTGATTATTTTCACATACTGCTATTCTTTTCTTTGATATTTTTAACAGAAATGCCACTGGCACATTATGGTCTTGGCATATGCACATGGCCAAGGCCCCAGGATAACAAAACTGAGCCACGTTGAAACGTACCCATCGGAAATGGCTTTCCCACTCAGGTCAATCTTGTTTCTTACTGCGATTCCTGTTACTTTGCGGAACGGCAAACGTGTGTAGAAGTTCTTCACAGTTGCTCCTAGAGTGACTGGGAAAATAAAACCCACAGGAAAGTTACTTCTTGTTCACATTATTCAAATTATGAAGTAAACATAACATCAAAGGCAAAAGCAATGTTTCCGTGATAGAACTGGAACACATCTCAAAGACATTCAGACACTGTCCACAGTGGATAACGGTCTGAAAACTTCTGATGGAGAGACTCAGTGCAATGGGATTTTGTGAATACCTTTCCAGTAAAAACTGACTTGATATCACCAGCACATTGACCACCAAATGATACTAGATGTTTTCCACTCACTAATCCTAACTCTACATAGAGATGAAAGGCTATGTCCATAGTGGTATGAATTGCCATTCTAGGCCAGACAAAAAGTTCCTCTGGCCTGGGATCATGTGTCCAACAAGGACAAGTAGCAGATGCTTCGGATGAAGAATATTAGAAACAGACGTGTGTCGACTGATCCATCACCTCTCACGCTCCAAGGCACCAACAGTAGGTTGCATCCTTAATTGTTATATTTAATAGCCTCTGATGGACCTATCCCCCATAAGTCTATTCCCCTTTTCAAGTTGGTCATAATATTGGCCTCCACAATATCCCATGGGAAATGGGTTCTACACACTAATCGTGCAATATATAAAAATTACATCCTTTTGCTTGTATTGTTGTTTGTTAATTCCACAAAGTGGCCCATAATCCTTATGTTATAAACACAGTACATAACAGTACCTTATTAACCATCCCTGGATTTTACAGAACTCTATCACAACCTTCTTCTGATGTCTCTTTTCCATGCTTTAGAGAAGTAGTCCTTTCAGTTCCTCCTTACACAAACCACTCCTTACTTGTGGTCCCTTGACCTTCTCATACACTTTTTGAGAGGTGGGGATCAGAATTGCACAAATATTCAAGAGATGGGAACATCATGGTTTATGGCATAATGGTATTCCTGTTTTTTTTACAGTTCCTTCCCTAATGATTCCCAACATTTTATTTGCTGTTAGATCATTACTAGACACTGAACAGATTTCTCCACAATGATCTGAAGAGCTCTTTAACTGAGTAGTAATGGCTAATTCAGAATCTATCACTGAGTATATACAGTTAGGGTAATTGTTTCTTTGTACTTATCAGTGTTAAATTTTGCCTGACACCTGGATGCCCACTTGCTCAGTTTGGTGAGATCTTTCTGTAATTCCTTACCATCAGCTTTGGATTTGGTTACCTGGAATTATTTCTGACCTTCTGTAAACTTTTCTACTTCAATGTTTATTTCCTTGATAGAATTCACTTCTGCCTTCTGATCTAACGGCCTTGAAATTAAAAGCTGAGATGCTGATTGACACTACCAGGAATACACATTAGGGCTATGCAAAGCTTCAGGTGCTGATTCAGTTCGGAAGAGATTCAGCCTGATTCGGTGGCCGAACCTACAAATCCAAATTGGATTAGAAGACCAATAAAAAAGTCCAAATTAATTCGAAGCTCTCCAAATTGATTCGGAAAAGATTTGGAGAACTTCGGAGATTCAAACAGTCCCCACTTGCCACGGCATAGAGCTGGACCCAGACTCCATGCTGGTAGCTGGGGGGTGGGGGGGAAGAGGACCATGTGGGGGACCCACGCCAGGCCCCATCCTCTGCCTGCTCCCCCAAACCTCCTGATCGCCCCCCAACCCCTGCCCACTCTCCCAGCCCTCCCCTGCCCATAACCCCACCCAGCTCCCTGTTCTTTAAAAAAAAAAGCTCTGCACTAACCAGCTGCTGCAGCGGCCACTGGGGCTTCTGGAGGCTCATGGCAGAGCCCCCCACACAGTGCGGGGAAGTGGGCAACAGCGGGGATCACCCCCACCTCCACCCTGCCTGGCAGCAGCCAGTGAGTGGGGCTTTATTTTTTTTAAAGACCTGGGAGCTGCGGCCAGGCAAGGCAGCCATTGATGGGGCTGGGAGAATGGGTGGAGGATGGAGCCTGACCAATTTGGAGATTTGGCAGCAGCCAAATCTCCAAATCAAATTCAGCAAAACCTATTTGGGACAGTGATTTGAATCACCGAATCCAATTAGTGTCCCCCGAATTGGCCAAACTCAAATCTGAAGGGAATACTAGCTGCTTCGCACAGGCCGAAACATACACACATATACAGTGCAACACAAAAATTAAAGCTCACCTCTTTTGTAATGTACAATCTGAGGTTCCCGAGGTAATATAGTCTGGCAGCTGTCAGGGATTTTATTGATGGAGTTATCACAGACCTGCGCCTCTGGATAGAGGGTGCAGACGAAGTAGGTGCCTGTGGTGTTCTGAAGATCCACCAGCTGACAGAACGCACCCTCTTGTGTACAGCCTAGGCAGCAGAGAAGCTCAGTTTAAAAAAATCACAGTGTTTGTTCCTTTCTTCATTCCCCTTCATCTTTGTTAATAATTCTGAGTAGCAAACCTATCACTCAGCTACATACTAGCAAATGACAGAGGTCTCTATGATTATGCTCTTATTGTATAAGAAAAGCAGGGACAAATTCTTTCTTGTATGTTACACTACTGGAAATCCAGAATAATTTCACTGACGCCAATAAAGTCACTTTAAATGGGGGCAACAGAAAGAAGGAGCTAGTTCACAAGCTTTATTTATTTCAGATAATCTTTGAGTAAAAAAATGGCATCATAAAACAAAAGCAATAGATAGTGTTATCTCTTTACTAGTTCACAACATAATCGTTTCAGTAACAGTGGATGCATCAGTGACATATGTATATTTCTTTGGGTTTAAAAACAAAATAAAAATATGCTCAAACTTTTTTTTTTAGAAGTTTTGTTAGCAATCTACCTTGAAATTCATCCCATGATAATAACGTGCTTTAAAAAAATTAATGAACTGATCGAGCCAATTTCTTAGTTATTGCAGCACTGGATTTCTTCACCTTTTATAACTAACTTTTTTTTGACTGTTACTCTATTACTGTCTACCTGGGAGTGAGATAGATAGCCCAAGTTATGAGTAGCTGTGTCTACACTAGGAAAAAATGATACCTTTAATTCTTTGGGGCCCAGCTTCAAACTGCATGCAGCATTCATGTAGAGGACACCACAGTGTTTCTAATGCTCTCATCTAAGCTGCACAGGTGACACGGTGAACACTGCTTATGCTAGTTTCTCTTGCTGCCGTACATCCAGAGAAAATGCACTGGTGATAAAGTGCCAGTGTTTGCCATGGGAGGCAAGGGTAGGGGGTGAAATGGAGTGGGGGCTATGTTGGCAGTTTTGTATGAGTTGAACAGCCTCTCAGTGAGGCTTGTGATTATAATGCCTAATTCCTACATGAATTTGCTGCTTTGCCTTTGAAAAAATGTTTAAGTGTAACAGCCATGACCATGAGAGTTATTAAAACACTTCAATTCAATGTATATCTCCCCACTCTCCTGTAGAATAGAAGTAGTTTAGACTTCTTACGAGTGAGACACCAGCGTGTTGCCTGCTTTAAGGAGAACTTGTGCTTGAAGAGCCAGTATTCCTGGGCCGGGAGGGAACGGCTTCGGTCAATTTGTATTAGGTTGTTGTCCATGACAGAGAAAAGTTCTCCTGCAGATTCTGAGATGGAAAAAAAAAAGAGCAAGTATTTATTTACAAATCTGGAATAAATTAGGAGTGTTTATACATAACACTCTTCATTTCACAGTGTAACTAGTGCACAAGACATTAAGGACTGGCTTTGAAACAGAGCTGTCTCAGTATTTTTTATTGGGCTTTGTGCCACGACTTTATCTTTCTTTTCTCCGAAGTCATTAAGGAGGCTCAACCTCATCATGACCTAGTCTTCTCATAACATCTCCAACTTCCAAACATTGAAAAAGAATCGCAACCATCAGCAACGACAACACTCTATTGTTTTCTCCAGCCCATCTAGATGTCAAAGAAGGATCATCCCTCAAAACATATTTTCTAGTGTTTTATCCAGGTCACATTTCACTGTCTGAAGCCATGC
Source organism: Alligator mississippiensis (assembly GCF_030867095.1). Lineage (NCBI taxonomy): Eukaryota > Metazoa > Chordata > Crocodylia > Alligatoridae > Alligator > Alligator mississippiensis. Next base: position 14,175,964 of record NC_081826.1, read on the forward strand.
AGTTTCCATATGTTCTCTGGAGAAGCGCCACACCCCAGTGTCAAAAAGTTTTTCCTATTAGTAAGCCTAAATGTACTTTTTATTAATATAATCCCACACTCCTAGTTATGCTCCCATGCACAACTCTATATAATTCTTCTATATCTTTGGTGTGCATGTGATTCTTCAAAAGCTGCTTTCTGTGAGTGCTCTGAGCCAACCTCAGCTATTTCTAGCTCTTTTTTAATCATTTCCCCATAAGTAATAGCCTGTTCAAACCTCTGAATATTTTTTGCTACACTTCAGTGATCGCCTTCCCGTTTAATAACTACCTTATTTGTCGAATAGCATGCACACACCTCATCAAACATCGCTTTGGTTCTGTTGCACTTTTGTGTTAGTCCCTGAAGCATTAAAGTCACTGAAAAATGTAAACACAAAACCAAAGCAGAGCTAATACTTGGAGAACAAATGCTAACCCATGTGATCATGTCCTAAAGTGCACAGAGTGGCTATGTCTCTTCTTTTATGTGAAAATAGGAAAAATTCTGAGTTCTAAACACAATCACATAGGGATAAAGTGCTTGGTTCTTGCATAAATTTCCTCCAGATTTAGCAATTGCTATTTTTGAGAGATTACCTGAATGCCTTGTTACTTGTCAAAATCCAGTTTCAAGCCTTTGGTTTTCTAAGATTCTCTTAAAATAGCACATGACATGACTAATACTTAAATCATAGTGCAGAAATCTGCATTCCTTGTATTGCTTTGGGATTTAATGATATCATCAGTTGTCGCAGAGAAAATGGAGAACCCCCTAGGCCTAGATTTATGTCTTGACAGGTAACTGAAAGATGAACTTAGTCTATATTTTAACTGTACTTTCCCCACAGTTTGAAGTCTAGACTTGTGTTCTGCTAATTGTATGGGAGCTCAAACAGGTAAATAGGAATTATACTTTGCAAAAAGGTGAACCAGAGCAGGAAAATCAAATACCTGACCTGTTTTATTATTGCACATACATTAAACCACATCACCTCCCATAGATACCCATCAAAGCTCAAGGAGAAAGTACATAACATGATGTGTTAAAATGCTGCTATCATGAGTTCAAGTTCTTCTCTTGGTTCTTCTCTGGTATACACTAAGGGCATATGTCTATGTAAATGTGCAATCGAGATCTGATTAATTTTACACTGAATCTCAAAAACTGAGTGATTTTTGGGATCCAACATAAAATTCAGCAGGCCCCAGTTCTGCAAGTGCCAGAGTGCAAGGAGCCTGGGAGCAGACCTTCAAAGGAAACATGACCTCAGGGACTCCAAAGATGCACTTCTTGAAGTGTCCTTTCTAACTGGTGGCACTCCACAATGCCAGGATCCCCATGCACTCAGGCCTTTAAAGATACGGTGGGTTGCCCAGCATTGGGGAAAAGGTTCACCGATGCCAGACTTCATGGCATGCTTTTCAATGGCCAGGCTGTGTCCCATCAATTGCAGATAAATGTAAAATCTGTCAGGCACCTAAGAGAAACTAATGATTTTGATGAAGTTATTGTGGAATTGTGTTGTCATAACCACGAGCAGAACCTGGCACAGCAGATGGACTACATAACCCAAGAAACCTCTTCAAACTCCAATGTGTGTGGATGACAGGTCTGATGTTCATTTTATGCTTAGCTCCATTCTTGGGTTACGTAGTCCATCTGCTGTGCCAGGTTCTGCTCGTGGTTATGACAACACAATTCCACAATAACTTCATCAAAATCATTTGTTTCTCTTAGGTGCCTGACAGATTTTACATTTATCTGCAATTGATGGGACACAGCCTGGCCATTGAAAAGCATGCCATGAAGTCTGGCATCGGTGAACCTTTTCCCCAATGCTGGCGGATCTCCTCCGGCGGGCTTTAAACTAGGCTCGTCGGGGGGAGGGGAGTACGAGGGCAGGGGAAGCTGTGGACCACCAAACCATGTGGCACCCACAAGGACAGCCCAGCCTGAAGAAGGAGAACATTGGGAACCTGAAAGCCATGGGGAGGCCAGCACTACAGAACAGGTAAGGAACAAAAAGGTAAGAAACAATGGGCCCCTTGGGACTGGGAGCAGGGGGGCAGCAAAGGCGCCAGTCGCAGGGCTCAAGTGCCTATATACTAATGCTAGGAGCATGGGGAACAAGCAGGATGAACTAGCGCTCCTGCTTGCACTAAACACCTATGACTTAGTGGGGCTAACAGAGACCTGGTGGGATTCATCCCATGACTGGGCGGTACATATTGAGGGCTATAGATTGTACAGAAAGGACAGGTCGGGGAAGAAAGGGGGGGGGGTTGCACTTTATGTCAGTGAGCAATATACATCAACCCTCATCAAGACAGAATCCGAGGCTGAGGAAGTAGAAGGATTGTGGGTTAGGCTACATGGGGGGCAAGGAGAAAGGGATTTGGTGGTAGGGGTCTGTTACAGACCCCCACACCAAGGGGAAGAAATAGATGCGGGGCTCCTGAGGCAACTCTCGGAGACCATAAAAGCTAAAGAGGCGGTAGTCATGGGGGACCTAAACTACCCGGACATCTGCTGGGAGACGCAGACAGCAAGGTCCCATCGCTCACGCAAGTTTCTAACTTGTGTACAGGACCTCCACCTGACACAGGAGGTGCATGGTCCCACTAGGGGGAATGCCATACTGGATCTGGTATTGGCAACGGGAGATGACATGATAGGGGACCTCCAAATCAGTAGCTATCTGGGAGACAGTGATCACCTTATGATAGAATTCAACATAAGACAGCGAGTGGGTAAGGTAACTAGTAGGGTGAAAGTGCTAGACTTTAGGAAAGCTGATCTCATTGCACTCAGGCAATTAGTCAAGGAAGCACTGCAGAGTAGGAGTTTTGATGGGATGGGTGCCCAAGAAGGGTGGCTGTGCCTAAAGGAAACGATCCTTTGGGCACAAAGCAAGACGATCCCCGAGCGAGGCAAAAGAGGGAAAGGGGCCAGAAGGCTTCCATGGCTGACCAGAGAAATCCAGGGCAGCCTAAGGGCCAAAAGGGGAGCACATAAAAAGTGGAAACAGGGTGAGATCACTAAAGATGAATATACCTCCTCTGCTCGTGCTTGTAGGGAGGCAGTTAGGCGGGCCAAAGCTACCATGGAGCTGAGGATGGCAACCCAAGTAAAGGACAACAAGAAATTGTTTTTTAGATACATAGGGAGTAAAAGGAAGGCCCAGGGAGGAATAGGACCCCTGCTAAATGGGTAGAAGCAATTGGTGACAGATAGGGGGGACAAGGCTGAACTCCTCAACGAGTTCTTTGCCTCAGTGTTCCTAAGTGAGGGGCACGACAAGTCTCTCACTGGGGTTGTAAAGAGGCAGCAGCAGGGCGCCAGACTTCCATGTGTAGATCCTGAGGTGGTGCAGAGTCACTTGGAAGAACTGGATGCCTTTAAGTCGGCAGGCCCGGATGGGCTCCATCCCAGGGTGCTGAAGGCACTGGCCGACGTCACTGCAGAGCCACTGGCGGGAATATTCGAACGCTCGTGGCACACAGGCCAAGTCCCGGAGGACTGCAAAAGGGCTAACGTGGTCCCCATTTTCAAAAAGGGGAGGAAGGAGGACCCGGGCAACTATAGGCCGGTCAGTCTCACCTCCATCCTTGGTAAAGTATTTGAAAAAATTATCAAGGCTCACATTTGTGAGAGACCGGCAGGACAAATTATGCTGAGGGGAAACCAGCACGGGTTTGTGGCGGGCAGATCGTGCCTGACCAAACTAGTCTCTTTCTATGACCAGGTTACGAAACGCCTGGACACAGGAGGAGGGGTGGATGTTGTATACCTGGACTTCAGGAAGGCCTTCGATACGGTATCCCACCCCATACTGGTGAACAAATTAAGAGGCTGTGATGTGGATGACTGCACAGTCCGGTGGGTGGCGAATTGGCTAGAGGGTCGCACCCAAAGAGTCGTGGTAGATGGGTCGGTCTCGACCTGGAAGGGTGTGGGCAGTGGGGTCCCGCAGGGTTCGGTCCTTGGACCGATACTCTTTAATGTCTTCATCAGCGACTTGGACGTGGGAGTGAAATGTACTCTGTCCAAGTTTGCAGATGACACAAAGCTATGGGGAGAAGTGGACACGTCGGAGGGCAGGGAACAGCTGCAGGCAGACCTGGATAGGCTGGACAAGTGGGCAGAAAACAACAGGATGCAGTTCAACAAGGAGAAATGCAAAGTGCTGCACCTAGGGAGGAAAAATGTCCAGCACACCTACAGCCTAGGGAATGACCTGCTGGGAGGCACGGAGGTGGAAAGGGATCTTGGAGTCCTAGTGGACTCCAAGTTGAACATGAGCCGGCAGTGTGACGAAGCCATCAGAAAAGCCAATGGCACTTTATCGTGCATCAGCAGATGCATGACAAATAGGTCCAGGGAGGTGATACTTCCCCTCTATAGGTCGTTGGTCAGACCGCAGTTGGAGTACTGCGTGCAATTCTGGGCGCCACACTTCAAGAAGGATGCGGATAACCTGGAGAGGGGACAGCGAAGGGCAACTCGTATGGTCAAGGGCCTGCAGACCAAGCCCTACGAGGAGAGACTAGAGAAACTGGACCTTTTCAGCCTCCGCAAGAGAAGGTTGAGAGGCGACCTTGTGGCTGCCTATAAGTTCATCACGGGGACACAGAAGGGAATTGGTGAGGATTTATTCACCAAGGCGCCCCCGGGGGTTACAAGAAACAATGGCCACAAGCTAGCAGAGAGCAGATTTAGACTGGACATTAGGAAGAACTTCTTCACAGTTCGAGTGGCCAAGGTCTGGAACGGGCTCCCAAGGGAGGTGGTGCTCTCCCCTACCCTGGGGGTCTTCAAGAGGAGGTTAGACAAGTATCTAGCTGGGGTCATTTAGACCCAGCACTCTTTCCTGCTTATGCAGGGGGTCGGACTTGATGATCTATTGAGGTCCCTTCCGACCCTAACATCTATGAATCTATGAATCTATTAGATGCCCCTGAGTTTGCAGAGCCAGGCCATGTTCTACTGTCAATCTACATAGCTGCATAAATATGTTGATGTATACCAGCTGAGAATCCAGCCCTTTGTGTTTACTCAAAAGCTTATTTGAACAAGGCAAATCTCCAGCATCTGGAAAATTCAGCTGGAAATGTCATGAGAAGAGTTTTCCTGTGATGTTTCAGCTCTTCCACTTCTGGTCTGGCCTGTCTATGTGCAGAGACATGTGAAAATGAAAAACAATGTGAATCTGGAAAGCAATTTCAGCAAGTTTTGTTTTGAACAAATGTATCTAAACCTAATCACATTCCCCACGGAAGAGAAAACCATTACATTTGGCAGTAAATGTTTTAGGAATATATGGTTCAATTCTACATCTCCTTAATCCCATTCTTCTTGTTTAATACATAGAACCAGAAGTTTCCCCCTTGTTATTTCTGTACCTGATAACATTAGGCCAGTCTGCGTTTGGAGAACAGCAGCACCACATGCAGAGGACGGCCTCCGGGTAATCATATTGGAACCTGAAATGCAATGGCAATTAAGCTCATATTCACACTCTATCTGAAGTTTTTCTTTAAGACATGGCCATCACTGATGCCTTAACAATTCGCTAACTTATATAGAACAAATTAACAGGCAACATAGCAGCCCAACTCTATGATGGCAAACTACATATATAAATTTTACCAAATGAAAAAACAACCATATGGATAACATCTTTGCACTGAACTAGTTAAGCCGCAAGTAGAGTTTATCTGTCCCTGTACATCAAAGTTATATACAAATGTCATCAGCTGAAGTTAAAAAGATTTTTTTCTCCGTAATGTGTGGTACAGTTGCAATATATTATGGGGGGAGGGAGGAAGAATTTACTGTCCTCTCTGATGAGTCCAGCATTGGCTACTCATATAGACGCAACCAGATTAGTACAGTCATTGGTGTGCTCTGATAAGGCAATTTTCTTATTCTGATGGGAAATTTTCAAAAATGCTGTAAATCTGTTACGCACTTTTGGAAATCCCATCCTTCTGCAAGCATTTCGGAAATCCCATCCTGGTGAACAAAAATGAATCCAGGAAATTCAATATCTATTCATAATTAAGAACCATTCAATCTCTGTACGTTAGATGCACACAGCTAAAAGGCCATAAGGTGTGGTTTCACACACCGGTTTATGAAACTTCGGTCCCAGACCCCAGTCAGGGTTTGGCTAGAGGGGGAGAGTGTGTGTGTGTGGGGGGGGGGGGGGGCGGGGGGGCGGGGGAGGAGAGGAACTGCTCCCCCCTCCCCCCCCAGCCAAACCCTGACTGGGGTCTGGGGCCAGGGAAGGGGTTAAACACCCCTTCCCCCACTCAAGCTAACTGCTGGCTGCAACTGTGGACTACAATCCAAGAGGCACCTGGAAGCACAAACCGATGAGCAACCCTGCAGTGTCCTGCTACTGTGAATGTGGACTGTAAATCCCAGAGACCTTGGGGGGCAACAGGATGAGGAAGGCAACACACAGCCAGAAAGCCATGCTCTTGTCCATCCTTTCCCTCCCCCCCCTGCTTCTGGTCTGAGCCACTGCAGGCATGTGGCCCCATTTCCTGAATCGGAAGTAAATTTCTAAAATGTCTGTTCACTTCTGTTTCACTTTAATCTGTGCATCTTGGACTAACCTGCAAAGACTGAATCGATTCAGCCTCAAGCTTTTTGACTGTCTGTACCTAGCCATGAAAAGAGTGGCCTGCATCACCATGGTAGCTTCTTACACAGGTTTCAGAATGATAGAGCTAGTTTTCTTCTCATTAACATGATTTTACACAAGTGGTACCTCATGATCAAACTAACCTCTCCATAGATAAACCCGTTGAAAACTTGTGAAGAATCCTTCTGGCCCTTCTGGAAGCTCACAAGCTGACAAAGAGAGACATCCTTTAGAGTAATTAGTTAAATCAACATGGCATTTTTACTAAAATGCTTAGAAATCACATCAAAGCAAATGCAGCAGTTCAGTATCACACCCTATGTAGAATGCAAATCCCCAAACAGAAGAATGGGCCAGTTGAACAAACTTTAGTTAAAGTACCCCCTCACACCATTTTCAAGTGCAGGGACACTGATACATGAGATGTGGGGACTGTCTGGAGCACATTAATTAGCATGCTCAGCAGACTCAATTAATCGAATCTGCTCCAACACACTGTAATTACAGCATGTTGGAACAGCCTCCCCGCACATGTTACAGGCACCCCGTTCTCAGGACAGAAACCTGAGCCTGCCTGTGTAGGATTCTTTTCTACTGAATTGTCAGAGGAAATATCTGTCCTCCTTAGCATGTAGAAAGAAATCTGGGAAAGCAACGGAGGACAAAACAGTTGTGGTCAAAACAGTGCAGATCTTCAAAACTGAAACTATTCATGGGAAAGAGTCAACTTTAATTGTACTCAAAAAAAGTTTTGAAATCACTGAAATATCCCATTTCAACATTTTCAAAACTAAGTTGCATTTTACATTTCAAATACTTTGCATCTACAAATTTAAGTTAATTTATAAAAAGAAAATCTTAAAAAAAAAAGAAAGGTTAAACCTGGATCAAAAATGCTTCAAAATGATGAAAACTAAGTGTCTAGTTGGACCTGAACCTAATATATACACAGACATATGTGCACGCACATACACATACTATTTGTATGAATGAATGTACATCCTCTCAAATCTTAATAATATATATGAATATACAGTAATATACCAGGGTGATGCAATATATAATATGTAAATATTAGGACTTCAGAGCATTACTTTTGTCAAGGCTCACCCTTTTATTCTACTTTATGGTGGAAAATAAGTTTGATATTTCAGGAAAGTTCCCGGGAAAGAAAAAAAGTTTCCCACTCAGCCTGTTACCAGCCTGAGTAGCAGCAGCACCCGAAGGCTTGTTTATGCCCTAGCCAGGCTTAAAACACTGCCAAACTCAGGTGAAAGGGTTGTGTTTGTGGATCTGAGTTGAATTAGGAGAAATACCATAGTCAGAGCCTGAATTAACTCAACAGTTAAAACAGATCCCTAGTCTGTCTGTCCCTTACCGTATTCTGTCATAGAAGTGCTATGAGGATAAATACTAGACCTGTGTGAATAGGGAAATATTCGATTCAGGTTCAGATTTGGCTGATTCAGATGCCAGCAATTTGACTTGGAGCTCCGAATCGGTTTCCCGCTTCAATTCAGCTGAGATTTGGCCATAGAGTATAATGGGGAATCAATAAAATATCTATAACTTTGTTGGTTTTTGTCTGATTTGGATGAAACTTGCAGGAATGGTAGCTTCTGCTGAGAGCATGAAGGCTGCCAGGTTTCAAGGAGATGGGTTCAGGGGTTTGGGGAAAACTGCACCCCAAGTTCTTGAAAGCAAAACTCAAGTCACGTGTGTGTGTTAAGCCACAGCGGGGTCTAAACTGCAGGGATGGTAGCTCCTGCTGAGGCCACAAAGCCTGCCCAGTTTCAAGGAGATAGGTGCAGGGGTTTGGGGAAACTGCACCTCAAGCTGCAGACAAGCAAAACTCATGACATGGGCGACACTGTGTGTTAAGGCGCAGCGGGGTGAAAGCTGCAGGCCAGCTAGCCCAAGCTGAGGGCACGAAGCTGCCAGCTGTCGAGGATATCGGTGCAGGGATCCTGGGTTCTGGGCCCTGCATCTCTAGCTGCTGACAGGCAAAACTCATGATATGGGTGCTTGTGCAACTGTCTGTCTCTGCTCTGTATTGATTCTTTCCTCTCCGTAGCCTGTGGTTTTGTAGGTGTTAATCCTTGCTCATTAACTCATTATCTAGTAGCTACTCGCTAGCTACTGTGTATTGAGCGGGTCCCTGAGTGAATCATGCTTGACTGGTAACACAGTAGCTTAGCAGCTAGGCCTGCAGTAGTTCCCCCACCCCTCCATTCCCCAAGACAGACACAGTTGCACAAGCACACATGTCACGAGTTTTACCTGTCAGCAGCTAGAGATGCAGGGCCCCAGAACCCCCCTGCACCTATCTCCTTGATGGCTGGCAGGCTTTGTGGCCTCACCAGGGGCTACCATCCCTGCAGTTTGGACCCCACTGTGGCTTGACATGCACATGACTTTGGTCAGGCCACAATATGCAACTTTGGTCAGGCCGCAGTTGGAGTACTGCGTCCAGTACTGGGCGCCGCACTTCAAGAGGGATGTGGCCAGCCTGGAGAGGGTTCAGAGGAGGGCCACCCGCTTGGTGAGAAGGCAGCAGGACAGGCCCTATGAGGAGAGACTGAAGGACCTGAACCTGTTCAGGTTCAGCAAGAGGAGGCTGAGGGGAGACCTAGTGGCTGACTACAAGCTCATCAGGGGAGATCAGCAGCAAATAGGCAGAGCCCTTTTCTCCCCAGGACCACCTGGGGTGACAAGGAACAATGGTAATACACTGATGGAGAATAGGTTTAGGTTAGAGATCAGAAGGCAATATTTTACAGTTAGGGTGGCCAAAATCTGGAACCAGCTTCCCAGGGAAGTGGTCCTCGCCCCTACCTTGGGCAAATTCAAGAGGAGGTTGGATGATCACCTGTCTGAGGTCCTGTGAACCCAGCATTCATTCCTGCCTGTGGCAGGGGGTCAGGCTGGATGATCTGTTCAGGTCCCTCCTGACCCTAGCTACAATGAAACTCTGAAACTATGACACAAGTTTGGCTTTCAGAACTTTGGGGTGGAGTTTCCCAGAAACCCCAGTACCTATCTCCTTGAAACTTGGCAAACTTCATGCTCTCAGCAGAGGCTACCATCCCTGCAAGGTTCATCTGAATCAGCCAAAAGACAACAAAGTTATAGATATTTCATCGATTCCCTATTATACCATCTGGCCAAATCTCCAAATCTTTTCCGAATCGATTTGGACGCTCCGAAAGCTTCCCGTGATTTGATTCAGATCCATAGACTCAGCCTCCGAATCATCTGAATCATCTCCAAATCCGAATCATGATCCAAAGCTTTGCACAGCCCTAATAAATACATTAATGATCAGGAGGTGCCCAAGTATCCTGGAAGTGGGGACAATAAAAGTACCTCAGACAAACGGATGCATGTTCACAATCGTATCACTAATGCCAATTTTTATTTAGATCCTTACAGTGAACCCATCTGGATGTTAGTAAGAGTCAATAATATTCTCTAACCAGTTGCAGAGATAGAATTTGATATACAGCACTTTTCATTTTCAAAATGGTGCCTAAACCTATCAACAGACTTTCACAGAACTGCTATGAGACAGGCAGCTGTGGTCATTCCCTTGCTACAGAAGATATAACTTTGACAAAGAGGTTAAGAGACCCAAGGTCCTTATTCTGAACCAGGGTTCATGCCAGCAAAGCCCACTATAGACACCTTTCCAAATTCAGTGAAGTTGTATAGAGCTAGGCTCAGTTACAACACAGATCTATTGCAGTATCAGAATCCATATTTTCATGAGTATCCAATAATATGGATGAAGCAACTTTAGCCATCCAGGCTGAGATGCTACGGACCTCGTTTTTAGAAAGACAGAGTACTCGCAATAGGGAACAATTGGTGTTCTACATCTCTGAAGCAGGCCCTGCCTGGTGACTAAAATTGAAGGCATCCAAAATTAGTGGACATTTGTGAAACTTTGAGGCTTAAATTTTCAAAACCTGAGGCCCAAACTCCACACCCATTATATGTGTATAGGAGTGAAGACAGGCAATTACACACAAACAGAGTTTAGAATAAGAAAATCTATGGACTTACTTCCCGTGAACACTTGTCCTCCCAGACTGAAAGAAAACTTCTTGTCTTTTTCATCACAGTTCACACCTTTACATATCCCATCTGTTCCAGGTATGGAGGTTTGACTCCAGTCATTTGTATTGCAGATGAGTACATCAGGGTAGCTCATCAGTCCACATAGGATAGTACCTGGAGTCAAATGATGAGAATTTTGGATCCTTAAAATAAGATATCTAAATTCATACACAAGCCCACTTCTTGGAGCTGGGTGCCCACTAATGTCAAACACCAACAACAATGCTAGGTACTCCACAGGAGGTCAAGGGTATGTCACTATAGACTATCACATAGCATAGACATTTTTTAACATTTTGGGCAAGTGAAATGATCAGACTAACTCAGTGGAGGACAACATTTTTGGCAGGCGTACCACAAGGCAAGTCCTCCATCCTCCCCAAGTGCTACTTTGATCCCCTTCCCCATCCCAATCTGTTACTCTGCTTTCTGCTTCCTGCCGGATCTGTTACTCTGCTTTCTGCTCCTTACCTGATCTGATATGTTCTCTGGTCCCTGCTGCCTGCCACACAGAGGCTGCTCATGTCACTTGTGGCCCACATCCCTGGGCTAATTTATTTTGCCTTTTGTCAGCACAGGCAGAGAGAAACAGTTCCTGCCTTAGACATCTTGCAGCCTTTTGGGCCTTGACCCAGCAGACCACTTCAGTTTTTCTTTAAAAGTTTTGCTGGACTTGTGCCTGATTTAAGTCAGGTTAGGACTCAGTCTTCCCCTGAGTCATAATATGAGTCAGTGGCAAAACTAAGCTTAAAACAACCCATGAGGTCTGGCGCTCAATCCACTACTATAACATCTATTCACATTGTACTCTTGCTTTGTAACTGCTGTCATGACTCGGACATTTATGTGGTCTTAAAAGCCTTTCTGGCATTTACTGTATGTAAAGAATCCTAACAAATGCTGTAATTTTTTAAACAAAATAGCACCCACATATTTCTGGGCATGCCTGTAAAACAGACTAAACTAGAGCCAGTCAGATTTTCTCGCTGATTTGGTTTTTCATCAGAAAAGTCCAAATAATCCAAACCTAAAGTCTACATGGGAAAATACCAGCATCCACAAACCTCTCACTGGGAAAGTTTTATTCTTAAACCCAGGAATTCCTTGGTCAAAACTGGATAGAACAAGAAAAGACACATCTCAGAATAGCCACAAAGCTGTTTTCAGTGCCCTCATCTGGGATGTTTTAGACTCATATGCCTGCCTGAGTACAAGCAGACTTGAGAATAGACTTGAGCCTGGACCTCTTGCTTCCTATCAAGCTATTAGCTATTGTCTTCCTCATCTTTTGTGCAAAACTTTCAAAAAGGGCTTGGTTTCATCCTGACAGTGATGAGGAGTGGGAAAATGTTTGACATCTCATAAAACTCTGTAAGATGGAAAATACATTTCCCAGTGAGCTTTATACTAAACAGAAATGGGATCATTAGCTTCATTAGAATTGCAACAAAGCGACGCAGTAGCTGGTAAGTAAGGCTCATTATGCTGCTGCCCTGTTGCCTGGATCATAACAGAACACTGTCCTCTGTTCTTCATCATTATTCAGGATTTTAAAATCAGATGAGCCAAAAGCCTAAGCAATGAAACATGTGATGAAATTTAATTTAGGAAACAGAAATTAAAAACAAACATCAGGGTAGCAATCCAGAAAGGGAGGAAATATAGGCATACTGCATAAATACAAATGTAAGTATTTTAAGAGGAGTTGGAAATGTCAAAGTTACATGCAAAATGTGGGGGGAAAATAGTCCTGGTAAAGATACTCTCGACTAATTGTCCTTCATCAGTAGCTCAGACTTTGTGTGCAACATACACAACTCTTTCACAAGAATTACACTTACCAGAAAAACAGCACCTAAAAGGCTAGCCAACATTCCTCTTAAAACTATTTTCACATATTTTTTCACAGTACACTAACATTTTTCCATATTTAGAGCACAAGGAAAAATATATCCAAAGACTTGCAAAGCCCTGAACTTTCACATGAAGATTATAAAATATGCATTTAACTCAAGAAGGAAGTCTCATACTTTCTAATAAATACCTGGGTGCTAAATGAAGCCAATATCCTCCATGACATTATCTGGATAATCAATGATGGGAAAGTAGGGTTTGGCATGTGAGAAGGGGAAGGAGGAGTGTGAGGGGTTATGTCCTGGCAGGCCTCTCAAGAGCACTGGGGAGGCAGATATGGAGACTGCCCACTGAAGGTAGAAAATAAGGAGCAAGCCAACATGAGGAAAGCTGGCACCATCTGAACCTTGCTTGATGAATTGAGGGGTGGGGGTGTTTGTTTTTGATGTGCAAGGCTAGAATTATTTTTTAACTATATATATATATATGCACAAGGTAAATTATGTATAATGCAGATGAATGAAGAGAAGGAAGGAAAGATGGAAGAGGGGCAAGAACTCAATGGATGTGGACAAGGCAAGGGAAGACGCAGCATGCAGGGAAGGGCAGTCAAGAATGTTTCTACCATTTCAATGACCTCTGAAACACCAGTTGGACATTTTACACTAGCTCCTGCCTCGCAGCACCAGCAGATTCCACTTTGACGCCAGAGCCTGACCATCTAAACCCTAATCTGACAGAAAGCCCAGCTAAACGTGTCCTTCTCCTATTGTGTATAAAAAAATGAAATCAGATTATATTTGGAACATACTTTTCCTATTACATTTTTTCCCTATGAATTAACAAGTATTCACTTCTGTCCAAGTTATTGGCAAGCCTTATTTTTGTGCAAAGCATTTAAAAGATATAAACTATACAGAGGTTCACATTAGTGTCCAATATTAGACATTCCTGCTTGGCTTCACATATAGCCCACATAACAGGGTGAGATTGATTCCCATAGGGAACTCTATGGACAGGCCTCGATAACACTTGAGTCCCACAGGTGCCTGCTGGCCTCCCACACTGGAATGAACTCAATGCAGTGGTTTACTTTGCTAAAATCCACTGTGACACTGGAGTGCTTTTCTACCATCACAGCTTGAACACTGCTACCTCCATGAAGTGTCATCTGGCTCAGGATGAAGCCATCACAGCAAGGATCCTGGCTGCAGGCCTGACGGCAGAGGAGATGAACATCCGTCAAAGATGTACTAGCTGCCGAGAGAACCATAGAGCTGTATATGCCTGAAAATACATTCTGAAAATCAGTCATCTCAAAGGTCTTGAGGCCGGATGTGGTGAATTCTTGTCCTGTGAAGAGAGGCGAAAAAGAAAGGCATGTTCCAAAGAGTGCAAGAGGGAAAGAAATAGTCTTGGCATAGCTATGGATCAGAGCTGGCTGGAAGTTTTATAACAAAAATCCAATCAAAGTAAAATCTTCCTGGACTTGATGTTTCATTACAAACCTGAAACTCATTATGAATTTGTCAGCTGGTCTTCAGACTTCAGTTTGTCGCGATATTAAAAATGCCTGGTTGATACAGGGATACCAATGTGCTATACCACCAAAGTGCTTACAGTGCAGACAGCTGTACTGACAAAGCTGCACTTCATATTTGTACAACAACGTGCTCTGCTGCACTTTAACTGCAATCATTTTATACACGTACATATATACATATTGCTGCACTTTAACTGAAATCATATATATGTATACACACACACACGCTTTGTATATGAATAGTCAATATAACCGCTGCTATACTCAGCTCTCAAACTTCTCACAGATGCTGAATTCACCATCCAGTGCACGGTGTCAAGGGCCTGCAGCAAGGCAGCAGCCTTTGACTTCAAGAGGGCCAACTTCAACGAGTTGAGGAGATTAGTAGGAGAAGCACTGGGGTCCTGGAGAGTTGGGGAATTGGGTGTCCAAGATGAGTGGTTGTTCCTTAAGGAGACTATCCTCTGAGCCCAAGGAGTGACAGTCCCAATGAGAATCAAAAGGGGGAAAAGAGTGCTCAAAAGGCCCCCTGGCTCACCAAAGGCATTCAGGAAAGCCTGAAAGCCAAAAAAAAGGCGTACATCCAGAGGAAGGGAGGGGCTATCACCAAAAAGGAGTATACCTCCATCACTCGAGTCTGTAGGGGGGGGGTGGTCAGGAAAGCTAAGGCAGACATGGAACTAGGGCTAGCATCAAGGACAACAAAAAGTCCTTTTTTAAATACATAAGGAGTATGAAGAAAGCACCAGGTAATGTGGGGCCCCTGTGGGATACGCTTGGCAATCTGGTGGTTGCATCACAAGAAAAGGAAGACCTTTTTAACAATTTCTTTGCCTCCATTTTTTTGTGCAGGGACTGGGACTCTCCCACTGAGATTCAGGATGGATGCAGGACAGACTCTGCCAGGCCAAGGGTCAGGGAAGACCAAATTAGGGAACTTCTGTAAGGGTTGGACGTGTTCAACTCAGCAAATCCAGATGCTCTCCACCACCGGGTGCTGAGGGAATTGGCAGGGGTTATCAAGGGGCCCCTGGCATAGCTTTACAAGCATTCATGGTGCTCTGGCCAGGTGCCGGATGACTGGAAGAAGGCCAATGTGGTCCCCATCTTCAAAAAGAGAGGAGGGAGGACCCAGGCAACTATAGGCCCGTTAGTCTTACTTCGATCCTGAGGAAGCTCTTTGAGAAGATTATCCAGGAGCACATCTGGAAAGGACCAGCAGCGGGGATGATGCTCAGGGGCAACCAACATGGGTTCATTAGAGGCAGGTCCTGTCAGACCAACCTCGTGGCCTTCTATGACCAGGTCACCAAATCCTTAGATGCAGGGGTAGCAGTGGATGTAGTCTTTCTGAACTTCAGGAAGGCCTTTGACACTGTCTCTCACCCCATTCTCATTAAAAAGCTAGGCGACTGTGGCATTGATGCCTACACAGTCAGATGGGTTGCAAATAGGCTGAGGGGCCGCATCCAGAGAGTGGTGGTGGACGGGTCATATTTGACCTGGAGGGACGTGGGCAGTGGGGTCCCCCAGGGCTCAGTCCTTGGGCCCGCACTGTTTAATCTCTTTATTAGCGACTTGGATGAGGGGGTGAAAAACTCCTTGTTCAAATTCGCTGATGACACCAAGATTTGGGGCATGGTGGGCATGCTAGAAGGGAGGGACAGGATACAACTGGACCTGAACAGGTTACAGAGGTGGGCAAATGAGAATAGGATGGGATTCAATACTGACAAACGCAGGGTGCTGCACTTAGGCAGTAAGAACCAGCAGCAGATCTACAGGCTGGAGAACTCCCTTCATAGATTCATAGAAGTAGGGTTGGAAGGGATCTTGTAGATCATCAGGTCCAGCCCCCCTGCCATGGGCAGGAGAGAAAACCGGGCTCAAATGACCCCAGCCAGGTAGACGTCAAGTCTCCTCTTAAAGGAGGACAGGATAGGAGGCTTGGAAGTTGGTTCCAGATCCTAGCTGCCCTGACTGTGACTGTGCCTTCAGATGTCCAGTCTAAACCTACTCTCCAACAACTTGTGGCTGTTATTCCTTGTTACCCCAGGGGGCTCTAGGGGAAACAAGGTCTCTCCCAAACCCTGCTCATACCCCTTAGTGAGTTTATAGACCACCACCAGGTCCCCCTTCAGCCTTCTCTTGTGAAGGCTGAACAGGTTCAGGTCTTGTAGCCTCTCCTCATAGGGCCTGCGCTGCTGTCCCCAGATCATGCAGGTGGCCCTCCTCTGGACCCTCTCCATGCTGTCCAAATCCCTCCTCAAGTGCAGCACCCAGAACTGAACACAGTACTCCAGCCTGACCTGACCTTGGCCCTGCTTGAGATACATGACAATGTACAGTTAGCCCTACTGACTGACCTCGCATTGTTGGCCCATGTTCATCTTTGAGTCAATAATGACTCTAAGATCTCTTTGCCACAGTGGCCCCAAGAAGGGAGTTTCCCAGCTTAAGTGTGCTACTGGTTCCTATTGCCCAAGTGCAGCACCCTGCACTTGTCAGTATTGAACAAGGATTTTTCTCTGTTACCTCACTCACCCCACATCACCGCAGCTGGGACTTGAACTCAGATCTCCCACGTGGTAGGCAGAAACTCTACCACACAACCATCAGCCCTTCTCGAAAGCACAGTGGCAGAAAGAGATCTTGGAGTCATTATTGATTCCAAAATGAACTTAGGCCACCAATGTGACGACGCAGTAGGGAAGGCCAACCGCACCTTGTCATGCATCCACAGATGCATCACAAGCAGGTGCAAGGAGGTGATGATCCCCCTCTACGCAACACTGGTCAGGTCGCAGTTGGAGTACTGCCTCCAGTTCTGGGTGCTGCGCTTCAGGAGGGATGTGGACAGCATCGAGAGGGTGCAAAGGAGGGCCACTCGCATGATCCAGGGACAGCAGGGCAGGTCCTATGAGGAGAGGCTATGGGACCTGAACCTGTTCAGCCTCCACAAGAGAAGGCTGAGAGGGGACCTGGTGACCATTTACAAACTTACCAGGGTGGACCAGCGGGGAATGTGAGAGACCTTGCTCACCCAAGCATGTCCCAGAGTAACAAGGAATAACGGCCACAAGTTGTTTGAGAGTAGATTCAGGCTGGACATTAGAAGACACTACTTCACAGTCAGGGTGGCTAGGATCTGGGACCAACTTCCAAGGGAAGTGGTACTGGCTCCTACCCTGGGGGTCTTTAAGAGGAGGCTAGATAATCACATAGCTGGGGTCATATGAGCCCAGTTCTCTCTCCTGCCCAGGGCAGGGGGTCAGACTTGATGATCTACTTAGGTCCCTTCCAACCCTACATCTATGAATCTATGAAGCTCAGTATCATTGGTCAGCAATCATGTGCTCTGTGAAATAACTATGTAATCAGAAGCCTATAAGATAGATTTACGCCTCAGGTTCATGGTGAGAGTATGAAACCCTAAAAAGATAGAAACATCTACTAAGTTTCAGATGAGAAATTAGTTTTGAGAAACCTAGGCTCATTTGATGGCTTCTGTTATGGGACAAATGAAACCTGTGGAAACGGAGGTTTTTGACACACATCTGGTAAAATCCTGCCATATCAGTTATTTTGTTTTGAGCTCTGGAGTTGGAGAAAACCCTAACCTCAAGAAGTGAGAAGCCACATGACTGAAAAACACAAAAGAAACAGAGCAGTGTGAAGGGATGAAAGGTAACTTGATTTTAATAGGATTTATTTAAGTGCAATGCAGCTATTTAAGGAGCAACAAAGCTCTCGTTGAGAGCAATGGTAAGACAATTTAGTGCAAAATGACTGAAAACAATCAAACAACATACATGTTGGTCTGTAATAAGTTACGGTAAGTTTAGTTCTACCACAGACCTGATGAAATGGTTTATGGTTTATCAGCAGGGATCCTAGTTTTCTCTGATAAAAAAAATCCTCAATTTTCAGATTTAAAAAGTAACCCCAAATCCACAATTTTCCTTGATTAAATGAAACACCACTATATGTATATATCTATATATTAGTGGTGTTTAATTTTAATCACAGAAAAATGTGGATTTTGGGTTACTTTTTTAATCTAAAAATTGGGGATTTTTATTTATTTATTTTTTTTCTAAGCAGAGAAAATCAGGATCCCTGCTTATCAGATACAGGACTTTTAGTTGTAGGCCCCAACATTTTACTATGATTAAAAAAAATGGAAGTACTAAATCTAATCCAGCTAAAAATATTATCATGATAGCAAATATATTTTGATGGGTTTTATTTTGATTCTGGCCAGAAGTGTTGAAAAATGGGGGAGTGCCTGATAATCCAAAACCGAAAGATTATAAACTGAAAGTAAAACTGAGCAGCCTAGTACTTCTACCAAGGTCAAATAAACTAGCAGATTTTTTAAATGGGCACAAAGGGTGAAAAGTAAATATGATTTTTTTCAATTTATTTAACTTGAATGACTTCCAGCTTTAAGGGGAAAGAAAATTAAGGCAATTTCCATTTTAAAGAAAGTCTTTAAAATGTTGAGACAGGTTTTTGCGATTAATAAAAAAGGCAGAAATTCTGGCCCAAAGTAAAGATGAACATTTTGGCTTTTTAAATACAGTATAGAAAGATACAGACATCAGAGTGAAGACTCCAGCTGATCAATGCCTTGCTGTTCTCATTTGCTCCCTCCTGCCACCCTCACACTCATTAAAACACTACAGCTGCAAGGACCAATGATGAAATACTATCACAAGAACTTAATGTCCCATAAAATCCTACTCAGTCACTCAAGCTCCTTATATGTACTCACACTACAAGAAAATAACTAATGGCTTAAAAAACCATTATTCCTTATTTCTAGGAGACTGACAAAGATGGAGAGACTTACTGGGGATAGCACAATACTATTCAGTGCTTGACCCTGAAATAAATTATGCCTTCAGATCCAATTAATCTCAAGCAGATTCTCCATAGAGAGTTAAAATATAACTATCCAAAGAATTACAAATTCAGATTTTTGCTTGTTTTGGCAGTTAAGCTATCATCTCATGCATGTTACATACCTTTTTTCAGGTATATGGCCACTTCATCCTTCTCTTGGTTTCTGATTTTAAGTAGGCAGCTAAGATGAGCAATACTAGAAGCAGCAGAGTTTCCCAAAGCACCTTGCATCTGAGAAGGATAAACACACACTCTCAATGCCTTTTAATTCACAGCAAGGAAAAGATTAGGTTGCATCAGGTTCGGACACAGGCATGGGTAAACTGGCCTGGACAGAAAGGGGACCCAAAAATGGTGAAATTAATAATAATCATCATTATATATGGTGAAGGGGGGCCCGATACTAAAAGTTCACCCAGGGCCACCAGGAGACTAGGTATAGTGCTGGGTTGCATTTTCCATTTTTAGATGGAAGCTGAGAAAGATGATATGGTAATTACTAGGGCTGTGCGGAGCTTCTGGTCGTGATTCGATTCAGAGGAGATTTGACCCAATTCAGTAGCTGAATCTCCGAAATCGAAATGAATCAGGGGACCAATTAAAAGGTCCAAATCAATTCAAAGCTCTCCAAATCTTCGGAAAAGATTCCGAGAGCTTTGATGATTTGGGCAGTCCCCAGTGGCTGCAGCAGGGAGCTGCAGCCAACTCTGAGCTGGTAAGTACTAGGGGCTGGGGGAGGGGACCATGGGGGGACCCCTGCCAGCCCCCAGCCCCTGCCTGCTCCCCCAGCACCCACAACCCCCACCCACTCCCCCAGTTCCCCCATGGCTGCTCCGCCCACCCCAGCTCCCGGCCCTTTAAAGAAAAGCCCTGGTGCTCACTGGGTGCTACTGGGCAGGGGAGCAATCCCTGCTGCCCCCCCCCCCACTGCCCTATGCTGCATGGGGTGGCTCTGCCACGAGCCCCCTGATACCTCCCCACTCCCCCCCCCCCCCACTGGCTGCCCCGCTGGCCATGGCTCCAGCCCTTTAAGAAAACAAACAAACAAACAAACAAAAAAAACAGAGAAAAGCCCCAGGACTCACCGCTCCTGCAGCAGCCTCAGGGAGCTCGTGGGAGAGCCCCCCACGCAGCATGGGGCAGTGGAGGGCAGCAGGGATCACCCCCCCCCACCCAGCAGCACCCACTGAGTCAGGGCTTTTTAACAAGCGCTGGGAACTGGGGCAAGCGGGGCAGCCATTGCCAGGCTGTGGGGAGGAATGGACCTGGCTGATTTGGAGATTCGGCAGCAGCCAAATCTCCGAATCAGATTCAGCCAAAGCAATTCAGGACAGTGATTCAAATCAACTAACTGAATCACTGTCTCCCAAATTGGCCAAATCCGAAGTGAATACTAGCCGCTTTGCACAGGCATAGTAATTCGTACTCATGTCATAACAGCCCCAAATCCACAAGCCCATAGTTCTGCTATCTGTTCAGAGCCCTGCAGGCTGGGTTAGTGAATGCTACCTTGTTGCTTTGGAAATCATAGTAGTTTTGTAAGTAGGGAACTACCAAAGGTAAGTGGCAAAACACCCATGAAATGGATGAGGAGATGGTAACTAAAACCGTAATTTGCTTCAGCAGCATTTTTGAAAAATGGGAATTTGTGATGGATGTGGGTAAAGCTGCAGTGAAGGAACACATGGGAGCAAATACCTTCCAGGAAAAGGCAGGGTGATTAGCCTTTTTCTATGTTCATCAGTGGCAAACACTGCATGAAAGTGTGAGAATAGCCAGGCCACATTCTGTTCTTCCCCCATCTCCCCTCTCCTTCCTCACCCTCTTCTTTTCCCATGTTTTGCACTGAAATCATTCACTCCACCTTATATGCTGTCCTATGCTGTCCTTTCACAGCATCTGATGAAATGAACTTGAGTTCACAAAAGCTTTTGCTCCATATATATCTTATTTAGCTAGAATATATGATGTATATCTACCTTGACTTGTCCCTGACTGCCACTGACTCACCATGACACCTTGGGCATGTTGATTCATCTTATTCCCTGTTTTAGTGTCACTGTGTTACAACAAGGATAAAATATTAATCACCGCAGGGATGCGGAAATTACGTAGGAATTACTAGCATAATGCAACAGCCAACATGTCCAGAAGTAAACCAGTGATTCAAAAATAACTAGCTATTTTGGATGCCCACATTCATACTCTTAAAAAGACACATTGCAGAATGTGAGCTGCTGGCACTTTCTAAAACTCAACGTTAAGATGTTCAACTAAAAGGCAAATTATCCAAAATCACATTTGGAAAGTCTGAACCATAGCATCTTTGCTCATCCATCAACACTTCACCAGCATTATACATGAGCCCACTGACTAGGAAAACCAGTAAATGCCTTGTCGTTTTATCTAAATGAGGTCTAAAATGGGATCTCAGGCACCCTCCCGGTTATTAGTAGCAAGAACATTGTTTTTACCAGTCCAGATGTTGTACAGTTGAAATTGGTTTCAACAGCTCTGTATAGTTCACACAGCACTTTAGAGCCTGTAGTAGATACTGTGACAAAACTGCATGATTCTTCTTGCACACAGTCTGAAAGCATAAATATATATATATATAATTACACAATTCTGTGCATTTGCAGCTGGGCAATGCATGGAGGGATTTGTGGTGAAATCAAAGTAGGTCCTGAGTATAATGGCAACCCTGAGTGGTGCTTCCTAAGTCAGTGGGACTATCCAGGTGGGAAAAGGGAGGGTGTTGACTGTTAGTGACTGGTGACTCTTGGATCTAATCTTAGCTTTGACTTGCCTTTTTTTTTTTAATACAGGTTTTTAAGTAGGGTCAGAGTGCTGTTGTTGCCATGATGGTCTGGGAAATGTATTGGAGGAAAGAATTTTTTGTGATATCTTCTATTGGACAACTGTACCTGTCCCTCATGTCCAGCCAGACCTGTGGAAGAGCATTTGATGCTTGAAAGCTTGTCCAGCATCTCTCCCAATTATACAGTTTGTCCACTGAAAGATATCCCAGAAAATCCTTGCCTCTCGCACAGGTTTTTAAATCAGTTTTGTTAACTGGTACAAAGGTGTGGACACATTTAAATCAGCTTACATCTGGTTTATAATTAGCTTCAGTTGGTAACGCCAGTTTAAACTGGTTTCATTCTTCAGACAGGGCTTTGCAACAATGTACAGAACAGTAGTTAAATAAGTTTTAAAACATCTGGTAAATAAAATCAGTACAGTTTGTAGGAGAAACAGGAGCTGCCACTCAATCAAATCTCTAGCCAGCTTGGTATCCTTCCTCTTACAGTGCCCAGTTCCTAAAATCTATATAACCTAGTAGCCTATCTCCAAAAGTGTCTGGTGCCAAAAGCATCATAAAGGGGTGCAAGAGACCTAAAAGACAGTTACAGGATAATCTGAACTCAGAAAAACGCATTACCACAAAGCAGACCAGTTTCCAGTGCAAATGAGGGATTTAACAAAAACAAAGGGTGCCTACACTTTTGGAAGGCATACCAGTGTTGACCTGTCTTATGCAATATGATGAAAGAAAACATGTTCCCAGAAAAAAGACCTCCCCCTCCCCTGATATACCAGGAAAGTGACCAAAAGCTGGTATCATTTGCTCATGGCATATCTGCTGCTGAACAGCCAGACAGGTAAAGCTTATCTAAGAGTATAGCAGTAAATTTAGTGCGTGGAAATAATCATCTTTGGCAGCCGCAAGCGAAGGCTGCACACATTCAGCCACCTCTCACCTGAAATACACTGCCAGAAAGGACTCTGAAGGTCTCCTTGGACTGTCTTAGATCGAAAAACTTCAGCATCCTCCATGCTGTAGATAATTTTGGATGTAGGGACTCTCTCAAACTTTCTGAGCACTGAAACACAGACAGGGTGGTCAGCTCTTGCACTGGTGATTTCCACCAGTTACACTTACAGTTGCCAGGGAAACACAAGACAGACTTCATTGAAAAAAGAAAACTCAGGAGGGCAGAAAAAGAGTTCATTGGTCAAATGAATAAACAACATCTATCAGTGGGTTTTCCATGAAACGTAATCATATTCAGGAAAATGTCTGTAGACAATCTACAACAGAGCACTGAGTGCTCAAGACCAAACCTCTCTGTATCATGAGTGGCAATTGGGCAAGAAAAGTATAGCCTTACTTTTAAATTTGCAGGGTTACCCAAGACTAAGCTATACCTGTGGATAAGCTGCTATTTTAATGTTTGGATGACTAGGGGATAGTGGGCTAAGGACTTAACTTATAAGGTTATTAAGCTGATATGTCATTGTACCAAGTGTACATAGGATCTGGTACCATAAAGTCATATATTTCATGGCTCCCTATACAGTATTGAAGAGACAACCCCTGGGCATTCTTTTGCTCATGTGCACACAGATGTTGTGGCAATGGACAGCCCAAGGGACGGGTCAATGGCAATGAGAGGAGCATGTTTCCCAAGGCCCACCCAGGAAATGCAGATTAACACCATTGCTGGTGCTTCCATAACACCATTGCTGGTCCTTCCATAAGTGGACGTGCTGAAGGCAGAGCAAGAGGATGAGGGACATACCCAGAGTTGTTCTGACATTAGCACTAAAACAAACCAACCAACCCCGGGGTGAACTCTTTAAGTATTAAGTATCTATATTAGATGGAAAGAAACAGGAAGAACATACCCCAGGTTAAAAACTATTTTAATCACAGAGGATCGGCCCCACTACCCTTGAGCAACTGTGACTTTCATCTATTTAAGATTCTTACCAGGCACTGCTAGATGATATAGCATCTCAAAAAGATGAGCTATTAAAACCACACCTTGCCACAGAAACTTGGATAACTGATCTACAGATTACTCCTTTAGGCTGGACATGGAGCCATCGCTATCAAACACCTTCCCTGTTGACTGTTGTTGACAGATGGTAAAGAATGAATTGGAGGGGAGCTAGGTTCTCCCTCCAAACGTAGGTCAGGGAACTCCCTGCTCTATACATAAATGGCCAGAGACCATAGAGCTGTCACTTCATCATTTTTCAGAGTTACTAATTCAATTTTAAACTATTTTAAAAGATTTTGAAATGAACCCATTGACAGCTTCCCTTCAAGTCTTCTCAGGTTTCATTGCAGTCAAGCTAAATTTAGTCTCATATGTAAATGGGAAATTTTGGAAAGAAAAAAAAGGAAGAGACACACCATTTTTAAAAATTTCCTCCAACAAAATGCAATCCTAAAATAAAACCTCGCTATCATCTTTGTATGGTTTAAAGTCATTATGTGCCCAGCATCAGTAATTCAGTTGCATTGTTTTCTTTTCTCCCAGGGAAACACAGGGTCCAAACCACTTGCTAAGCCATCTTGCTAAAAACTATATCCCAGAAGTCATCCCCAGCAGATGGGAAGTTCTGAGGTAGTGGAAACCAGAATGTGGAAAGCTCTATGGAAATAACAGAGCTTTATTTATTAATACATCTAATTCATAGATTCATAGATGCTAGGGTCGTAAGAGACCTCAACAGATCATTGAGTTCGACCCACTGCCTAGGCAGGAAAGAGTGCTGGGGTCAGATGACCCCAGCCAGATAACTATCCAGGTGTCTCTTAAAGACCCCCAAGGTAGGGAAGAGCACCACCTCCCTTGGAAACCTACTCCAAATTTTGGCCACCCTTACCAAGAAGAAGTTTTCCCTGATATCTAGCCTAAATCTGCTCTCTTATATTAAAATACAATGAGGTACTTGGTAATAGGTAATGAAGTAATAGTGTTCATAGAAGAAAAGAAACCAGTATGTTTTAAAGGCCAGATCCAGTTATGCATGCAGCTGCTTAAGCAGGACTTAGGCAAAATTTAGTCCCAATGAGTGATTTAAAAACTTGAGTTCCACTGAGTGATTTAAACTGACCCTGTTCTGTAAGCCACAAAACTCAGGAAGCACTTAAGTTCATGCCATGCTTCCGTTTTGGGCTGAAAAGTGCCCCAGGCACATACATGTGGCCTTCTGAGAATGCCCAGAAGCAATCCAGTTCCATCGCCTGGATGCCTGACATCCACCCATGTCGTTATGATCCAGATTGGGGCTGGCAAATTGTATGAGTCCCTGAAGAATGACTTTGTAGCCTACAGGTTAAGGCAGTTCCTTGGGCTTGGGGGGATCCCATTTCCAGATGCTGCTTCCAAGGTTATTTCTGTTTTATCACCAATGATTATCTAATGCAACTCCAGAACCCAGGTCTCCCCCACTCTCATCAGGGTGCCATTACCACTAGGGTGCGGACGAAAGCCTGTTCCCCTTCTGGCTCTTGTCTAGTTTGATACTCTATGGCCCAGCTTCAACAAGAGGAGTGGAGGGTGCTTAGGTCACACCACTGTTTTTATATGGCCCCTAGACACCCAACCCTGGTCAACCTGGATGACCCTCCTGTCACAGGCAACCTAAGATGTAGACATTCCAGTGCTTAAGTGCAGGCACCTAAGTGACCAAACTGACCATAAACCATTGGATATGGTCAATTTTAAAGTGTAACGATTAGCTAGTTTTACTCATTTGTTTTGATGCAATTATAAAGACACAGGGACAAAGACACAAAGAGCAAATTCATTGTCATTAAGAACTGAACAGAGCACAAAGTTGGAAAGGAAGAAATATTTTCTCTTGGAATATTGCTAAGAGTAAGACCCTGAGGCCACGTAGCAGGGAGGAGCCAGATTTCAGGTCCAAGAGGTTTAAATTATGGTACAGTTTGGATGCCAGTTACTCTGTGGCCTGGAGAAAGTGAACCTTGTGGAAGGACTGGTAGTGACACCAACAGGTCTTTCCCTCTGAGTTTACTACCAAATGGCACAGACCCTCTGATGGTGTAAATCAGGAGTAGCATTGAATTCTGACCCATAGTGTCCACCTGTGTCTGTAAAAGCATTGGCAATAAAGGCTGAATGGGTAGGGGAAGGGTGCACTAATTTTGCATCATCAGCCAGTTGCCCTGACCTCTTTCTCCAGTTGGCCAAGGGCAGCTGAAGGCAGGTGTTACCAGATGCTCCTCGGGGTATAAGCATGGACCCAGGGTTGGTCTCTGCCCCTACGATAATGCATAGGGATGGATGCAAATTGCCACTGCATGCCAGGTTGGAGCTGGCATCCAAAAGGAGAATCTTGTGCTCAGAAATTTCTAGAAAAACTACAAGATGATAGCCCAGGATCCATTTTCAAAACACTCATGTGTCCTCTTAAATCAAAACAGCCAACACTAATCAGAAACAAATGTTTGTTGTTGTCAGAGATGAGTCGGCAGGTGCTTTTGATAAAACTGTCATTTCTGCTTGGAAAGAACACGGGTGAGCCAAATATATAGCACAAAAAACCATTTTGCTTAAGTTCAGCTGCAGAGAGGGTTGAAAGATAGGGAATACGGGGGAGGACGTTCTTCCTTTCTAAAGCAGGATTCCAAAACCTTCCTGAGTATAAGTCAAATGCTGTCTATTCAAAGAGACAGGCTAAATAAGTGTTGTAACCTGGCGTGGCTAAAAAGAGGGGAGGTAAGTTCTCCCTCCAAGAGTAGGTCCCTCCAGAACAGGGAAGATGCAGAGAGACAGACAGCTCTTTTCATGAAAAAAGGAAAGAAACATTTTGTTCATAAAAATTAAAAATTAAATGAACTTTTTTATCCAGTTACATTTTAAAGTTTTAAATTGAACTCTTAAGAAGAGTTCTCCATTTTCTTTCCCTGACTAAGAAAGGAAAAGTAAAATATTGAGAGAAAAACCGATGCACACGTGCATATACATACACCCCTCTTTAAAACTTACCATCTACTTCCCAATTTTTTCAAATAAATGTATTTACTTTTTTTCCTAGAAACGTTAAAAAAAAAGGAAAATTTGTTCTGCTCAAAAAGATATTTTAGTCCAAAAGTATTCAAAAAACCCTGCTTTTAAAGAAGCTGATCAGTAAATGAATGACACTGAATGAAAACATAACTACAGTACTGAACTGTGCGTTACAGGTCCTATCTTGATAGCAGCAGATTATCGTTCATTCAAATGAAAAGAATCAGTGCTTTTGGAGAAGGAGGATTTGGATACCAACTTCTGTGATTTGCACAGCTTTTGTTGTAACAACACATGCTGGTATAGTTAGAAAAACTGGTGAGGGAGGAAAAAGTAAGTAGTGCTATATGTATTTTTTCTTTTTTTCTTTACTTCAAAATCTCTTAACATTTAAAATACTGTTGAAATTTCAAATAGTTCTGTTGAACTGTTTTTGTGAAAATGATCTTGACATTTTAAAGGATTTATTTCTATTTTGAAATGTCAAGACTTTGAAATGAAAACAGAGAGATTTCTTGTAGTGGTATTGCATGGGGACTGTTCTTCATATTGGTTACTGACCCCTCCTGGCTGGAGTTTGAAGATCTGCAGTAACAACACCTAGATCCCTGTCTAAGTATGTGCAAGGCTTGCACATTAAATAAAAAAAGAAAACCAGCCTTTCTGGGTAAAGAGAAATGCCCCAAACACCAAGAAGAGGGAGGCCAATATTTCCTGTTCAAGTCCCTGGTATAGCTTATCCTGTGACCATAAAACCTCCATGCACACAACTCCATCTCTGTAGACTGTCCTGTCAGTTTGCTTCACTCATCGTAGTCTGACACTGCATGCAAGACCTCTCTCAAAATACATTGCCCCATCAATGATGCTATGCTGCCACTTTTTAAGCAGAGATCCCCACTGTATTCTGATGACATAACGAAGCCCTACCCCCACTGAATTACAGGGTTAAACAACAGCTTTGGATGAGGGGGAGGTAGAAGCTTTCCCAACTCACTGCAAGCACGTTCTGGATGGTTTGACGGTTGATTTCCTGTAGTCATTAAAATCTGCTTGCATATGCTGCAATTAGATTGTTGTAAACCTTCTTTTTCCCATCCTGTTTGCAGATTTTTTTAATGGATTGTCTCCTACCCATCTGTTTTCCTTCATTCATGTATGAGATTCCTGTTCTACTGCTCTGGGTGCTGCAGCAGTAAATTAGTGTCCAGGCACTTAACCATCAGTTGCAATGAGCTTTTAAAAATATTATTATTTTTTAATTTCTTGCTGTTTAACATCACAGGTTAGATCATTACAGGTTAAAAGTTTATTCACGCTGGAGTCGGGATCCCCAACCTACATTGAGCTACTTACAGACTAAGGTACTACATAATGCAAGCACAAATTATGTTGCTAAGCAGTGACCATAGATTCATTTGTTAATCACAGTAGTTTCTGGTCATCTCTATGAGTATTTCTTATATTATGGAGCCCATCTCTATGCACCCTTCTTGCTAGTCCTTACCATATACTGCAATGACTCCACTGAGAACAAAGCTGGAACATAGAAAAAAAAGTGTCAAATTACCCAAGAGTGCATATCAACCTATTTCCAAGAGTGCATTATCAACCTCTCTTTTCAGCAAATCCTTTCTTCAATGTAGCAAGGAAGAATGTGGAGTAAGGAAAAGTTAAGCATTACTGGAAAGTGAATTCCTGCAGCTTCGCAGACCTATCTATTGTTAAACATCAGTCTTTATGTAATGAAGTGCCACCAGCATGGGATCAAGCACGTGCAATTATTTTCTATGCCTACCTAGGCATTGAGAATCTGTAAGCAGGTCATCTGTTTCGGTCCAGCCCAGCCTCGTTCCAAGATTGTCAACACAGAATGATTTCTTAGTGATGGGATCTTGCTGGGAAGGTCTATACTGGCCCTCCTCATCACACTGTAAACTCTGCCTGTTCTGCTGACAATCTGTGATGCCTGTCCCAAGTCAATGGAAAGAAAAGAGTTGGATTACTGTATCACTTGCTTCCAGTGCATGTGCTTGACAAAGACCTTCTAGAATGAAAAAGAGCCTTTTCTGCCTGGAAGGGGGGCTCTCACATGCATTGAACAGATGGCATTTCTTAACTGAAGCCCTGAGATTTTAAATTATTATGACATATTATTGTTATTTGTATTACTGAAATGCCTAGAAGGGCTAATGACTCCATTATGCCAAGTGCTTTGGCCAAAAAAAAATGATAAAAAATGATCTCTATCCAGAACTTACCATCTGTATGTGATGGATTTCTGGTTCCCGTAAGGTCTTTCAACAAAAAGGGGAGAATTCCTCATAAAAGGAACTCTGTTTTCATAAGTGTACGTGCAGTCCCTAGTCCAATGAGGCCTTGTAATGATGTATTACTGAAATGCTGTATTAATGAAAGTAGCAGCAGTAAGGAACAATAAGATCCACTAAACCAATCTGCTGCTGCTATTTTCCCGTTGCTCTTGAAGAAACAAGCCCTCATTGCTGCTCTTCAACTGTAAAGAACTTTGTTTTTGGTTGAAAGTGCTTTTCCAAGAGCTAATTGGAAATTTTAAGGATTAAAAAGTCCTGTCTACTCCACAGAGAAGAAATATAAAATGACAGTCAAGATCTCACTCTTCACTTGGCCCCCCGGCTAAGTGAATTGTCAACACTTTTTAAGAAACGACACAGCTAGCAGAAAAATCTATCAGGAAAAGAGAAGAAATCCAAATGCATGCAGAGTATAAGTCACCTGTTGGCCTGCAGAAGCCTCTGAAAATAGCATAAGTAGGCGTTAAACAGTGCATTAATTTTGCTCTGGCCCACTGTACTATGGGAAAGTAGATCCATATATCTAAAATCCTTTTATTTTTTTCATTATTATAAATCAGTGGGTGCATCTATACAAGATACTTACTGCACATTAGCCTAATAATGTTGCGCAGTTGTGTTTCATGACAAAAACAGTACTAATTGCCTATTGCACAGTGTTATAAGGCTAATGCACAGTAAGCATCACTAAATAACTGCATCAGTGCTACTGTGCAGTAACTTTAGGTACTGCGCATTTAGTTAATACTTTATTAAGGAAGTACTAAACTAAATGTGTAGTATCTAAGGCACATTAATGAACGTGTAGATGTGCCCACTAAGTTGGAAAGCACTGTGCATTCGTGTCAAAACCTGCAAGTCACCTCTTGGATAGCCAAAATTTTGAATGAACTGATGGCTGGATATAAAGGAGTTATGCTCTGAGGTAACAGTACTACCCAAAAGGATGAATGGATTAAACACCCCACTTCCTATATCTATAGACTCTTTTGCGAGAGAAGGTTTTGAGCAAGTGGTTCATCTAGGAGGCCAATCTAATACCAGACTCCTCTGAAAAATCTCTGTGAAGTTTTTCCACCCTCACATGTGTCTGGGAGTAAAGCTGATTTTATCACTACTTGGAAAGTATTTTTGACCCTGCCGCCAGGGAAAAATAAAAGTTGGCACCTATCCAATGTGCCTCCAGAAAACCGAGGTACATAGAGCAGTTTCATACCATGGTGGCAGAGGCAGCCTGGGGATAAATGCTGGTGCCACTAGGTCCAACTTCCCCACGTGTTGAACTGGGAAGCAACTGCAGCAGAACCGGCATGCCCGCCTCATTGGGTTCATCTAATAACCCTAATGCAGGCAAGAACACCAGCTCCTGCTGCAGCCCTATCCACTCCAGTCCCACATATACCTCCTGGAAACAGAGGCATGAGGGACAGTTTCACAGGGCAACCACACTAGCAGCAGAGACATCTATTTCCAGGTTGCCATGCTGCCTCCACGGTCAGATGAAACTGCCTTGCATCTCTGTTTCCAGGAGACGTATATGGCGCCGGACCAGGAAGAGCTGTGTCTCCCTGTCTTAGGCTCATCACATAGGCCTTAAGCAAGTGTGGGCTGCGCACAATGCATGTGGGGCATTTTTACCTGGTGGTGGGGATGCCACAAGTGACTATGCCTGGGTTGAGAAGCAGTGAGGTCAGCTGAGGCAACACAAACAGTGGTTTTTCAACTCGGGGGGGCTGCCAAATACAAAAATGTTACGCAAGGTGGCCCTGACTTAAAACATTGAAAACTACTGCTTTCAAGGCTCGCAACAGGTACAAAAAGTCAGTCTTCAGTCGAATGGTTGTAGCACTTACAGTGATCAGCTGTGAAAGCTCCAGTGGAGACGGTAGTTTTGCCCAAGGGACACTTGATGCAGGAGGGACTTCCAGTCTGCGACTGATAGGACCCGTGAGGACATGGAGTGCATTCGCCATTCTGGAAGTAGCTTCCCGGCGGACAGACAACTGGAAAGGAAATAGACTTATTATGTCTATGGAATACTATGTCTATAGACTTACTATGTCTACGGACATCCATATGCATATGTATTCAAATAAAACCCATTAATGAAACCAATCTGGTGGATCTTTCCATTGGCTCTGGATGACTTTGGAACAAGACCTTAACATGCATGCGTGTTTCTAGGAAAGGTTTTTGTTCCATTTAAAATATTTACTGGAACCCTCCATTAAGTAGAGAGCGTCAGCCACGCTCTTAATTCAGATGAGGGTAAAGGAGGCTCTCAAATCAAAGTATATTGTACTCTGGCCAAATCCACATGCAGGCCAAACCAAGCGTGACTTTTGTGGATCTCATTGTTTTGCAACAAGAGCACTCCACTGTGGGGGCAGACCATGAAATTCAACACTAGCTTCCGACCGAAAAATGAAAATTCATTTTAATAGAAACTCAGAGGCTACCTAGCGGAAGGACATCATGCGGTAATGTTTCCATCCCAAATGTCTGGTAATGAAATCACAGGTAGGTAGGTCCAAGCAGGACAGCAAATGTTGGATTAAAGAAAACTAATCGTATACATGACAACTGGAAAACAAACAGATTTCTCCCTATAGGCTAATAATACCTCTCCGAGTTCAGCATTTCAGAACAAACCAAGAGCAACATTTCCAGCTGACATGCTGTGTGTTACAAAGATGATTCATTGTCTTCTCACTAGTCACGTAAGACGATTTTCCTTTTGGGTCATTCAGACCAGCATCACCAGTACAGATGAGACCCAGATACATTTACAGGACAGTATGTTTACATGCAATTTCACAGCTGCCTTCCAGATGCAGATTTCCTTCAAAAATGATCAAATGTGTATTTTGGAACAATGACAACGTGTAAAATTTCACCTCTTCTCTTTCCTGGTACATTGGCAACTACTTCAGCTTGTACCAAAGAGTAACTCTTGTGGAAACCTGGCCATTACCATTACAAACCCATAGGGTGAAAATGTTGTGTTTATATCTGATCAGCCAAAACACTGCAGTGTAAATTAGTTTAACTTACTGGAATGCTTCAATGATGATAAACTAGAATGATAGATAGTCTGAAAATGACCATCCTCCTCCATTCCTCACCACATTTGTCATGTTGCAGCGAGAGAGCCTGGGGTCACAGACAGTGGTGGGATGAGAGGATTATTTCCAAATAGGCAACAAAGCAACCACAGTAGGCACAGCACATATCTAAAACCAATTGAGAAACCACAAAATTCTGGAGGAGACAGGACACTCATTTCTCAAGTATATCTGTCCAAAATACCAAACCATATATTCCATTTTTAAGAGGGTTTCCAACAGATGCAGATACCGATTCCAAAGAAGCTCAGCAGAAGAGATGATATTTTCCTTACTGATGAAACAAAGAATATGTGAACTATTGGAGGGCAGAAAACAAGGGATAAGGAAGAGATGCATTGAAGTGCATAAAGCTTATAAAGAGAAAACAAGCTTTTCAGAGCACTCTTCTCTCTTCTCCTAGAGCCTTACATCCTACACATATAAACATCTTGCCTCTGCACTTGTTGCCTTTCTTTGCTTCTTGCTTTTGGTAAGGAGGGGAAATGGTGCAGGGGGGAAAGTTGCAAAGATGAAGTTATCGTGACTGGGTGGTTTCCAAAATATAGGTCCTAATTCAACCACAGGTGATGTCAGTGCAAGGATTTGGAGCTGGAACATTACCACCTGCATTATGCATTACAGAAGATTACATTAAATTGTTGTAACAGTGTCTTTCAAGACATAAATTTACATAAATTAACCAGTCTGGAAGTTACAGAGCTGGACCCAAATTCCATACCCTTAAAATTGGACAACCCTAAATGGCTTGGATTCAACATTTCTGTTTATGGGGTTTGAAATCTGGTCTTGTTCCAGCTCCTCTCCAGCTAAGATTCTCATGTACAAGCGGCACAGATTTCTCAGCATGCAGGCCCAGGCTCTGAGTGTCTTATTGGAGGAGAACAAATTTGACCCACACCCAGCAGTGCTCAGGCCAAAGTACGGGACCCACCAACCTTCCCCCCCAGGACCAGACCACTACGGAACAATCGTCAGGGATGAGAAATCAAGTTCCACTTAGAGAAGAACTGGGGATGGGATGCGAGGGAAAGACTATGGATAACAGCTGGAGGAAAGCTCCTTTAAGTGTGTAAC
This sequence comes from Alligator mississippiensis, assembly GCF_030867095.1. Classification (NCBI taxonomy): domain Eukaryota; kingdom Metazoa; phylum Chordata; order Crocodylia; family Alligatoridae; genus Alligator; species Alligator mississippiensis. The sequence goes on from NC_081826.1 coordinate 14,209,433, forward strand.
ATACCATCCTGGTGCTCAGATCCTCAAAATTGGGAGATAAAAGAGTTAGGGTTAAACTGACTACAAAAGCAGGTTTGACGTACAAACTCACTTGTGAATTGAGCGCTTATTTTTGGATCGGGCTCTTCTCTGTTCGACGTAATTCCAAGACAAATTACAGAATGCTCCAAAGGACAAGGGGAACTAGCATAAACTCACATTACATACAAGGATCTCTCATAAACAATCCTCATTAAAGACTTCTGATTCTTCTCCTGAATTTAAAAACTTTTTCCAAGTGCACAAAGCCACTTGCTAGATGCATTTGCGTGTCCCTAGCACCTTTGCCTACGCAAGAGATTTCTCCTGGCATCTGCATTTAAACAACATAAAAGCCTGCTTGCTGAGCCTCAGCGAAAGTGCTCCCACCACCATTTTCAAATGTGCAAGACGCTGAATACATGAGATTCCGGTTTGAACGCTCCAGCAGCAGCGTTCCCACTAAGCTGCGTGGCGTGCACAGGCACACCTGGCAGCGCGGCATGAGCGCGCGGGCGCAGTCGCACCCATCGCTCGACTTAGAGGAAACGCTGTCCAGCAGACTCAATTGATCAAGTCTGCTCCGACATGTTCTAAGCAGAACGCATCAGAGCATGTGTATAGGCACCCCCAGACCTCACAATGTGCATAAAACACAATGCATACTTAAGTCACTCAATGTAATGATCAAACAAAGAAATGTAGAGAGGAGTAAACTAGCATATAGCAAACACTAGCAAAGGAATAGCTGTCTTCCAGCCAGGAAAACACACTGTTATAGCACTGTCATGAACTCAAACCTGAAGCAACAGATGACCAAAAGAAAACCACAACAGAGGTGGAAAGGCAGATTGCTGCAGAGATTATGTCTCTAAAAGGAATACGCAAAGCACAACACATTGCTGAGACCACCAGAATGGCTGGCTGTCATTAACAGCTATCCAAACCACTCTCCAGCAAGGGGAAAATGTCATTGGACAAGGGAAAGAACACAAGTAATCAAATAAATAAGCTCAGTCTGGAAAAATATTTTGTAGCTCAAAAATGAACCAAGACAGGAAAGGAAAAAGAACAAAGGCAATTGTCTCTCACTCTAGTTCTGCCTACCATGTAAAGGTAAATCTACTGAGGGCTCGCATTAGTAAAGGCTGCAAACCTGGTCCAACATGGTGTTTTGTTCCCCTCAAAAGAACTCTATGTAATAAATTAGTGTCATTACCCTATTTTTATGTGGATAAACTGACTTTCCCCAAGGTACGTCTTTGAGGAAAAACACTTTCCAATACACTCATTCACTCCACGTTCCCTGTGCCAACACCACATTAGTGTCAATGGTGTTAGAGGAACTCCAGATCACAAGTAATTTTGAGGAACCAATGACAAACATAGGTCCCATAGAGGGAGACTAAGTGACTTATTCAAGGTTGCATGGGATAGCAGTTGCTGGGCAGACTCTAGGCTAACACCTTTGCCACTGCACCATCCTTCCTCCCCACTACTAATTACAATAGAAGCCATTCAAACTAATTCCATTTAGTGTAGAAGCTAGCTGAAAGAGCAACGCATAATGTATTTCTGATGATGTCATTTGGTAGGCTTTGTAAGATGGCTGTATAAAGTCCAGTCCACAAAAGTTGACAAAAAAATGTTACTGAATAACAACGAATTGTTTAATTAGCACTGCAATACATTGGGATATAGAGATGGTTAGGGGAATACAGTTTGCAGCACCAGTTATTAAAAGTTGCAACTATATGTTGGATGCTCCATGAAAACTATATGAGGGGTTTTCTAGTCCATTTCTTATTACTACCTTATACTGCTGCTGCCTATGATGAGATCATGCTCTTTATCACGTTGTTTAAAGATATGAAACAGTTTTGCTGACTGACAAGGACAAACAGGCCGGGGGGGTTCACAAGTACTCATCGGGATCATTGCTGGAAGGATGGGAGGAGGCCTTGCGGAAAGAAGCCCTAAGTAGCAGCCAGCTCAAGAAGGAGCTAGGACTGAGCGCAGCTGAAAATAGCTAAATTGGAAATAACAGCAAACATTTGGAAAATGCCATTTTACACTGTGCACATCCTGATGTGTGTCAATGGGGTGACCACCCAGCCACTGCTAAGTCAGATCTTGGCTCCTGTCTCCGTTCATTTTTAACAGGAGTGAATTAACTGGCGATTAATGTGAGATAGTTAGCGTGATGGAAAGAGTGGACCACCCTCCCAGTGTTTGTTTAAAGCAACAAGTGGTTTGTCTTAGAGATTACCCTTGTGTAAACCACAAACATTTATAGCTGGAAACAAATGCTTGCAAAGTGTGCCTATTAGCCTCTAATGCCTTGCCTTTACTTGAAAAAATGATGCAATCCTTAAGTCCATGGGTGCAGAGAGAAGTAATTTGAAACACTGCCAAGTGAGACTGGCTTGGACATGCATCAAAAGGGTATTGTTCAACCTTAGGACACACATGCAGCCCCTGTGGCATCCCCTGGCTGGAACTTTTCAGAAGTGCTGCATCGCATGCAATCATGGCTCTGGACAGCAAGAGGAGGCAGCAGGCAGCTCCGGCTCCACCCCACAGGGAGGAGAGGTAGAAGGGAAGGGAAAACTCAGAGTCTAGGCAGGGCACCAAATCCTCTGCACCTCTCCTCTAGAGAGGATTGGACTTGAAAGGCCTGGCTTGGGGGGGAATCTGGGAGTTGGCAGCTGGGTGATGATAAGGCTGGCTCCAACTCCAGGAGGCCATCTCCAGGTCTAGCTTGGCTCCAGCAGCAAAGGAACAGCAATTCAGACAAAATCTCTGTGCACAAGTTACAAAAAGTGAAACACTTCAAAATAGTGGCTTGTTTCAAGAGAGACTCTTTTACAACACTGGAAAAGGCATATACATGCGTCTACTTGGCCATTTGAAATGCTTCACTTGTTACTTCTGTGTGCACCCCATGTTAACCAATACGTGATAACTAACATGAGGTACACTCCTAGCAAAGATAAGGCATTTTGTAGTTGTAACGTGGCAGCAGGTAAACAGAGGTAAGCTGCTGCTAGCTCACAGCCCTTTCATTCTAAGTGCCCATGAGTTCAGAACCGTGCCTTTATCTTAGCGAAGATGCACCCATTCCTTTTTCATATCAGTACATCAATTTTATTTAAGAGTCGAATTGTTACCAAAGCAGTTAGCCCAGTATAACTCCTAATGCAGACACAGGGGGCACTTATAAATGTGCCCTGGGATGCAGGGGAGCACTTCAATTAGCGAGCCACACTAATTACAAGCGCCCGAGCATCATGTGCATCAGCATCCTCACGCTGAAAAATGGTGGCAGGGTGCTTTGAACTAAAGTTCATCAAACGAGCTTTAGTTTAAAATACCCTACCACCAGTTTTCAGCATGGGGATGCTGATACACATGATGCTGGAGGCTGCTGGAACATGTTAATTTCTGTGCTCCAGCAGATTTGATTAATGGAGTCTGCTCCAGTGTGCTGGATTTACAGTATGTCAGAGCAGCCTTGCTGCATGTCTATACAAGCCCAGTAACAACAGTCTAATTTATGCCCTTTCTGTTACAGAAAAAGCTACAGAAGTTTAAAGCAATATAGCTATGTCCACATTTGAGAGCTGTATCATTTTAACAATTACAGGATGGTAAAAAAAATCTGACTTTCAAGCACAGACAGACTTTTAGACTTCAGACAGCAGGGCTTTCATCCAAGCACCTTTTGGCAGCATTAAATTCCCACAGCATTTAAAACAACCAAGATAAACTATTTTGCTAGTATTCTGAGCGACAGTAAGGTAGGAGCTTCAGCCCTTCACATCTGGCAATGCCCTGTTACTTATTTTTATTGTCTGCTTTTTCCTCCTTCTTAACATACAAAATGGATCAAAGGGTCACAGTATGTTTATGACTGAAAAACAATGTAAAAATTCAGCTTGTTTCTTCAGCCCAGCAACCAAGTGGGTATCATAAGGAATTAGGATTTGAGTTTTTTAATAAAAAAACATTAAACAGAAGAATATGAGAGTGAAACTAAGTAAAGATATTATCAGTGTTATCTAGTGTGGGAAAACAATGGCACAACTGCTTTTTATTCTCTGTGCTCAGACACCAACTGAGGTCACTTGCACCAGACTACCATGAAATCAAAGCAGACCATGGCTGAGGTTGGACAAATGACTGTGGAAGGACGGCACCAGCCCACTCTGCATGTGAACTACCTGTAGGTGAATTTCTTCCTTGTTCACCACTTCAAACCACTGAAAATAGAGGGATTTAAGGCAGTGCATAAGCTTTGTGCTGGCCATCTGCACAGGGATCAGTCACTGTGGTTATGTATGCATTTCACTTGCTAATGTAGCTGTAGCACAGTGTAGACTAGTAATTCTGAACCAGGGTGTCACAGCACCCTGGCGTGTCTTGAGCTCTTTTCAGGGGTGCCGTTGGCATACACAAATGTTAGCACTGCTAGGTGTGCAAACAGGATTCTCAAGGTAAACCCCGAGATTTCAAATAGGAATTCACAATGTTCAAAACACCCTGACCTGCTGTGCTCTTTTTGAGTTCTTTGCAACAGAAGAATGGGTCTATTTTTTATAGCCAAAAATTAAGTGAAAGCTAAGAACTGACAATTTCTGAGGAGGACCTTTAGTTGTAAGGAGGGGTGACTTAAGTCTAAAGAAGTAGAGATCAGCATAGACACATCCCTGCTGCAATATCCCCCTAAGAAACTGGATACTCACTAATTAAGCCCCTGCTGGACTCTGTGCTGCTGCAGATAGCACAGTACAGTAACCAAACTAGTTTATAGGCACTGCCGGCAGTCCCTCGCCGATGCTAAGAAAGAGCTCTCAGTACACAACATTGAAGTCATAGTGACATCAGATTGCTTGACTATACTGGCATCAACATGAGTGCTACTTGTTATCCCCTGCAATAAGCCAAACAGGGGAGAAATTTCCCCTCCACCACAATGGCAGCGGTTTGAATGCTCAGTATGGTAAACCAGAGGGTCTTCATATAAACTCATCCAGTATCAGGACCTTTGATAGTTTTCAGAGTTAACAAGAACATGTCAACATTTGCTCACACTAAGGTTTTCTCAGCCCATTAGAAAGTTGACTGAGCTCCTCTCCCACTCCTGCACTCAGACCCAAGCAATCCCAGCACTTCTGAAATGGCTAGCTGGGAGAAATTCCTGTCTAATTGGGAGAGGCTGGGGCCATGGACAGCCAGTGAGAGCCGGCAGAGTTGCGGGAGCACTGGGGGAGGGTGGCAGAAGTCATTCTGAAGAAGAGAATCTAATTAGTGCGAGTCTTTCTCTGGGGACTGGGAGCAGTTCCAAGAATCTGGATGCGGAGGCAGTTTATTACAGGGAAGAAGACGTGCAAGAGGGGCTGAAGAATGGGGCAGACCTCCAATGAGATTTTGTACTGATCATTACCAAGACAGCTTCCATTTGCATCTCCTAATACCTCATCCAGCTGCCTCAGGCTTTGTCCAAGGATACAAAATCCAACAGTTCCTGGCAATTCTGCAGCCAGGGAGAGCAATCTGGTTTCCAGTCTGGTTCCTGCATCATCATCAGAAATGCTGTAATACCACTGCAAAATCTTTATTGCTGGAGATGATGCACAAACCAGAAAGAGTCTGGGCTGATGCTCAGGTCCCAGCTGAGCTTCCAATTATAAAGATCTTTTTACTTCTTACTTCAGCAGATTCCATACAACATCTGAGAAGCACGTGCAGAATCTCATTTCATCCACCTGGCCGTGTGTAACAGCATCCTCAAGTGAGGAGCATAGGAACAGTTCCTACCACTGCTCTCATTCATATTCTCCTTCCCATGTATCACCTGGTAAACTGTGTCAAGGAAAGTTTGTTGTTAATTTTCTACCTCTTAGCAAGTATTGTAGCGTAGGAGGAAAAGCTGACAGAAAACATACCACATCCTTGGGAATTTGAGATTGCTGTCCCAGGTGATGAACTTCTTCGGAATCCACTCCTGCAGCCAAGCTGGACACTGGGAGATAGGTCAAAATCTTCATCTCGGAGGAAACTAATGGAAGTAGCTGCTGGGAATTGCTTGGAGTCCAAGTGTAGAAGAAAGCCGCCACTCTTGATCAGTTTTACAAAGCGCCCAATGAGGTTGTCACCAACAATTGTGTTTTCTGAAGTGAAAAGAAATAAAACTGAGAGTTTTGAAAATGGTTCCAACTGGGAAAAAAATTAACACGAGACTGATAATCTTCAGACTAAAGGTACAGGTACATCCAGATTACACACCCAACGTGCACGGACAGCCACTACCACAGTGGGGCCTCAGCCTGATGGGTAGATCATAGGTTTCATATGACTAAATTCATATTGTAAACCCTGCATCAGGATTAGGAGAAAAGTTAGAATAAGATGAATTTCAGATAGTTCAGGGACAGGCTAAATCTGATTATCTGTACCTCTTGTTTCAGTGGGCACTGTTTTTTCTTACCTGAGTTAGTTTTTGTGATCCCTTTGCTTCGGGGGGGTTTACTGCTTGCTTGTTTGCCTCCCCCCAGCACTGCCCCCACCACCCTCCTTTCTCTCCTGCCTTTGCATTCAAATTTATCTCCTTTTTATATATTACTTTGCGCACACTCCTTTCTTTCACAGCATCTGATGAAGCAAGCTTCAGGCCATGAAAACTTGTGCTATACAAATATTTATGTGCATATGTGTGTACACACACACACACGAGAGAAAGCGTGTGTGCACGTGCTATATGTATATAATCTACTTTGGTTAGTCTATAAGGTGCAAGTCTACCCTGCTCTCTGCCATATATTATTGTACGCGTGCTATAGTATTGCATGGGTTTTTGGTTGTAGCTGTGTTAGTCTAAGGACACAGGCAGGCAAGGTTCTTGAGCTCTAGGACAACTCTGTCCTAGAGCTCAAGATTAGGATCAAAGTTAACCCTTGCTTACAAAGAAAGGTGAGTGCACCTTTCCCCTACCTGTGTGCTGATCTCTCCTATCCCTTCTATAAGACCAGTCTCCTGCACTAAGTAAATATGGAATCCTTGGTTCTCCTCGTCCAGGCAAAAGGGAGCTGTGCTCCTGGAAGAGTGTGTTTCCTCCTCCTATGAAGGAGTTTTATTTTTCTACACAAGCTTACAGCTTTGTTTGAAATGTTCATATACTTTGTTAGTTTGCCATTTGAGAGTTGTCATGGCCCTGGCCGATGCGCAGCATAGTAACGGAGCAAACAGGAAGCCGTCCGCAAGCACAGTCTGTACCGTACTCAGTTCTGCTGCAGTGACACATGCAGGCTTTGAACAGTGGGCTTTCAAAGGAAGCGTGTTAAGTGCGTAAACAGAGTCAGGAATGCAAACGTTTGCCTGCTACACCATTTCAGCAGAGCAACTGATGTGCCCAAGGCAAACAAATCATTGTACTGCTGCACTTCTATGTGGCTTTGTGCTGTAACCCATGAGCACATTTCCAGCTAAGCAAAGTGCCCTCCATGGGAAAATTTCACAGGTAGGTGAAAGCCCTTAGTGACGCAACTCTGCACAGCTGGTTGCATTGAATAGACTATAGAATTATTATGCTTATTCTGCGCACAAGCATTTGTGGCCCTGCTGTCTTACCCAGGGTCCACACATTATTGCTGCTATGTGGGTGTTATTCACCTCTGCACAAAGGACTAATGTAAGACCCACTTCTGGGTCTGTGTAAATCCCACTTCTGAGCTAACGTGGTGCACAGACCTTGCATTAGTGGAATATTTGCAGGTCTGTGTGCTTATGACTTCACTGCTGTTATTCATCTAGCTTTAACCAATATATTTTTTTTCTGATGCAAACATACATACTTCAAAGCCCAGACCCAAAGAATAACATGGAGATCACAGTATTTGGTATTCACCAAGCAACCAATACCTTGGCAGTGTTTTTACCAAGAATTGTCTGCATAACTGAAGGCTCAAATAAGTAAGTTAGCTTCTTACATAAGCAAATGCACTTCTGAATTATCCTGTCATTAGCTACAGCAGATAAAGGTGGTCTAAATGACATCTGTAGGCATAGGCACCAACTTTTATTTTTGCCGAGGAGGCCCAAGATGATGGACATGTGGAAAGTTTTACACATTTCAGGTGAGAGCCCTCTTCCTGAGGGGGCCAGGGCCCTTGGGCCCCCACATACTTAGCGCCTCTGGCTGCAAGAAAATCATATGTGGGAAGGCAACAGAAGATCAAATCTGTAAGCACAGGCTCTATGTCTAAATTTCCTTTAATTGTATATCATTTAAATATGTCATACAAAGCCTTAGATTTGTAGCTTAGGGAAATATCTATCTGCAGGTACACACATATGTACACACTAGCACAACACATGCATATACATCCATGTCTCCATTGATGGTACATCAAGAGGCAGAATAGTTCATTGGATAGGCCACTAGATTGGGAGTTGAGAGGCCAGGTTGTTTTCCTGTTGTTGTTGGTTTGGGTTTTTTTTAATCACCCTACTATAGGACTTTGGCCTCTAACGTTTCCATGATTCTGCGTCCTCTTACACTTCCTGCCTATATCAATTGTAATCTATCAAAGGCAAGAGTAGGATATTTCTTCCCGTGTGCGTTTGTTCAACACCTAGCACAATAAGCCCAAGATCTTGCCTACGGTTCCTAGGCACTACTACAACACAAGTCATGTGTCATATATTCATTCAAATCCCCACAAATGTTGCAAAGATTCTAACTACTTCTGCTATTCTACTCCATGAACAAATTAACTGGGGTCCACATTAAGGGCATATCTGCACCAGAGCAGCAGTGTGCCCCACCAGGAACATTTTAGAGCACCCCCTGCTCACTCACATGCTCCAACCCTGGAAGTGCAGCGGTGAAGACGCTTGGAGCATCCCTCTGCAGCCACTCTCGAGACACCAGTCTCCAGTTTGTTCCAGTGCAGCCACTGTGGACAACTGCAGAGTGGCCTCACTAGCATTCTTCCAGGTCTGAAGCATGAGAGCAGGAGCCCATTGGCAGGGTGTGCTCAGGAACATTGCACATGGCCAACACAGCATGGACGTACCCTGCGATTACCACTGTTTTCAACAGGAATCACATGGGAACCTGGTCCGGGGCCAGTGGCGCCCAAAGAATAAGCTGTCAGACGGGGAGGGATCTGTCGACGCATCCGTTTTTCCCTTCAAGGAAGTCAGGATCAAGGTAATTTTGCTTTTGTTCAACCTGCATAGCAAGCATTTCTGACACCTGTACCAACGCATATATAGCCCGGATGCCATTGCACCAGGTGTGTTCAAATATGCTTGGCTGCCATTAGCTGCAATTGCTATAAGTAACACTGCTAAACCTCTCAGGATTGGGGTTTTGCTCTGCTAAATGCTGTGTAAACTTAAGAGACAGCAGTAGGAAGAAGATATTTTATCACATGTGAACAAAGGAGCACCTGATTCACGAGCAAAACCATCTGTTTACACAGAGAAGTAGATCTACACAAGTGAGCTGCCTCACTGAAGTCAATGGGGCTGCCTGTGTGAACAAATCTGGATGCGTTCATCGATGTTCGTAGTACTGGGGCCTATGCTGGAACACCAAGACCTGTAGAGTTTGTAATACCAATCGCACAGTAAACTACCGTCTTATAATTTAATACACAAGAAGCAGTAGATAGGGTGCACAACCAGGGGGTGAATGAAAGCATTGAGACAGGTCCTTGGTGAGAGAGAGAACATTTAGAGCAGTAAGAGATGGAAGCTACTATAAGAATGGTTGACCTTTGCATGCCTTCTGCAATCATGAAACTGTACAAAATAGCTCCAGCATGAAAAAACAGGATGTTTTACATCAGCCCGAATTAAATTCAGACTTTCAACTGCTACATTATAGTGTGTTCTGATAGTGTGCCCTAAAAAAAATTTTAGGGCAGAGGGAAAATTGTAGTGTGGATAGGGCCAAAATGTAATCCCAGTGGTCCAGAAGACTTTTCAAAACACACTTCAATATACAACAAAACGCAATTTGTGCTTTGATCTACCACGTACAGGCAATTTCATATTCGTATTTCCTTATAATCTGGTCCAGCTGAATGGATGTAAACACAAACAGGATGTATGACCAGTAACCACATAACCGCTACAACCACAGTCAAGTTAAGAAGATTTTTGAACTCAGTTCCGATCGGGCAGAAGCTCTGGAGGACAAACACAGGCTTGAAGCACCAAAATTAGAAGAGGTACCATGTCCAGACAGGGTTTTTTATTTTTAGGGCTGGGAATAGCACTACAAAGCCAGAATGCTAGAGATGTGCTGGCACAAGGGGCGCTGGAATCTGGGATGTATTCTTTACCTCTTATTGTAGGTTACAAGGTAGTAGAAGTGCTCCCACTCTCTGAAGGAAGAAATGCCTTAACTGCCTCTCTTGCTGGCTGGAGAAGCCAACAATGATGACTCCATTATTCAGTGGACACTGGGCACTGAAAAGACAACCACCCTGCTTTACCAGAAGCAGCAGCACGTTAGTTTGACCCAACTTTGCAGCATCTGTATAGATCGGGCCCTTCAGCAGGGCTTTATGGCGCTTTTATCTAAAGGTGACTCAATCAGCTATTAGATAAAAGCACCAAAAAAGCTCCAGTAAGGACCCGATCTATACAGGTTTTGGGAAAGCCAGGTTCAACTAATGTACTGCCTTTTCTGGGTATGCGCTGGGCTTGGCGCAGGAGTGCGCCAAGTTTAAAGTGAAGTGCCATTTTGTTTCGTTTTTCTCATGTCTGCAAGCAGCCTGTGTGCTTAACCTCAGGTGTATGAAGTAAAGAGTTAAGTATGCAGGACATTTTTACACGTGCTCCAGGACATGGGGGGGAATTTGAATTACAGTGGTTCCAAGAGCTGCTCTAATTAAAGTGCCCACAACATCATGTGCATCAGCATCCCCACACTTTAAAATGGCAGTGGGGTGCTTTAATCAAATCTCATTAAACAAGCTTTAGTTGAAACATCCCTTCCACTATTTTGAAGTGCAAGGATGCTGAAACACAAGACTCGGAGGCTGCTGAAGCACGCTAATTAGCACATGCCAGTAGACTCAGTTCACTGAGTCTGCTTCAACGTGCTGTAAATACAGTGCATTGGAGCAGCCTCAAATACTACAATGATGAAGGCAGTATAAGAATAGAGTTGGACAGAACAGAAGAGAGATATGATGGGAGGAAATAAAGTGAGGCTGACAACCAGATCAAGTAATTTGTGGCACATCTGTCCCCACTGTGGGGGACGTGACCAGTGGAAATTAACAGCTGGGATGAGTCTGCCCCTTGCACAAACAGCAATTCTCAAAGCCAGGACCCCGTACGTCTGGGGTAGAGGGTCTTGTTATAAATCCTGGCTCCTTTCCATAGTGTAGAAACCAGTCCAAAAGTGGACACATACTGGTCCTTTTCATAGCTCATTTCCAAAGACTCTAAAATTCAACTCTGATGTAGGAAGAAAATAAAATGTTTCAGGAACTCCCCTTGCCCCCCCTCCCCCCCTCCCCACTCCTGCAGCTGCTGACATTTCTGGTAGTTGTCTAACTCATGAATATCTCCCAAGAGCAGGCAGCAAATTGCAATTCTGCAAAATAAGCTGTGTACAAAGAAACATCAGAGAAGGAAACAAGCAAAATCCATACCAATGTCATGTAAATCAGGGAGAGAAGCTGCTGGGATGTCTTCAAGCTGAGCTTTCCAGGTGATATTCACCCCTAAGCGGTCCACGGTCAAACAGTTCACCAGCACAGTAGAATCATCACAGAGAGACACCGGCCTACTATTTCCAAATGCATTTACCTTGATTTAAATTCAAACAGATTTAAGTTAGTTACCTTTTTACATTCACTGCTACACGTATACCAGTGTTTTCATAGTGTTGTGTTCAAAGCAAGTATTTCACATGGGGCAAAGACTTAACAAAAAATAAACCCAAAAAACTTAAAGCGACTTAAGAGTTGAACCAGGCAAATATTTTTCAGGAAATCATTTATTCGCCAAATCATTTATTCACTGCATCATTTATGCAGTTTTTCAGGCAGCCCAAACCATCCCCAAATTCAGGTTGAATTTGACAGGTATGTTAGAATTGTTGAATTAGTTCATTTGGATGTGGTGGAGGTGTCCAATAGGTGGAACGATGTGGTCCAGTGCTTAGAGCACTCGAGTGGAAAAATGGAAACCAGAATGCAACTCTTCTCTCTGGTTGATTTTGAGCAGGGAATTAAAACTTGAATTTTCCACATCAAAGCAGAGTACCACAGTTATTAGGGCCACGGGATATTCTGCGTTCTCTCTTAATTGCACCTATTAAATCTGTTTGTATAAAATAATTAGATAACCATTGGAGAAAACCCTGAAATCCATGAGTGTCCTAATCTTTGCTGCATGGGTTCATTCACAGTCTTTTTGGTATAATGAATATTTAACATGAAAGTGGAACAGCTTCAATGAGAAAGACTAAGACATGACCTATCGCATAATATTCTGTGAACCAGTGGTTAGGGCATGCTCCTAATTCAAGTCAAATCCAAGTCATTATTCTGGATCCTGCAGAAAGGAAATTGAAGTCTGAATCTCCCCCATCCCAGATGAGTTATTTTGGGGCTCTACAGTAGAAGGCAAGAGAGTGACACCATTTCCACCTCCTCCTCTTTGGATGTCTCACTGGCACCTGGGTCCCTTGTCAGTACAGCCCTTTGTTTCTAAACTCCTTTTCTCTTGTTAAAAATGCCCCAGATGAAAATAAAGTAATTAGTTTCATGTAGAATAAAATACTGTGTGCGACTGGAATTCTCATCTCTTCTGCCCCAAACCTGTCTCCATTCACCTCAAAAATTGTTCAGTCAAGCAAAACCAAACTTGACTATTTTGCAATATGCAAAATTGACTATTTTCATAAATTGACTACTTCACAGCTTAAGTCACACAGGCTTTCACTAGACTCAAGACTAGAAATAGATGTTGCTGAATGGAGCGATTCAGCTGTGCCGCAACGTGTCGTGGCATGGCTGATTCTTTTCACCGGGCATAACACGTCACCCCTGGTCCCACCTTTGATAGAGCAGAGCAAGAGGCAACACGATTTTGCCTCTTTCCCTGTGGGTCTAGGGTGCTGGGGTGAGCAAGGGAACTGCCACAAGGCAACAGACGTCTGCCAAAATAAAGTGGCAGTCTATTACTCTCTTTTGTAATACCACCTGTCATGTGGCACAATAAAGGATACGGACATCTATTTGCTCAGCATTTGTGCCACCTGAAACATTTTTAAGGCAGCACAAATGAGAAATCAGAGGATCAGAGGACATCTATTTCCACCCTAAGGACATAACTGCATGGTCTCCATGGGCTGCCACAGAGAATCACTTCCTCCCAGTCACTCAAAATCCCAGAAATGAGTTGGCGTAGAGTAGCCTCCAGTGCATGTCAGGAAGCATGCCCAAAAAAAAGAGCCTCGGAGGGGTGCTCAGGCACACACTCAGGCTACTCTGTCTGCTATTGCTGCTTCATTCCCAGTTCGATGTACACCAAACAGGAGAAAGTTAGCAGTTTGTGCTTCTCACTGGCAGACACTCCTGGGCAGGCTTCTCATTCCCAGGGGCAGCACAGAGGTAGTGCAGACAAACCCATAGACAACTGAGCAGTTTTCCAAATTATGTCCTGTTTCTATACAATGATATACCAGAGATTGACTGTGGGATCAGGTCCTGTAAGTAAAACTCCATTTACCTACAGAATCACCAGAGCATCATGCTGGAAATTATAACACACTCTGTCTACTTTGGAACATTAATCTGCATTTATAACCATAACATCTCAGCAGTTCCCAGTTAACCAAATCAGCATGATGTGGTTCCTAACATGCGTCAGGAACCCTACCTCCTTTTCCTCTTTTTTGAACATGGAAAGCCCTACACTAGCTCAGAACTGTGGAAATAGAGGGGGAGACTGGAACAGGACCATTTTTATCGCACGTCCCCTGGTTATAGTCCCATTGTGGGGGAAGTGTTTTAGCTTTATTTAACGGTGATCATCATACTGCAGGAACTCTTTTAAATATCCTTAATGGTGTTTCATATTCCTTTTGTACTGCTGATTTGCCATATGTGCTTGAATATAAGATGAGAGGTTTTCACCCTAATCAGCACAAGGAAAACACATTCCTCATCTCACATTTGCACACAAGGAAGCCTCAGTAAGTACTTTGTCTATTATTAAACTGCTGCCAAAAGCAACATGGGCTCAGCCATGGAAACCAATTATGGAGTTGATTAAATACAGCCAACATGGAGCATAACTGTAGCACACATGGACCATATTAGGCAAACATGCTAATGGGAACCCACCATAAAAATAGGCTAGTGCAACCCATCTGAATAAGACACATGGTAAAGCCCATTGCACTGAGTCCCCCTAAGTGCTGACTCTTTTTCAATCTCCTCTCTCAACCTGTCACATATGATTAAGGTGGCCCACTCTCCATGACCTGCAGCCAGACCAGGTTGCACTGTACCTCATCAGCATATGAATTTTTGGAGGATCTCGGGACTTGTGGCAAGGACTCTTGGCTCCAGGCATGAGTTGCAGGCTAATTAGCACACAAGGGAAGGGGGGTATCGGAAGTGCACACACATATTGAGCAGTGCTGGACTGTGGGGTCACGATGGCTTGAGACACTGTTGATGCTGCAGGGGCCCAACCCAATGAACTATATGGGAAATCATGAGCCTTTGGGCTTTTGACTAATATCATGGGAATTGGTGAGGTTTTATTCACCAAGGCGCCCCCGGGGGTTACAAGAAATAATGGCCACAAGTTAGCAGAGAGCAGATTTAGACTAGACATTAGGAAGAACTTCTTCACAGTTCAAGTGGTCAAGGTCTGGAACGGGATCCCAAGGGAGGTGGTGCTCTCCCCTACCCTGGGGGTCTTCAAGAGGAGGTTAGATAGGCATCTAGCTGGGGTCATCTGAACCCAGCACTCTTTCCTGCCTATGCAGGGGGTCGGACTCAATGATCTATTGAGGTCCCTTCCGACCCTAACATCTATGAATCTATGAATCTGTGCACAGTTTGTGTAAGTATATACAAAAGTGCTACTTAAAAGTGCATTTAGGCAATATGCGTGCTAGAGGCTTACAGTAGTTTCAAAGAAGGTAAATGTCTCAATACCAGATGAATTAAGTCTATGTGTTTCCATAGTAATTTGACTATGCAAATTACTATAGGCACGTTTAGTACAAAGTCAGTAGGTACATCTACAGGAGACGTTTACTGTGGAATGGGCCAATTGGCTCCACAGTAAACATCGTGGCATCTACACATAAATACAAGTACTATCCTGCTCCGGAGTTTTTTTACTTTGTAGCACCGCACGTGTAAACCCTGACCTGGCTGGCTGGGCCATGAGGGTGCTTCAGTGCGGGGGCTGCTTGTCAGCTAGCCCCATACTGGAGCATTTTTATGCCCCAGCCAGCCCCTCCACAGCACATTTGAGCCAAGTCAGGCTGGCAGGCTGACCCCCCTGGGCTCCCTGCCAGCTGGGGCTGCTCTGATCCAGCTCAATGTGCTGTGATCCCAGGCACATGTTCAAATGGTGCACCATTTGTAGATGCACCCAGTGTTTTCAAATTTGCTCTTCATTATTATGTGCTCAGGGAGACCAGGGGCTGACAGTAAGGAGGGAGGGGCCACCAGACCCCCTGTAACAGTGGGAGGGAGACCATTTCAAGGCAAACCTCTAATAATTAGATTCTATACCTAGAAAGTTGCAACAAATTTATAAAATGTCCAGTTATAGAATCTAATTATTGGGGAGTCATCTTATACTCAGGGTCATCTTGTATTCCAGTAAATACAGTAATTTTACACTGCTGGAAACTCAAGACTACAAGTAACATAGGAGAAGGATGGGGGGTTAGTTTAGGAAATGGAATAACTGTTATGCACAGAAGAGTGAAAGTCACCCTTGCACATGGTACAAGTGCCTGTGTACCACTAATGCCCAATGAACAATGCATATACTTTTTGCTGGCCCAGTATAGAGGGATGAATTTTCCATGGGTAACTGGATAAAGAGAAAAGATATTAGGGTTTGGTAAAAGCTCCTTCATTGCAATTTTTTTAAAATTAGGCATACCAAATATACACTATCTAGAAGATGGAGAGATGAAAGTGAGGAAAGCTGAATGTGCCCAAATATCAAAACAAACATCCTAAAAATAACATCACATCATAGTTGGCTGATGTTGCCCAAGTCAGACTATAATTCAGGTTATTCATCCACAGCTGAATATGGTATGAGGCCAAAGCCTTGGGAAAAAAAAAAAATCTAAAAAAAAATCTAATGCTAAATGATGCCCAGGAAATGTTAGATCAGTTTTCAGCTCTGAATAGGGCTCTCTAAAAACACCTGTGCTTTGTCTCTATTCTTTCAGGTCCACAGCACAAGCTGCAAATTTATTTATTTTTTTATCCACAGAGAAGAATAGAGAAATACCTGAATATGACAGAATCCACGGGCTTTCAGTTCATCTAATATAAAGATCTGGAACGCCTGTAGTAATCCGGAGTAGTCAGAACTGCAGGCCTTCCCAGAAGGCAGCAATAGCTGGAACTGTGTTTGAGCCTGGACTGTCTGAAATAGCTGGAGCTCTAAAGGAGAAAAGACAGTTTATTATTCATAATATTCATGACCCATGTATAAAAACTGCCTATCAGAATTACCTTGGGGAAATATAATGACATAATAGGAAAGCCTTCAGCATTGTCATACAAGCTTTGATTGTGTATCAGCGGCATTGGTCCATGAATAGTTGGAAGAGGTGGAATTGTCAATGATAATGAAGGAAGACAGAAATTCAGAATGAATATTTCTGTTTTGTGTTAAGAAGAGGTTTGCTGTGATGATGATGACATACTTTTCATTGCAACATTAACCCAGGAGGATGAGGTCTCCAGACTGTTGATGTTAATTTTTAGTAAGTCTTCAAATAAGGACAATTTCAGAGGAATGGAAAAAAGCTTAACATCGTACAAATAATTCAAACAGGATGACTTTGTAAGATAATGCATAGCATTTCATTCATAAAACTAGAACAATACAAACCCAGTGTGATACATATGTGATAGGTATTAAAAAGCTAGGTAACTCTAAACAAATGGTGGAATTGGCCTGTTTGGATACTGGATGGATGCAGGGGTGGTGATTGCCAACCAATGTTCAGTGTCAAACTGGTGAACGAGCACTTAAAGCAGCTGAATGTTTTCAGGTTGGCAGGACCAGATGGACTGTACCTGAGAGTGCTGAGGAAAGCTGGCTGGAGTCATTGTGGGACTGTTGGCAAGGGTATTTGAAGACTCATGGTACTTGGGAGAGGTCCCAGAACACTGGAAAAATGCCAATGTGGTGCCAATTTTTAAGAAGTTTGAGCATGACACTGGGTCAAATTGTGGAAAAAAATTATCAGAAAGTCCATTTGCGAGAGATTGGCACAGGGCATGATGCTGAAGGATAGCCAACATGGTTTTGTTGCAGACAGCTCATGTCTGACCAGCCTAGTCTCCTTCCATAATCAAGTAACAAACTGCTTAGATGTGGGAGACACGGTTTATGTCATATACTTGGATTTTAAAAAGGCCTTCGATATGGTCTCCCATGATGCTCTTATAAAAAAAACTGGAGGATTGTGAGGTGGCAGAGTCAATCATCAGGTGGGTTGGGAACTGGCTAAGGGGTCGAACCCAGAGAGTGGTAGTGGATGGTTCTGTATCATCTTGATAGGAGGTGGCCAGTGGTGTCCTGTGGGGTTTGGCTCTTGGGCCCGTGCTGTTCAATATCTTTATCAACGACCTAGAAGAGGATGTGGAAAGCACACTAGCCAAGTTTGCGGGAAAAGCGGGCACACTAGGGGACAGGATAGGATGCACTTCAATAAGGGTAAATGCAGAGTGCTTTATCTGGGGAGAAGTAACCAGCAACATGAATATAGGTTAGGAGATGTCCTGGCCAGCATGATGGTTGAAAGGGGCCTGGGGTTATGGCTGATCACAGGATGAACATGAGCCACCAGTGCAACACTGTAGTCAGAGCTAACAGCATACTGGGATGCATTAGTCGATGCATCATGAGCAGGGCTAAGGAAGTGATAGTTCTTCTCTATTCAGTGTCGGTGAGCTCCTAGCTGGAGTGCTGTCTCCTGTTCTGGGTGCCACACTTCAAAACAAGACATGGTGAATCTTAAAAGGGTCCAGAGAAGGGCCACAAGAATGATTAAGGGCCTGGAGGACAAACCTGATGAGGAAAGACTAAAACTTCTGGGACTGTTTAGTCTAAGGAAGAGAAGACTGAGGGGGGACTCGGTGGCCGTCTATAAGTATGTAAGGGGTGAATATCAGGAGCTGGGAGAAAAACTGTTCACTAGGACACCCCAGAGGAGGACAAGGAGCAATGACCATAAAGTGTTAGAGGATGGTTTCAGGTTGGATGTAAGGAAGGACTTCTTTATGGTAAGGGTGACCAGAATCTGGAACAGACTTCCCAAGGAGGTGGTGTACTCTCCAACCTTGGAAATGTTCAAGAATAGATTGGATGGACACCTTGCTGGGATCATTTGATCTCAGCAGTATTCCTGCCAGAGCAGGGGGGTTGGACTCGATCTTTCAAAGTCCCTTTCAGCCCTTAATTTTTATAATTCTATGAACTCATCCGTTTCAAAATTTAATTGTAAACATGGAACCTTCATTGACTGAGCATGTTTCCAGTAGGAACCTGCAAGGATAAGTTCTTCGTCTGACACAAAATATGACACAAAATAACATTTTTAATAATGACCTAGAAGAAAAAGTATTTTCTGATGGAGTTTGCAAATGACAAGGATTGGGAGGGTGGCAAATAATGAAGAGGACAGGTTACTGATTGCAGGTCAATATGGGTTGTTGGGTAAGCCAGACACAAGCAAACAATATGTATTGCACTTTGGCTAAAGTCAAGAATTCAAGGCATCATTGCATTAGATTCAAGGCAAGAAACTATCCTAGAAAGCAGTGATTCCAAGAAAGACCTGAATTCTGTGCCAATAAATCATCTGCACGTGATCTCCCAGTATACTGCTGTGGACCAAAGGGGAAATATGATCTTTAGCTATCGGAACAGATAAATGTGTGTATGCATTTGGATCTGATGCAATTAGTACTGACTACACCCAGATCCAGTGCCCACAATTCAAGAAGGATGTTAAAAAATTGAAGAGGGTTCAGAGAAAAGTCTCAGAAATAATGAAAAAAATAGGAAATATGATATATAGAAAAGGATCCAAAATCTATTTAGTTTACAAAGAGAAGGCTGAAGTTTGACTTGGATACACTTTTAGGCGTATACCTGAGAAACACAAAACTCAGGATAGAAGGCTCTTGAGCCTAGAAGACCAGAGCATAACAAGTTCAAATGGCAGAAAGCCAAAGTGAAACAAATTCAGAAACAAAATAAAGTTTAAATCTTTTCAAGTGGGGATCAGTATCCATTGGAACTTACCAAGAGCTAGGGTGGATATTTATTTTTCTACAAGGTTTACTCTAGTTGAAGCAGGAATTAATTCAGAGAGGTGCTGTGGCCTAAGCTTTGTATAGAAGCTCAATTAACTTATATTAATGTATAGATTAGGGCTGTGCAAAATTTCACTGGCTGTTTCGATTCGATGCTGTTTCGACTCATTTCGAGCTCGAAACAGCAAAATTGAATCAAAACCACGGGCTTTAAAACAGCCTCAAAACAAAACGAGGCTAGTTGAAACATTTCAAAAGTTTTGAAATGTTTTGAGTTGCAAAGCAGCCAGGTAGTGGGAGATGGGAGAACCAGGGCTGCGCTCCCAGTCACCAGCCACTGGGCTGCGGGAAGCCAATCACAGCGGAAGAAAAAGGAACTGAGCCCGGGGCTCAGCACAAGGGAAAGGAACTGAGCTATGATGGGGCTGGGCAAGGGACTCAGCCCAGCTGGGCTGAGTTCCTTTCCCCAGCCTGATTGTAGCACCGGGGAGGGGAACTGAGCGATCGGGCTCAGCTCCCTTCCCCAGCTCCCAGGTCCTAGGCAGCAGCACCTGGCTTCCCTCCCTCATCTGGCAGGCAGATCAGGGGTCTGCAGCCCAGGAGGACTAGCACAGCCCTCCTGGTGTTGCGGGCCTCCATCTGCCTACCAAATGAGAGGGGCTGTTTTGAGCTTCCCCATTATAGTGAATGGGCAAAATGTCGAAATAGCATCACTGTTTCGATGAAGCAAAACGGAACAGCGGTTTTGAATCAAAATAAAATTCAAAAAGGATATGGAGAAGCTTGAGAGAGTCCAGAGAAGAGCCACACCCATGATCAGAGGTCAGGAAAACAGACCTTACGACAACAGGCTGAGACCTATGAGGCTCTTTAGCCTGGAAAAGTGCAGGCTCAGGGGTGATCTGGTGGCCACCTATAAGTTTATCAGGGGTGACCATCAGCATCTGGGGGAACATTTGTTCACCCAAGCGCCCGAAGGGGTGACGAGGTCGAATGGTTATAAACTCCAGCAAGACTGTTTCAGGCTGGACATAAGGAAGAGTTTCTTTACTGCCCAAGCCCCCAAGGTCTGGAATAGCCTGCCATCGGAGGTGGTTTAAGCACCTACATTGAACACCTTCAAGAGTAAATTGGATGCTTATCTTGCTGGGATCCTGTGACCCCAGCTGACTTCCTGCTCTTCAGGCAGGGGGCTGGACTTGATGATCTTCCAAGGTCCCTTCCAGCCCAAATGTCTACGAAATCTATGAAATGCTGTTCCGTGGAAACCTCAAAACTCAAATCGAAATGGAACGGTGCCATTTCGCGCAGCCCTAGTATAGATCCATTTTTGTTCTGGAACGGCTAAGATCACTTTAGAACATATTTCAAAAAAAAGAAAGAGAGGCAACTGTTTAGGCCTTGGATTAAAGGTGGGCATGAACTTCCAATTTCAGATTGATATCTGAAACCACAAACTTATCTGCATTTTTATGAGAAATACATTGGCCATATTCTTACATTAGGTCAAGGCCAGCTGCAGAGATGTAA
The DNA here is from genome assembly GCF_030867095.1 of Alligator mississippiensis. Classification (NCBI taxonomy): domain Eukaryota; kingdom Metazoa; phylum Chordata; order Crocodylia; family Alligatoridae; genus Alligator; species Alligator mississippiensis. The sequence goes on from NC_081826.1 coordinate 14,230,558, forward strand.
TCCAAATCTGGAGCTATATTGTTTTGAAGTTCATGTATGTTCAAATCTGACATTTTGATCACATCCCACCTCTGTTTAAAATCACTGTCAAGACCAGCTGATCACCCAGGCTCCAAACAGATATCTGCAGCTTCCATGTTTTGAAGTGCTTTTTATACTTAGAAGAATGAAGGTTGAGGGGGGTGGGGAAATACCAAGCAGCAGCCAGTAAAGATGGCATTCATCCTGGAGAACAGATTGCTACAGAAAGATGCATAAGTAACACAAAGTTACTTGATTATGCAAATAAACAGTCAACTTCTGCCAAATCCAAACATCTGGTGTTCATCTGCTCTGTCAGGAGTAAGTGGTCCCATCAGACGCATTTTACGATGCCAGCATCTTTTCACTTACAAAGGAAAATCTGCATTTAGATTAAATATCTATCTATTTATATCTATATTATCACAGAACTGGGAGATTGTTCAGGGCACAGGAGCCAACTGAAAGAAAGCAATGATATGAAGACAGAAAGCAAAATTTACCTACTACAAGCCCCCACTTTGAAGCTAATCTGATTACTTCCACCTATAATTAGAACTGGCTTCATTTCTATTCACTTTCTTTACTTTTCCTGCATCCTACGTTAGCAAAGACAAAAGCAATAAATGTCGATGACAGCCAAGCAACTTTCTCTCAGTCGGTAGAACAGAGTTAGTATCCTAGCAGGTGTACATACTCTGACAGGTTTGAGAGAGGGGGGGATCTGAAATCCAGCGCCGACTTTCCACGTCACACAGAAACCTCTTGCTGGAAAAGGCACTTTGGAAACCTCGACGACAAACCAGTTGGCACTGCTGGGAATTCCGATTTTGATCCGAGACGGTCTCACAGAAAATCACTCCATTGACCACATGCGAGACGTTGAATGGCAGGACGCACTGAGGACCTAGGAACGTGAAGAAATGGACACACAACAGAAGAAAAAAAATGAACTATTCAGGGTAAAGTGTCCAAGTAACGGCTATGTCTCATAGTGAGAAAATACACTGCATCCCACCCAGATACACAGCGCACACATTAATGTCAACTTGTACTGAACTTACGTCGCATGCTTCAGCGCTCTATGAAGCCAGTGAAAGGACTTGTATGGTCTCTGATGGGCACTGCATGACTTAAGAAAACAAATCGGTAGAAAAACGGCCCTGTGTAAGTGGAACGTAGGAGGTGGTTTGTAACCATCAGAGCTGAGTTTCTCAAAACAGGCCAAACAGCCTCTCAGTAGGCCTATCTGGACCGTTTTAGACATGGGCTTAAGCCCACTAAGTTACATAAGGTCAAAGCCTCTCAGCAGAAGCTGCGTGGATAGAACACACGACTCATTTTAAAATGGAGCCTGATCAATTTCTAAAGAGGATTGCGATTACCAGAGATAACGGGACTGAAGCTGGTGACCCAGGATGACACTTGGGAGTCCTATGCTTCTATGAGAGGGTAATAGGGCCGCTCGAGTGGAAAAACATTAGCATCAATTCCATCTTGAAGCAGTACTGATAGTCTATTATAAAACTGTTGAGTTGTTGTAGTTATTACAACCCCATCATTTTGCTCAATATTAGTGCATTCCTAACCCACCAAGCTATAATCAAATATTACAGGCATTAGTTACATTCCTCCCAGCTTCTGGAGAACAAGACGAGAGAAAATAATTGCCTTTAAATCAGAAGCAGCTATAAAAGTAATGTCTTCTGCCTCTCTGGAACTTCTCATCAGAAGGCTCATTTGCTTTCTAAAAATAGCTGTTTTCCAATCCTCACATCTTCGGTGCACAGCACTCCACAGCACCAGGTATGATGGCGCTGAGCTAGAAGGCTGCTCATTCCCTTACTTTCAAAAACTCTTACGCTATTTTATAAATCTCCTCGATAGCATCTTTTAAAAATTATGAATACAGTAAAAAGATCATCATGAGACTGCTTTACATTCACTCTGAATGGTTGCAAATATTAGCTCTTTCATTTACAAGACTGAAACCAGACTCTCCACGCTATCCTGTGGTATAGGGAAGTTAAGCCATAGCCACTTAGCAGTTGTTCCATCTGGGGATAAACTGCAGAGATTTAGATTCCACTTACAGTGGATTAGAACAGACATAAAATGGTATCACAGATCAGCCGGGGTCTTTTTGCTGCTGTTGTAAAAACACAGCGTCTTGCACCTTCTACCCAGTCCCTGGCAATTTATCCATAAGGCTTACTAGTCATTCAGTATAGTGTTGAGACTTCTTCCCCAAGCACTTCTAAAAGAGATCTGTAGGGAAGAGCTTCCCTCTGAACTCACAGCTTTCTCTCTCTCCCATTTCTGAGCTGTGGAAAGTGAGCATCAGGTTGGAACATGTGTGCTAGGGAGTATTAAGATACTTGGCATCAAGCTCTGACATACGTTTGCTAGAAGAAGTTGGAGGGGTTCGACCAAACTCCATTATGGAAATGCTTAGTTTAATGAAAACCTTATTGTGTGCACCACGCGCTCTAAAGTTATTATTTCAGTTTACAGCTGTCTGTTTGGATACAGGGGAAGAGATTTATTGTACTCTCCCACCACAACAGACTCCCTTGCTGATGGGCAATGTGTCCAGAATAGTGATATAACTTTGGCCTACCCCTTTTCTTTTCTAAAGAGCTGTTAATAATAATGCTGAGGAACCAGGGGCACAGGTGGGATGGGCTGAAGGAAATAAACTACTGAACCTTTACCCTCTGTACTGCCCAAGCTGTTCACACTGGAAGAAGTCCCATTAGCTTTTCTCGTCCCATTTTCCCTTTCCTCTGTGCTTCCAGAAGCAGATGTGACACAATACTATGAAAAGATTATTCTCAAAGTATTTTCCCAGCCTTACCACAACCAGAAAGTAACAAAAATCTCTTACGTGAGATTTTCAAATCAGTGTTTCTAATCACTTGGAGCTGAAGCAGCATCTAATTTAAAAAACTTCTTGTCCACTCCTTGGTTGTTACTGCGCCTGGTACTCATGACAAATCGGAGAGATCCACTTGGCACTGGCATCTCCGAAGCAGTATCTTGTACCCAACATCTTGGGCTAAGTACAGACATTCAAAAAGCCCAAGGCAGAAGTGCTTGAAGTAAAGCACTTTACTTAAAGCGCTCTAGATTAGGTCAGGACAGAACAGGACACACATGCGCTGTTCGGTGCAGGGGGGGGGAGGGGGGGGGCTCAGAGGCTGCCTGCAGTGGCTGAGGCCAGCAGGCTGGGGGTGTTTCTGCATGCCTCCCAGGAGAATGCCAAGCACAGCCGAGCTCAGGTTGTGGGCACAGGTCTTGGTGGGGGCCAGGCTGGTCTACACAGCAGAGAGGCTTCATTGCCCCACCTGCAGCCAGGAGCTGCAGCTCCTGGATGCACTGCTTATTCACCAGGAAATGTGGCTGGGGGAGGGAGTGAAGAGAAACCGCTCTGCCACATGGACCTGGACCTGGCCCCCATCAAGACCCGAGCCCACAAGTTGTGGGGGATACACATGACAGAGAGGCTCTGTTCCCCTACCCCCCTGCTGGGTCCGGCAGGGAGGAGACGGAGCCTTTTCTGTCTCCTCTCTGTGACAGCCCAGCGGGCAAAGCTGGGCTGCTGCCTGCCTGGAGCAGACAAGCACTGGCTGAGGATAGCAAGGCACCCAGTGAGGGGCTTCGGGATGCCAGCAGAACAAGTCCTACTTTGACTCAGGATGGGATGCAATACAGATGTTTGATAAAGTGCTCTAACCTAAAGTGCTTTATTCTGACACCACATCCATCCAGTGTTATCTTGGAGTGGGATCCACCATTTTTAAAGCACTTTATGTGCTATGAACTTCTCTTCAGTTACAGTTTAGAGCACTTTCTGTACACTTAATGTATAGTAAGTGTAACCTATATACATGCCCTTGGATTGCAGCTCAGAGTCAGTAGACCCTGAATCTCCGCTCGGTCCACTCTCACAGTGAACTCCTATTGACCCTCAAGGAACATAAGGACCGAGCAGAGATTTCAGAGTTTCAGATCTACTTTGGATCATTTCCACACCTTCTTTCTGGCAAGTCAGACTCTTCTTCAGCCCTATCTAGAACCCTTCCAGCTTTCTCAGCTCTTCCCCTGACACCCTCATAGTATCCTATTCTCTTAGGGTCCACAGACCTCCAGGCTGATCACCCCAATAGGATGGTTCATTATTGCAATATAGTGCAACAAAAACAATGCAATACATTAGCTTACAGCTTCATCAGGGATTCATCCATGTGGTTATTTTTTTTCTTGTTGCAGCAGCCTGTGTTGAGAGTCAGGTATTCTCTTTGGTATATGAAGCTGTAGAACTTTACAATCCCAGAAACATATAGGAAATCCTAAATACATTCTTACTGTGTGGTCTGCTTTAGTTTACCAACAACAACATTCATGTAAAAATAAAAAGAACACAGCTTTCAAAGACATCCTGCAGAGAATACTGCTCATTTTGTAGTGGAGGTTTAAATTTCTATGAGTCACTGCAATATGGAGCACAATCGTGAAGAAAGTTTCAATTGTTCTGCTTCAGTGATAGGGAATCTATAAGAATTATTAAGAAATTAATTTTATCCCTCTATCTCCAGTTTGGAAATAGTATTGGAATCCTTGACAGAATTCCAGCTCTGCATGTCTTTATCCAGACAGGAAATATTCTCTGAACAAATAGTATTTTGGCACATCCATTTCATAAACCTGGTTGATGGCCAAAAGCAGGAATTACAGAAATATGTTTCTTTTCTATCCACTATTTTTTATTTATTTATTTATATTTTATTCCTAATGCATTATGGCTCAGACCAAACTCAGTTCAACTCCTGGGCAAAACATTTTGGTTTGGTCTTAATGTAGTTTAACTGGCTCATCCATCCTGAGTTTTTCTTGCCACTAAGATAGGCCCTTGACTTCAAACTGTGACTCATACCCAACCAAAAGCACAACCTTCTGAACCCTGAAGGGGGTTGGGCCATAGACCCAGGCTGGCTGGAACATATACTTACTTCTGTAACGCAAATATAAAATTAACAAGGACACTAATCTCTCTGGGTGCAGATACAAAAGACGTTTATGTAGTAAACTGACTTCGCTATGCTATGAAAGCAGAGCAGACACAGGACACTGCCCTGTTATATGCTAAATTACTCAAATCCAGGGTACGTTTATCCTTTGAAAAAAATGCAGTAACTTTATTATGTGAGAAAGTTAGTACATGAATGCATCATATGTTTAGTCTCCCACTTGTTTTTATCCCCAGCTGCCCCACCACCTAACACCAGTTTACATAACAGCACCTACAACAGGCAACTTACTTGCTAAAGTTGGCTGCATGCCCTCTCCTCACTTCAGAGTAAAATCTGGGATAAATTACTTTTTAGCAATTGTGTCCAAACCATATGATGGGTTGAAGAGGAACCTTAAACCCAAAGGCAGCAAAACATTGGGGAAGTTTAGATCTAGGTCTAGTTCTGCACTGAAGTGCTTGACTGCAATGGCAACTCACTTTCACACGCAGGCCTTTCTCCGCTTACTCGTGATCCAGGCACCTCTTCTCCACTCTCAAAGACACACCAACAGCTTTTCTCATCCTGGCTGCATTGCACTGGTGAGAAGCTCCCATTGTTCCCCTCACACTGAGGGATGTACCCTTTGCCGATTTCTCGTGAACTCATTTTGGGCTTCAGCATGCTACAGAGAGCAGGACCTTTAAAGACAAGAGAGTGACTATAAAGTGGGGAACGCATGAAAAAGAAACTCCGGGCATCTGCAGAAATGAACTGCAGTACTGGCTGCTATTGGTTTGAAACACCACACCTCGGACACATGATACTTCAATTTGGGGGCTTTTTATGGTCAAGAAAGATAATAAACATTGACTTGAGATCATAGTGAAGTTTGCATCAAAGTAGATACACAGCGGATACTACTATAACTACAAGATAAACATAATAAAATGTAAGTTACTTGAATCTGCACAAAGTGAGTTTTGTATAAATATGTGACCCGGGCAAATACAATATTGATTATTTTTCTCTGGCTGTGTTCAAGTCCCTTGGCTCACTTTCTATTACCATTCTAGTTAATGAACTTTCCTAGTAAAGCTGGAGATGAAATAGGACAGAAATTAGGACCAAAAATAACAAAATATAATGAAGTAATAATCTGGAAAAAAAAAAATCAAACTGTCATTTGAAGCATTTTGTTTTGAAAACTTAGAAAGGTGCTGTTTGGCTTTTGATATGTTTTTAATTAACATATTACTTCATTTATAGTATGTGTATATTAATTAACATTTCTAAACAAAAAGTCATTTCAAGCTGAAAAACAAAATTATTTTAGAAAAAACATTTTAAAAGCCCATCTTGACCATTTAAAATTGGGGTGGGGGAGAGGCATTTAAACTAGGATCTTCATCAAAAACAACTCTTTCCTTCAGACAGTTTTGTTTTTCTCAAATGAACATTTTCTGATGAAAGAAATGCTTCATCAGAAAATTTCCAACCAGCTCCACTTACTCGCACAAATAGACCCCTCATATGAATTTTTAATATCTGTGACCAAGCAGGTACATGAGTAACTGTACGTGTCTGCATAATCCCAATTAATTTAATTCCAGTTTAAGGCAAAATTATTTAGGTTGGTTCTTACTTAATGTGATTATTTTCATATAAATAAGTTACCCATGGATTTGATGAACTGAGAACTAAACTTTTAAACTTGTGTGATTTTTTGAGGCCTATATATACTATTTATAAATCACTGTGATTGAAGTTGTTCAGTCACAGGTCCTGAAATGGGGCTTTTGTCCCCTAACTTTGGCTGTGACATGCATGCACAGCTTGCTTTGAGCAAACTGCCAGGTCAGTGCAGGTTCCTCCCAGAGGTCTGAGCTCCCCGGCTGGTCCAAGAGGGGACCAAGCCAAATCCCTTCTTTCATACAGCTCAGGATCCTGGGGGTTGAGCGCTGCTGCTGCTACTCAGCCTCCCCCTTTGCCTGCTGCTGCATTCAGTGGGAGAGGGAGAGAGAGGAAGGGCTAAGAGCAGCAGCTTTAGAGCCACATGAAAGCAGGGCTCATAAGAACATGCGGCACAGTCAAAGGGGTGGGGTGTGACTGCAGTGCTGTACCCCTCTGAATCCACCCCTGAAGTTGTAATAAGGATGCTGTCATATCATGGTTTGATTGTAGAACCATCTATTTGCTAACAGGGTTGTAAAGAAACTCTGCCGGGACAATAATGAGTCAGTAATGACCATCGAAAGAGAATCTAGTTTCTCCACCTTTGCTGCAGGAAGCAGACAAGAGGAAATCCCGGCAGCAGAACAAAGGAACCAAGGTATTGATCCTGCCTTTAAAAAAAAATGAGTCACAGCATCATAGCAATCATAGAAAGTTAGGGATGGAAAGGACCTTAAGAGGTCATCTAGTCTAACCCTCTGCTCGAAGCAGGACCAGTCCCAACTAGATCATCCCAGCCAACTTTGTCTAGACGGGTCTGAAAAACCTCCAAGGATGGAGCTTCCACCACCTCTCTGGGTAACCTGTTCCAGTGCTTTACTACCCTCTTTTGAATCCCGCTTCAAGTAGTTGAAGGAGGTTATTAAATCCCCCCTCAGTCTTCTCTTCCCTAGACTAAATATGCCTAAATAATTCCCTCTGCCTCTCCACAGAAGTCATGTCCCCCAGCCCCCTCACCATTTTTGTTGCCCTCCACTGGACTCTCTCCAATTTGTCCACATAATTTCTGTAGTGGGGGGCCCAAAACTGGACACAGTACTCCAGATGTGGCCTCACCAGTGCTGAATAGAGGGGAAGAATCACTTCCCATGATCTGCTGGCAACACACCTACCAATGCAGCCCAGGATGCCGTTAGCCTTCTTGGCAACAAGGGCACACTGCTGGCTCATATTCAGCTTATTGTCCACTATGACTCCTAGGACCTTTTCTGCAGAGCTGCTGCCCAGCCAGTCAGCCCCCAGCCTGTACTGGTGCATGGAACTGCTCCAGCCTAAGAGCAGGACTTTGCACTTGTCCTTATTGAACAACATGAGATTTCTTTTGGCCCAATCTGCCAACTTGTCTAGGTCACCCTGAATCCTAGCCCTACCCTCCAACATTCCCCCCAACTTGGTGTTATCTGCAAACTGGCTGAGGATACACTGTATGCCATAAAGATATTAAACACACCTGGCCCCAGGGCCAACCCCAAGGGCACTCCACTTGATCCTGGCTGCAAACTAGACATTGAGCAATTGGCTACTACCCTCTGAGCCTGATGATCCAGCCAATTTTCTATCCACCTTACATTCTATTCATCCAACCCGTACTTTCTTGGCTTGCCTACAAGAATGTTTCATAGATGTTGAGGTCGGAAGGGACCTTAATAGATCATTGAGTCCGACCCCTGCATAGGCAGGAAAGATTGCTGGGTCTAGATGACCCCAGCTAGATGCATATCCAACCTCCTCTTGAAGACCCCCAGGGTAGGGGAGAGCACCACCTCCCTTGGGAGCCCATTCCAGACCTTGGCCACTCGAACTGTGAAGAAATTCTTCCTAATGTTCAGTCTAAATGTTGTGGGAGACCATATCAGAAACCTTGCTAAAGTCAAGGTATATCACATCCACTGCACTTCCTGCATCACAGAGCCAGTCATCTCATCACAGAAGGCAATCAGGTTGGTCAGGCATGACTTGTCCCTGGTGAATCCATGCTGACTGTTCCTAATCGCCTTCTCCAAGTGCTTAGAAATGGATTCCTTAAGGATCTGCTCCATGATCTATTTGGGGATTATGGTGAAGCTGACTGGTCTGTAGTTCCCTGGATCCTTCTTCTTCCCTTTCTTAAATATGGGCACTATGTTTGCCCTTTTCCAATTGTCTGGGACCTCTCCTGATCACCATGAGTTTTCAAAGATGATGGCCAGTGGCTCTGCAATCACATCGGCCAACTCTCTCAGCACACTTGGGTGCATCTTGTCTGGCCCCATGTCCAGCATTTCTAAATAGTGCCTAACCTGTTCTTTCACTGCTGTTGACTGATCACCTCCTCCCCAAACTGTGCTGCCCAGTGCAGTAGTCTGGGTGCTGACCTTGCCTGTGAAGACTAAGGTAAAAAAGGCATCGAGTACTTCTGCCTTTTCCTCATTATCTGTCACTAGGTTGCCTCCCTCATTCAGTAAGGGACCCACACTTTCCCTGATCCTCCTCTTGTTACTGACATACTTGTAGAAACTCTTCCTGTTACCCTCCACAATCCTTGCTAGCTGTAACTCCTGGCATCATAACATCAAGCCACACAAGAAGTAGGGGCAGAGGACAGGGTCATGCTCTCCTAATGAGGACTCCTGTTTAACTGCATCTCCAACACTGCAACAATCTCTTCATACCCTTGTCTGAGGCATGCTCTAGAGCATCAGGGAGTTGGAGAGGCACCCCTGGAGCAGCTTTCCCACCTCATTTTCAGGTCTGTTGCGTCTGGACAGAGAGCAGGTAGTGGGGGCTGTGTTTCTCAGAAACATCTTAAGCGCACTGGGGAAGCAATGCAGTTACTCCCTGCTGATACTTACACTGGGGGTTGCCATCTGAATCCTGGCTACTCCGCTGAAGCACATCTCCTGACATGGGATCCACACACTGAGCATCTGAGTCCAATTTCTGCAGCAAGGTATATTCACCAGTCTGAGAAGAACCAATTACAATATCACTGCCGAGCAAAATACTTTTTCAAAAGGCTACTAATAATGCACACAGCATGTGCCAGAACCCACTTTCAAAAGTCCTGATTAATAGATGTTTGCTTAGGATTAAGTTTTCAGTTTTGCATTAAAAGAAAGCAGTGACAAGATGAACCTCCATAATCAGAGCTGCTATGATAGCCTAATTCCACACAGGAAACCAGGCTCTAGCAGAAGCAGCTCTCATACATTTAAAAACTATTCATAGGACAATTGCATTTTTAAAAAATGTGAGTTTAAATGCCATGGTAGCCTTCACACCCTTCCAAAACTCCAGTCAAATGAATGGAAATCCCACTGGAGGTTTTTCTGGGGACAGATGGCACTGACTTCAGTCTCTCAGGTCCAGCTTTTCACTGCTATTGGTAGAATACATTGGAATGGGCCACCTAAAAGTCAGGTAACTTAACTTTGCCACTGCAGTCTGAGAACAGAGCCATGTTATCCAGGGGAAGCTTGGCTGGGGAAAATATCTCAGAGAATACTATCCCTTCTCCATTACCCTGTGAACAACTTAAAACATCTCTGAAGGAGGATGACACATTCTCCTGTGTGCACCAGACTTTGCTCAGAGGCCTGCCTCCCCTTCAGAGTGATGAGACTGCATGAATGGAGAAGTTTGGGAGCTCCTCCACCCTGAAAATGCAAGTGCCCAGGACTTCAGAAGCAATAAGCTAGATGGGGAAAGCTCTCTCCCCTCCACCCTCCACACCTGGTCACATTAACTTGCCTCTAGACATGAGGGGATGAACAGGTCTGCAGAAGCAGTGTTGCATGGTGCTCCACTCTGCTTCCAGCTGGAAATCAAAGCATTGGCTCGAGACCGCTGACATGATGTCTGGCCTTTGAGAGAAAGAAAATATTAATTCCAGCTCTGTTAACACAATAAATAAATCTGATCTCCTGCCACTGCCCAAAGACATAAAAGTGCAGCACATTTACTACTCATCTCCTATGGACTCTCCTATGGTCCCAGACAGGCCCCTCCCAAAAGAAACCTTTGTGTCTACACAGAAAGTGCTCATTCTCCTTGGGTTTATCTATACGTTCATTAATGCACCGTAATTATTGCACATGAAGTTTAGTACTTGGATAACCAAGTATTAAATCAATGTGTAGTAACTCATGCTACTGTGCAGTAGCACCAACACACGGGCTTTTCGTGATGCTTGCTGCACAGTAGCCTGTGACAGGGGCCATCTCAGGACCAGTCACCTAAGTCAGCCTGCCCACCTGTCTAGGGCAGTTCGCCCACCTAACTTTCCTGCCAAGCCTTTGTTGTAATTAAAATGAAGTTGTTTCTAGGCAAGAAGCTGCCCATTTAACGCCCTGAGGACAACGGTGTAATACGTGGCTCCATAGCACCCCTACACTGTGTCCCGTGCCTCGCAGATGGCATCCAAAAATTACTTCCAACTCCCCCAGCCCTATTGCTGGGCAGCACTCAGCCTCTGGCCCAAACTTGGCCTTAGGTGTCCTTAGACGTGCTCCAACTACATGCCCCCTCACTGGGGCCTATGAATAGTCCTTCAGGCCCCCTTGGGCCCTGCTGAAGGTAGCCTCTAGCAGCCACTTCACTCCCTGAGGCCACTACTCTGTCCCCTTACAGGGGCCTCCCATCCCTCTAGGTGGACCTTGGCCATGTCTCAGATGCCATTCGATAGGCCTGGACCCCACCTCAGGCCCCACTAAGTGGACCTGGGTGCCTGTGCTTTTTTGTTGGGGTGTGCTCCTCTAGCCTTTCCCCTCTACAGGGTACCTGCAAGGCAGTGGGGGCTAAGGCTTTCCAATGCCCCACACTCACCTTTCACTAAGGGGGACAGGTGTGGCATTTCCTGGAAGCTGCCCTGCCATAAGCAGCCCCACCACACCATCCAACCCCAGCAGGGGTTTCAGGTTATGCCCGAGGACCAGGAACCTCCTCCATCCCCTTAGTTCCTACCCTTGACCTCCAGGTGTTCTGGGAGCAGCAGTACTCTGGCCGAGAGGACTTTATCCTTTGGCTCCCCAGTTGCAACTGGCAGCCCTGCTCTTTGAGTCTGGTCTTATAACCTAGCTGCCTAGCCCTATACCAATCAGGCAGCCTCCTGACTGCCATGTGACCACATGATTGGGTCTTCTCCCACCTGCAGGCTGGTCTACAGCCTGCTCAAGCTCTTAAAGTGGCAGGCACCAAAGGTGCCCTGACACAAAGCCTAATACTACTATGCAATAGCGTATCAGCATGTTTTTTGCCCAGCACACTACTGCAGAGTGTTATTAAGCTACTGTGCAGTTGACATCTCATGTAGATGTGCCCTTTGTGTACCAGCAAATGTTGCAAACCAAGCAGAATAAAGAGGTAATGGGACAATTCATTCCCAGAGTAATGTCACTGACTTCAAATGAGTTAGCTCAGCAGTGAAAACAGACAGGTCCCCTCTGCTGGCCCCTGTTGAAAGGTGCTGGGAGTCTACAGATACAGCTGGAGTTGCACAGGAAACTAAAGGACAATCTATGTGGAAAACACCTCAGCAGAATGCTTAGCATTTTCATCCATGCTACAAGGAGACTGCAACCAGGTTTCAGTGTGTTTAAAGGATGAAAAAGAAAAATGGTTCTTTAGATAAACAGAAGAATCTAGGAGGGCCTACAGGAAAGGAGACATCTCAGATGTAAATGGAACTATACTTTAATTAAACAAATCTGTTGTCAGTTCTCTGTAGCTCCAAGAGGGTTAGGAGATGACTCAGATTCTTACAACCAAAAACCTATGTCCCTTTTGCTTGAGTGTCAGTCTCGCTTCACTTAAGCAGATGCTTAGCTTCAATTGGTCTCATCACATAATTAAAGATGGGAATTATTCCAGTGCTTAAAAGTATTCCTGTGTATTATTGCAGTAGAATCACAAAGGACTGTTTGATGTTAGCAGCAAAGGACATCTGAAACTCAGCTGGGCACTTCTGATTCTATTCAGTACTAGGTTGCAGTGAACGTATAGGCTAATACAGTTCATGAAATTTTGAACTCCATAAAACAGAACACTTCCTTGAAAAATGATGCCCACTCCTAAATCACATCAAGCTAAAGGATAAGGCAAGAAATCAAAAGGACTGCCAAATATCTGAAGCAGCAGCACGCAGGCTCTTCCAGCTACAAAACAAAAGATCAAATTAAAACTCTTCCTTCAGTTTTCTTCTTTTGATGTGGTTACGAGAAACTTGTGTTATGCTGCAGGCTACTTAGTAAATATCTCAGTAAAGATTCACATCTATCCTGCAACGCACTAATAAAAGCTAATAGCTTCTCTCTGTCAGCTAAGAATGCAGCAGGTGGAAAATGCAACTTACATGTTGGGAGTTGTGCTGAGCGCGCACGCAGAGAACCCGTGACATAACGTCCTCTCTTGTCCACACACCAGCAGTGACCTGGGCAAGATAACAGTAGCCTTAGTCTGGAAACTGTAAGTCCCTTGACTTGATTTCTCATTAGCTAAGGTTGACCTGAACCCAAGGAGAACTGTAGTTATTGCTTTGCAGGAATACTGGGCATTATCTATAAGGCAGGGTTGTGATGAACACAACAGATTGGGCTAGCTGCTCTATCCAGATCGCAGAAAGCAGCTGTGCGTAATACTTGCAAACACTGGCATTTCCAGTTCTGGTCCCCAATCAAGCTTAGAAATGCAGAAGCATGTGATTTTTTTTTTTTTTTTTAATTCATAAACTCACCCAAACTACCCCATTTCAAATTCTTACACCCAAATTCTTAATATCGTGATCATGCCACAGCCCAGTCCATGCAACCCTATGGATATGCCAACTAAGACTGAACCTCAGTATCATGACTCTAGTTTGTAGTTTAGCCAAAGTTCCAGGGTGTTCCTTGTTTTGTCAGATATGGCTCAGGTGGCAAAAAGCAAATCCATATATGAACTGTATAAGGCCCTGCCCTGGGCCCTGTTTAACTCTGTTTTACAACTGAGAGCATGTGGAGCATGTGCCACAGCTGTGGCAGTCAGGGACCACCCAGTGATTCCACCACAAGAAGTACAGTTGGTGGGCCATAATTTGGCCTCGTATCTTTACATTGTCTCTGTCGTCTTTCCCCTGAAAATGCAGATGTAACATACCAGTGGACAAAACAGTTTGGAGTAAGAAATAACCCCTGATGCCATTTCCTGTTTTGTTATGTTCAAATGCTATGGCTATGGCTAGGGACAGAAATTACACATAAACCCGCATAAGTGATTGGAAACCAATTCAAATCTGTAATACAAGAGAAGTTCAGTGCACATAAACCACTTTCAAAATAGCCAAAACTGGTTTAAGATAAACCTGGATGGTTGTAGTGGCATGTGGCTGCATTTCTAGAATCAAAAGTGAATGGCTGCTCACTTGCTTATCCGTTCAATCTATGCAGTTTACACTAACCTACGGAGATTGAATCAATTCAGCCTCAGGCTTTTTGACTGTCAGCTCTTAGCCTATCTGACTTGCCTTTGCTCAGCTAATAAAAGCAGTAACACTTATTTTGCTAAAGGACCCTCACCAGTACTCTCATAGCATTGGACTGGTTCCCAGTTCCCCAGTCCATCACACTGGGGAATGTAAGGATGAAATCCCAAGAGCATGGCTTCTCCAGCAGAACTTCTTGAAATAAAACGATTCCTCCAGTAGAAATGCAGGGCTACAAAAAAATAAGGCCAAATATTAGTGGAGCTGATAAAACACCTCATGTAATGTAAGCTATTTTAAAAATGAATATTTACAGCACCTTACTCTAGTCCCTGTTTAGAAGGGGAAAGATCAGAAACCTTGGGAAACGTAATGACTGATAAATATCCAGGTATTAATGGCACTCCCTGAGTTACATAACAGTTCAGATCTACTTCTGGTGTAGGGAGATGAAACTCCTTTAACTGTGATGGAGAAAATGCCATTTTCAGCAAGACTGAATTTGGTCTAGAAAGTTTTAGTACATAAAAATAATGTTGTGGGCTCATTTGTGCACTAAACTCTCGTAAGCAAAGACATTCATCTCAAAGGGTTCCCTATCAGTCCCAATTTACCAACTATACTAGGGCTGCTTTTCCTTCCAACCTACTTGATTGTGCAGCCAGTCGTATTGCATAATCACTGCCAGTCAATATTTTTTCAGAGAACATGGTCCCTGACTGAAAGGACTGAGTAAAATGCAGGAGGTCATGGTCCATCAGCTGTATTCCTTTTGCCATTAAAAAGCTCTCTCCAAATGGGAAGTGGGAGCCATTTGAAGCTACGATGAGTTGCTCTGCTTCATCAATAAGCTGCATTGCTTCCTTTTTCATGCTTTCACATGCACCAGGGCCTGTTGATAGTAAAGGGGCTGAGTTTAGTATTTAGTTTTATTTTATCCAGGAGAGATCAGTACACTCACACTGGACAGCTTTAACATACTTTTGTTCCTTTGTAAGTGTGCACTGGTTTGCACTGTTTCACAAAGCACCTCTGTAGCAACACAAGGAAGCAAATGAGAGAAAAGAGCTCATTATTATAGTTTATTTGCAATCAGGGTGGATCCAGAGTGGGTGCAGTGCCATGGTCACACCTCATTTTGAGTGTGCCACACCTGAGCTTTCAACATAGATCTGGCTGGAGCCCCTGCTTTCAGCTCCTGAGCCCAGGAGGTGAACACTGCTGCTGCTCATCCCCTCCTTTCCCCCACTTCTGAATCCAGCACAGAGAAAGGAGGGGAAGGGTAAACTGAAGCAGCATTCACCCCCTGAGCTCTGGAGACTTGTGCAAGCAGGGCTGTAGCTAAACCCAGCTCTGGTCAGTTGGTGAACTTGGAGCTCACTGCTGACAACAAGCTCTAGCAAAAGCCCGCACTGACCAGGTAGAGAGCTCAGAGCTCACTGCACATGCAAGATGCAGCCAAAGTGGGGTGCACTCTGCTTTGCTCCATTCCTGGCTGTGTTACCAGGTACAACCTAAACATATTGAAAGATTCAGTCCCTTCCCTGAAGAATCAACCATCAGTAAAAAAAAGAGGCAGCATACAAGCAAAGTGTCCAAGGTGATGATTGGCACATAGCTTCTCATTTGCATGTTTATATTCTTTGTTCAGATGCATTTGTTAAAATCAGGAACATGATGAATGAGCTGTCCAACCTGCTCTGCTAAGACAGCTCAGTACTAAATCTACCCCCCACCAGCCTTTGGAGCACACTGGAGTTCTCCAATATTCGTTCTCCAACTGGAGGTCTTCTAGCCATTGTCTTTCTCTCTTTCAACCTAAAAACTATGACAAAGTCTTTGAAAAAATTATCAAGGCTCACATTTGCAAGAGCCCGGCAGGACAAATTATGCTGAGGGGAAACCAGCACAGGTTCGTGGCAGGCAGATCGTGCCTGACCAATCTAGTCTCTTTTTATGACCAGGTTATGAAACACCTGGACACAGGAGGAGGGGTGGATGTCGTATACTTAGACTACAGGAAGCCCTTCAATACGGTATCCCACTCCATACTGGTGAACAAGTTAAGAGGCTGTGACTTGGATGGCTACACAGTCCGGTGGGTGGCAAATTGGCTAGAGGGTCGCACCCAGAGAGTCGTAGTGGATGGGTCGGTTTTGACCTGGAAGGGTGTGGGCAGTGGGGTCCCGCAGGGTTCAGTCCTTGGACCGATACTCTTTAATGTCTTCATCAGCGACTTGGATGAGGGTATGAAATGTACTCTGTCCAAGTTTGCAGATGACACAAAGCTATGGGGAGAAGTGGACACGCCGGAGGGCAGGGAACAGCTGCAGGCAGACCTGGACAGGTTGCACAAGTGGGCAGAAAACAACAGGATGCAGTTCAACAAGGAGAAATGCAAAGTGCTGCACCTAGGGAGGAAAAATGTCCAGCACACCTACAGCCTAGGGAATGACCTGCTGGGTGGCACAGAGGTGGAAAGGGATCTTGGAGTCCTAGTGGACTCCAAGATGAACATGAGCCGGCAGTGTGACGAAGCCATCAGAAAAGCCAATGGCACTTTATCGTGCATCAGCAGATGCATGACGAATAGGTCCAAGGAGGTAATACTTCCCCTCTATCGGGCGCTGGTCAGACCGCAGTTGGAGTACTGCGTGCAATTCTGGGCGCCACACTTCAAGAGGGATGCGGATAACCTGGAGAGGGTCCAGAGAAGGGCCACTCGTATGGTTACGGGCCTGCAGACCAAGCCCTATGAGGAGAGACTAGAGAAACTGGACCTTTTCAGCCTCCTCAAGAGAAGATTGAGAGGCGACCTTGTGGCTGCCTATAAGTTTATCACAGGGGCACAAATGGGAATTGGTGAGGTTTTATTCAGCACAGCGCCCCCGTGGGTTTCAAGAAATAATGGCTACAAGATAGCAGAGAGCAGATTTAGATTGGACATTAGGAAGAACTTCTTCACAGTTCGAGTGGTCAAGGTCTGGAACGGGCTCCCAAGGGAGGTGGTGCTCTCCCCTACCCTGGGGGTCTTCAAGAGGAGGTTAGATGAGTATCTAGCTGGGGTCATCTAGACCCAGCACTCTTTCCTGCCTATGCAGGGGGTCGGACTCGATGATCTATTGAGGTCCCTTCCGACCCTAACGTCTATGAATCTATGACATCATGATGAACTATCCATATGCCCAAGTGATGTAAATATAGGATCCAGGTACTTTAGTGTGATATGGACTACCTATGTAGGACCTTCAAAAGGTATGTCATGCTGGCTTACCTTTTACCTATCTTTTTCATGCTGACCTAACTAAAGACTTCCATGGGAGTTTTACTGCCAACTTCATGACAATGAGTTGGGCCAATGCTGAATGCTTTTGAAAATTTCACATGAGCTACATATATTTAGCTACGAATATTTAGAATATTTATATGGTCCTCATTAATCTGGAACCTGACTACACTATGTTACTCTAGCCATGAATCAGAAAAATATTTAAGCATTTGCTTCATTTCAAGTCCTGTTGACTTCAGCAGAACTCAAGAAGATGTTGAAATGCTTCACTTAATTGAGTTGTTTCCTGAATTAAAGTCCATAGAAGACTGACTAATAAGAACAGCAAAGAAAATTCCTCTCTCTGCTTTGCAGTTCCTTATTAAACTGTTTATTTTATCACTGTTAATATAAATGAACTTTCCATACAAGTATAAGCAAATCTTATTTCTGCATTTCATTCTTTATCTTTAAAAGACCCAACTGTGTTGGGTTAACCTTTTATCTGTAGATTTATTATGTTCAAATTTCCACATGGACTCTGACAAGAGTCATTCTTTCCTACTGAAGTATGTAAACATGTCCTATATTTTATTTCTCCACTTCAATAAGCTGCAGGGAGGGGGATCTCTTCTTTTCCAAAAACAAGTGCTCCCACATCTGGATGTTAGCATCTTAGCCATCAACAGACTCAATTACAACCCTTTACTTGACCTGTGGGAGTGATCGTCCTCAACTGTGAGGGATCACCAACAACGACGGATGCTAGCAGTATTGGTTGGGTCAGTGGGTCACTTATCTCCTACTGTGCAATATTTTAAAATGCTTTTTCTTACCGGGATAAAGGAAGAGTCAGAAACTCTGTGCGATTACTTACATGCTGGCACTTTGTTCACCTCAGTCTTTGTTCCCTGCAGCTCTTCTCCTTTGTCATCAACACACCAACAATTACGAAGTTCAAAGTGGCCTAAAAGGGCACTGAAATCAGCGTAGGACCCTGGGTAGTAGTTCAGCTGACCCTGCAGAAGCTGCCAAAATGTGTATGGGTCCAACAAAATGTTCTCTGATTCAGTTGTTATACTGCCATCCAGGACTTCAACAGGAAGAGCATTAAAGGAAGGATACTTGGTGAATGCTGGGAAGATATTTTGGTGGCCAGCCTCATACAGATTCTTAACAAAAGCTGCAAAGCGTTGGGAAGATGTTTCTTTATATTCAGTTAGTATGTTGAAGAGGTCAGTAACAGGCAGAGTTTTGCCTTCATTGTTCTCACTGATCCATCTCTGGTACCATTCAAAGGCTTGCTCGGGAGGACCACTGCACTGCACCGGTCTCCAGTTACCATCAGTGCTGCACTGGGGGATGTAAACTCTGGAAATCTGGGACAGGGCACTTGTGTCTGACAACAGCAGTTGTACTGTCTCTAGGAAAACCTGACCAGCTGTTAACTGGCAAGGGCTTGGGCCTGGAGGGAAGAAAATACATAACTCAGTTATTTCAGGAATGCATTCTAGGCACATGACACAATCTCACCTGGACACATTTGCTTTGCAAACACACTTACACAAACTGTTTGTTACTAATATGTGTTATTACAATGGGCATTGGGACAATTTGTGGTGTTTAAAAATGGGACCAAATCTTGAGATTTTTACCCCAAACCAGATTTTCACAATACCTATGTACCAAATGCCATAGACAGGAATTTAGAAAGATTTTCAGAAACAACCAAGCAGATTAGGTGCCCAACTCCATGGATTTCAATGGAAATCAATGAAAAGTAAGCACCTAATCCTACTTAGTGCCCATCTGCATTTTTTAATTTAATTACTGCAAAAGTATGACCCATAGTCTTTAGACAGAGAAATTCTCACTCAACTAACTAAGCCCCATGGATAGCAACGGGATCACTTGTGTAGTAAAGCATTACCGAGCAGTAGAATAACACGGGCGAGGAGAATAGGGCACCTGCCTCAGGCACCAACCTGGGGAGGGAGGCGGAAAAGAAAGGCTGTGGCCACAGCTGCAAAACTGGTGGCAGCCAGAAGTCACTGCTGCTCCCATGTGTGACAGCTACCAGTGCCACATCATCATGCCTCTGCCACCCAACTTCTTTCTACCCCAGGAAAAAGAATTTCAATTTCTCAGAGACACAATGGACAAATTGGAGCCAACTCTCACTATACTGGCACTTGCTACTGCAGGGTCAGCAAATAAAGTAAATGCAGCAGCTCATGTCTTCATGTACAGCAGACTGCTATGAACCTAGAACGCTGGTAATCCCTGCTCTTTACTGGACAAGGCACCTCTTTGCTTCTGTTCATAGCCCAAACAGGCTCATAAATCCCTAAGTGCTCCAGGACACACATCATGGCCATGTGGGTCTGTTCAAAACTTTGCTATTATTTCCTAGCATTGAACTCTCCAAAGTGAGAGTTCAAAAAGTTAGGTAGGGGACTGTGCTCCTGGAACCAGTTCCCTCCTCTGGTCTGCAATTGTTTGAGTTCACTAAGCTTCAAGAGCCAATAAGACCTTTCCATTTAGGCAAAGCTAAGGGCAGAGAGCTTTGTATTTTTTGTTTTACAGCTTCAATCCTACTGTTAGACCCAATTTGGAGAATATCTAATTGTTACAGGTGTGCGAAGCTTTGGTTGACCATTTGATTCAGAGAAGATTCAGCTCAGTTCAGAGGCTGAATAACCAAATTTGAATTGAATAGGGTGACCAAAAAAACCCTCTGAATTGATTCGGAGCCTCCAAATCAATTCAGAAAAGATTTGGAGATTCAGAAGGCAGTCTTTCAGGGGAACAGAAACTGAGAAGAGCGATGGGGAGTAAGGGGAGCAAGACTGACATCTGTAGCTGGCCAGTGACTGTGATCTTTCCCGGATTCCCCTTCCAGTCACAGTTCTCAGGGGGAAGGGTGTAAAAACAGCATATAAGCCTCTTTCTGCAGCCTTTCTGTCCCTTTTGTGAGCTTTTTCTGCCTGAACAAAAGAGAGGTGGGCGGCTGGCCCAGAAACAGGTGGGTGGGTAAAGATCTAACCATCACCAGGAAGGCCCTCTGTTACAGGCTACTATCCCTGCTGGTTTCATCCAAATCTGCCTTACCACATGCAAAAGACACGAGTTTAGCTTTCAGCAGTTTGAGGTGCAGTTTCCCAGAAACCCCTAAACCTATCTCCTTGAAACTTGGCAGGCTTCATGCCCTCAGAAGGAACTACCATCCCTGCTGGTTTCATCCAAATCTGACAAAAAATGACAAGGTTATAGGTATTTCATCGATTCCCCATTATAGTCTATGGCCAAATCACGAAATCTGTCCAAATCAACACAGAATCTTTAGAAACCGATTTGGCTGAATTGATTTGGGACAGTAATCCAAATCTCCAAATTGAATCACTGTCCTCCAAATCAGCCAAATCCAAATCGAATACTTCCCTATTCTCGCATGCCTACTGATCATCTGTCCCACTTACGTTTTCCACTCATTGATCTGAACTATGTGACTTGCATTAACAGTGTGTTAGCTTTTGTCTCCTCCTGGATGGTCCGCACAAGAACTTCAGCCTCCTGTAATGTCCTAAATTGGAGGATATAATCCTTTATCTCATGAAATAGAAATTTGTGATTTTGCCTCTGAAGGTTCTGGTCCATCAACTCCTGCCCTCAGCTTAGGGAAGGCCTGTGACAGCCACAGATTACAGCAAAAGCTGTGTTAAGCTTAATTAGCTGGAAAACTCTGCTAACCGGCATTCGAGAGACGTGGCAAAAGTGAAACTGGAAGTACCACTTCCGGGGGACTTCCCATTTTGCTGCCGTGAGCCGAGTTTTTCTTTGCCACTTCTTCAGCACATGGCCCAGGGCAAAGGAGCCTGCATGGGCTAACTAGCTGTAACATAAGGTAGCCACATGCACTTCAACAAGGCTAGAACTGAGGAACATGGTCATTAACAAGGATAAAGCTTGGATCGTTCTGCTCTGTATGTGTGGGCTCTGCTCACTTCTGCTAGGGGGAAAATCTTCTTTACGTCTCAGCTTGCCAGGGGTTATGCACTCTGGGATTCCTGGACTACTAGAAATCTACAGAAAACCAAGTGTGATGTTCTACCCAGCACAGGGATATGGTGCTCCCACACACTAGCATACCTTTCCAGTCTCTAGCAGAACAAGAAAACACAAATAGAGTCCCTTCAAAATGTGCAAAAAAAACCCCAAACACCCATCAGATACCAAACCCCAGACTCACACTGCATGGGCTTTCCAGCTTTTCTTTTTGTTCCTGGAATAGTCCTGCCATCCAAATCAACACAAAAGCAATCTGGTCCATGACACTGGACTGGTAGAAAATCTCCTTCCTCAGTACAAGTGGGAATAAATGGATCAGACCCGGCTGGCTGGCTTTGCTTCAATCTTTGCAGACGACTTCTTTGCTTCTCACATGTAGTGGCACACCTCGGACGTTTGCCTTGAACTCTTGAGCCTGGGACCTCCCTTCCTTGTGAGTCCACACACCAGCACTCAGCTGCATAGCACTGGATTTCCTCATATCTCCCTTCCTTGGTGCATGTTGGAACAAACAAATTGCTGGACTCCTCAGTACAGTCTTTGGACCTCAAAACTATTCTCACAACTTCCCCTAAATCTTCAGAGATGTCTTCAGGGACAAAAATAACATGTTGTAAAAAGGTAAAAAACTCTGGAAGTTCCAGCACAGAAGCAAGAAATTTCATTGCGTTCTGATTGTCTTGCAAACTAACGGTGCGGCCAAAACTGTCCACAAGAGGTTTACTCGTAATGAAGCTCTCCTCTGATGTTTCCAGTGAAGGCTCCTCTGCTAATTTTGCAACGCTTTCTCCACTATCCATTCCTCCTTGCTGGGAAAACTGGCCAATGTTGAATTTGCCTCTAGTGCCGAGAGCTCCTGTAAAGTTAAACTGGATCAGGTTCTTCAAGAATTTTCCTCCAAAGAGATTTTCTTGGAAGCGCTTGGGATTGGAGGTGAACTGAAGAGCAACTTGAGCCAACTCCCTGGATGGAAACATGCCTCTGACAGCTTCACTGAGGATTGATTCAAGCTCAAGCTGCTGATTGAGACCTGGCCTTTCTGTAAGAGGAGACAGCAACCCAGAATCCACAAACAACCCTTTGAAGGAAGGAGGGCAAGATTTTGAGAATCTGCCTATTTCTTCTGCCTTCATTTCTTGGGTGTTGAATAAACTATGCTGGCTAAAGTGTCCAACAGGTCCATAAAAAAGCTTGGAGAGAGCCTGCCTTCTCTCGGAGATACATGTTTGTTCTTCACCTAGACAAAGGAAAACAAGGAGATAGACATTTTAGAAACCCAGAAACCTGCTGCATCACTGTTGCCTTTCATGGCACTTTGACCCAAGCTCTCTGATCAGGTCTTACCTTTAACTTTCATCCTTTACCTTTGACCCTGGCTCACGCTCCTGCTTTTTTGTTTTGCTCTCTCACATACTTGGTTATCTTGGCTGCCCTTCCTCATGTGTAGGCCTTCTCCTTTACTGCTGGTAAGATCTATCTACTCCTTCCTATGGTTCCAGCAGGCCACCACCTCGTTCTAAACTCTCATCTTGATACCCCTCTCGCTCATCATCCTTTCACCTACGTTCCTGTTCCTGGGGTTGAACTCCTGGTATGTCTGTATAGACTCTGACATGAGCCCAGGAGAGCAGTCAGGAGATAAGCCTGTCAAACTCCCACCCAGTCTGCTCATGTCTGAGCACACACATCAGGCAGAACTGATGTCAAACATGGAGAGCTGGGGGCACATGTTTAGGGCCAAGCACCTGAGCTATTTACTTGGCCTAATTTTCAGGCTTAATCATTCCCAGAGGAGGCCAGGCTTACTCTTAGGGGTGCTCCGGGCCTCACTCCAGAGGCCAAACAGACATAACCTCATTTTCTTATAATTAGCAAATCATTGCACTTTCAGAGCAAGCCCACTCCATATTTTCAGTTGTGCTTTTGGTTGACGTGTCTTTGAGAGACTCGTGTTTCCCTATGGGAACCAAACAGGCCATCACTAACTTCACATCCTCCTAAGTGTCAACACCTAGAAGAACATGTTGAGACCTCTCCTGTGCTGTGCCTGGGAGTGACCCCATGCAGAAGGACTTGTCCACTAACTCCTTGCTCTTCCAGCTCCATATACTAGAGACAAGGCAGAGTGGGCATCTGAGAGTGGCCCCGAATGTGCACCAATACACCTGCTCAAGCCAGAGACCGTAGGAACCTCTCATGGTTCACACACGCAGTGCTGCTTGGACGCAGCTCCACTGTCTCTATTTCAGGAGCTGACATGCACCAAGCCGGACAGGAGGGTGGGTGCACTTCATGGTACAGCAGCAATACAAACCCTCCCCACACAAGCAGCAGTATCAATCGAGCCTCACGTTTCTTCAATGCTGTTTTCCTTCCCACTGAACCAAATCGCCCGAGTGTGAATAGAAGAGGCAGACAAAGCCCCCTTCTGATAGAAGAGAGTCAATTTAAAACAAAATAAAGGGGGACTATCACATCACACGTAGCTGCCTGAGCGCAGACTATCTAAGAATAATACGTCCTTGTGAAAATTCCTTTTCAGCGGTTAGACTGCAAAGCTGCCATAGTAGCCTCCCGGCTTAGATTTCCTGAGTCTGCCAATAAAAGCTGCGTGGCCTAATTGCAAGCAGCCTCAAGTCAAGTCACAGAAACCATCAGAAGCAGTCAGCAGAGCACGCTCGGCGAAAAAAACGAGCCCTGACATATGGAGAGGCCTCTCCGAGGTTCCCTTGCAATATCCTTGCTGATCAGCCTGCAGGGCACACTACCATTTTCATTTTACAGTAAGCCTGTCTTGGCCTAAAGTATTTAGTGACTGCTTCATGAGTGACACCCAGAATAGATAATTTCTTTGCCTACATAGCATGTCTATGGTCTGAGAGAGACAGAAATTAACTTCCCCAAAGGCTACCTGTCTTAAGCCCCTGCACCCCTCCCCTCCCACATAAATTCAGGCATTTATCCTTACTTTGACTGTTTTTAAACAAATCATCTCCACCCCTGTTTGACCCATTAGCACCTTCTGCTGTCATCTTCTATTCCAGTCTCTGACTTGATGCTTCATTTGGAATGATATCTCCCTCTTTTCACAACATGGACATCCACACACCTTTTCTTCATTTGCTTTTATCAGATTTGACAAACTTCACAGCCAAACACCACAGGGACAAAGATGAGGAACAACTTGACCAGACAGCTAGACAGACACCACAGAAGCAATGCAACACCACACCAGAAGCTTCACTATATAGGAGGGTCAAACCACATAAAATTATGCTAATGACACTGTGTATCACAAGCACTGGGATTTGAAGTGCACTTTATTAAATATTTGGCTCCTGGAGTCAGGTGATTGCATGTGAATCTTGATCTTTGTTCAAAATGACAGTGATTTTCTAGCTTTCATGGTCAAAGAGAAAAGCTTCAGAATGTGAACCTGAAGGGTATGTCTGTGCCATTTTTCCAGCATATCTCCGAGTATGCTCTACCTACCCGTTCCTGCTCACCAAATTTAGATATGTAGCAGTGAAGCCACTTTGAGGATGTGTGAGAGTGGGAACTAGTGCTTGGGGATGTTCCTGCTAGATTATGCTGGGATGTTGTGGACGTACATTAAAGACCCCGAAAATCAGGAGAGAAACTAAAAAGAACCTAACATCCATTTTTACTTTCTTTTATACATTCAGAAAAAAAGAATGGATGTATAGAAGAAAGTCAGGCAGAAGGGCAGGGCAGAGCTTGTATTAGAGGTGACAGAAATCTGCAGCATGACCATGAGGTTTTATCTATATGAAACTTCCAGAACTGAGAAATAGGAGCATGTGCATGAGCGTGTGCACATACATGAGAAAGAGAGAGAAAGAACCTGTATTTTACATGAGAAGAAACATTGGTTTGTTAACCTGATAACTACAATACCTACCACAAACTGGAAGCTGCCCTTGCCTTCTTGTTCCCTGAAACTCCTGCCCCTTGTTGCCCACACACCAGCACTGCCCATCCTGCTGGCACTGCAGTGGGTTATAGTCTCCATGATCATCACAAGACGGCTTGTACGTGTGCCCAAAGCGAACAGCTGTCGACCTCTCAACCTCACATTTAGAGGGGCCTATAAGAGAAATGCTGTGTGTTAAGGAGGAGCAGAATGAGATGCTGAAGAAAATCTTCCTTTTATTGAGCCTGAAAAACCCTTTGATTGTTGTTCCATGAAGATCCCAAAATCCCAGCCTGAGGGCTCTATTTTTGTTCTTATTCTTTTTGTTAAATTCAATCTCGAAAAAAACCACGAACAACAAACGTTGTGACACACTTGACAGTCATTGCAATACCACTGCAGACAAAGTAATTGCTCATTCGATATTCTACATTGCAGGGCTGCAACGGGGTTGGGCTTTTAAAGTTAATTTAAGAATAATGAACTAATCCATTAAGTTCACCAGCTTGCTCGTAGTTCTCGTTTGAGGTGGGGTTCTCCACCTGCCATTTGTAATGCACCCACCCAGCACACGTAGTTGTGCCTTCCGCTACTGGCCGTTAGAGCAGGAGACACAATCGAAGTCCCTGCTTTGCTCTCCACTGACAACTTAAATGGGTTGTTAAGATGCACACAGGATTTACTTCATAGCACTGCACGTGGGAAGGGGGAAAATGCCTTCCTGACCCCCAAAAACTGATTAAACACCAGAAACGTGGCAAGCTGTTGCTCCCCAGTTCAGCACCTGAGCTCAAGAAATAGCAGCTCACAGGGGCATAGATAAAAGGGAGACAGGGGGGCAATTGACTGAACACCACTTGTTCAGGGCAGCTAAGCATCCCTAAGCCATGCTCCATGATCCCCCACCCTTGGGCACCCTCCTACTGCCACTCTGCCCAGAGCGCACTCCCCCTCTGGCAAGTCATAGTCTCCCAACAACCAGGTTCCACACCACCCTGTTACCCGTGCAAAAGAGGCCACCTGAGGATTTTGCCCCACCAGCAGCCCATCTACACTGCTGGTAGCTCATACCAGCATTCACGGAGCTCCTCAGTTCAGGACCAGTTTGCCTGCCACCCTGGCAGCCGTCACTCTTGAGTTCCCATATTTCTCCAAAATTCCCAGAGCTCCAGTTTGGTGCTACTTACAGCGAAACCTGCCCAAGGCAGCCAGCTGCACCCCCAGAAACCTCCTCTGAAGAATCCGATACATGGTGGTCTCAGCGAAGGTGAGGGCAGGCTCCAGCGCAGAGAAAATTGTGTCGTAAACTTCTTCAAGCAGCAGTTCCAATCCTGGAAGTAGAGAGAGCCTTTTAGCCCAGGGTTCCCCTTTTAAAATGAGAGATTTCACCTCCTATCCATGCCCTTGTGAAAGGTGCTACAGATAGAGGCCAGAAACACATGCACTCCTGCACTGATCAAGAAACAGGGATTTATGCAGTACAGCTACTCCTCACTTAATGTCATAGTTCATTCTTGAAAAATGTGACTTTAAGCAAAATGATGTTAAGCGAATCTGATTACATCACAGTAGTTGCCTACTAGCAGATGGTGGCCAAACAACATTATAATCGAAAACTGTGTGACTTTATAAACAAGTATGTTCTCTAACAGACCAGTGACGTAACAACGAAATAACATTAACCGGGATGACGTTAAGTAAGAAATACCAGTATGCACCACAAGGCAATTCCCTGTGCCACAGGCTGGGTTGGGCTGGTTTTCAGTAGCCTACCTACCAAGTACAGGTTTCTCTTGCCTACCACGGTTTTGCCAACCACAGGTTTGAGTGTCCATGCTTAATATTCTACGTACCATTTTAGCTACCATGATATATAGTTTTGAGTAACCATGGTTTTCCATGGCCGTGCATCAGCCCGCCACCTGCCTTTTTTCCCATAAGCCTTTTGTCTTGCCAACCACGGGAACTTTCAGGAACCTAACCCCAACGGTTGGCTGGGGAAACCTCTATTGCGAACTGGTAGCTGCAACTTCACAATCCAACCTTCCCTTTAAAGCAGGGGTGCCAAACATATAGCCCCAGGCCAGATTCAGCTCATGGAGCCACATTCCATGTAGCTCACTGGGCTACCAGAAATTGGAAGTAGGGGGAAATTAGGGGCATGTCCTGCTGCAGAATTGCTGCTGATAGAAAATGCTACTGGTGGCAGCAGCGAGACAGGCAAAGGCTGGGCAGATGCATCCCCCACCACTGTACTGGAGCTGACAGCTGCTGCTGGCCCTGGAAGAAGCCCCTGCAGTTCAGATGAAGCCAAGGAGCCATGGTGAGTTTGATACCCCTGATTAAAGGAAAAGTATCTAGCTATTATGGATGTGGAGACAACCAAATGGTTAGCCAGAAGTAAACAGATACAGTGGTACCTGCTGGAGTCTGAAACCACTTTTCTTATTCATCTCAATTGAGTGCTGAGAGTTTTCTGGTGAGCTTAAGATTCTTCCACTCTCTCTCTTCCCCTCACTGTTGAGAGAAGAGCTTTAAACTCACTGGACTTCTCACTGAACAGCCAGGAGAGCAGTGTATACCTAATCCCATGCCCTGATCTTCCTGGAAGGTCCCCAATTGCAAAATGTGTCATGTACCATTCAATGGGAAAGCACCCTATGTTTTCTTACAGGCAAAGGCAATTCCCACTCTTACAGGGAAGGCTGTAGGTCACTCACCAGGTCTGTGGTGTTCCAAGGAGAGCGCTAATAAGATTACTAACCACGACGGTGACTCTCTCTTAAGGACTGTGGCCAGTAGGGACTAGACAGTCAACTCTATCAAGAGACTCCCTGGGACTGTTACCATCAGGTAGTAACTGCATTCATTGCCAATGATTGGTGCTATTCCTAGGGGAGAAATGTACCTTTCTGTGAAATAATTTAGCTAGTGATTTCCAATTCCAACTGGTCCTGCCATGAAAATTAGCTGCATAGCCCAGTACTATGACGTAGCGACCTAGGCATTATATAGCTGTCTGTCTGCCCTCTTCCGAGGCACTTACCAGTTTCTGCTAATTCCCTCCCTAGGCTGTCAGCACAGTAACAGTACCCAGAGACCCCTGGGAACATGCTTCTGAAGGAGCTGAATGTCTGGAATGCTTCTGGGAACCTAAAAGAAAATGCAGATTGTTACAAAAAGGAGAGTTTGCAGAGACTGTTTGATGATGATAAAGAAATGTTAGTGCTTCTCCCAGGATTTCTATTGCAGGGATCTTTGCACAGCCCAAAGTCCTTATGGGCCTGGTTATGTCACAGCAAAACTCGAATGAGATCCAAATGTCAGGGTTTCCTTTTATTACTGAAGCTCTATGCTGTGAAACTGTGTCCTCCAATCAGGATACATCCAAAATTGTCACCTTCATTATATGCACCGAAACCTTCCCTTTATACAGCCTTTTTGACAACAAAGCAGCAGCACTAAGAACCGACAAGCCCTCTCCTGAATAACAGACGTCAAAACACTTAAATAAGGAAAAGGCAATGGTGTCACATCTTGACAGATTTCAGTTCACTGTAACCACTTAATATACAATGATGATGAGGGCAGTCAGCATGCTGCTAGCTAATTTTCAATCATATCCCCATCTTCGAAAGATTGTCAAAGATTGTAAAATACATGTTGGTTTACTTAATTCAATTATACATACCTATTCATTTGCTGTTTTCCACAAATCCTCGGGAGATGGCAGAAAGCCTACATAAACAGGTTGCTTCCCTTTCCACCCCGCCCCAGCACATCTACTTTCTCCAGTGAATTAAGCAGGGAACAGCTGATAAAAACCTCACTAATCTGTTACATTGGGAGAACAAGGCTCCATGAATTAAAGGGAGAGTTTATGTTTTAAAGAATATTACAAATGATATGATATTACCTCTTATTTCTGGAGATCAAAGGGTCTTTTGACGCTTTAAAAATATGCTAATAGTGATGATAACCAGATCCTAGCAAAGGAGAGACTTAAATAGGAAATTTAACTTGGACAGAGTTGGGAGAAAAAATGTATATGATAAATGTGACCTTAACTGATGGATGACCTAAAGCACCTTCAATCAGAAAGAAGATAAATCTTTCAAGGTCCAGGCAAGGTCTTTATGGCAAATGAAAGAATTTCACCAAGTTCCCTTGCAACAAGATTAGCATTATATAGCATACGTATGATCCAGGCACACACCTTCCAGCTACATGCAATCACATAGTGAAATTCAGTAAAGGGGTATGCAGTGCATTGCATCAGGAGATAAAAGGGCCAGCCTTCCTAGACAGGCTTTTAACAATGATGGATAATTTAAAAAACTGAAATGTTGTATTGAAGGACAGGTACCACGGTGACAGGTGCAACGGGAGGAAGGAAGGGAGGGAGATTAATTTAGGCCACGTCCTGGGATGCTGGAGAGGGGTTCTGGGCCAAAATAATTTTAAGTTCTCCTTTCCACTCTACGTAAGCCCCTGTAGCTAGACAGAGCTAGGTTTTCATGCCAGGTGACAGTAGTCTTAGGGCTATTCTAATTCATGCCAGCCTACAACCTTCTCAAGAAACTAAAAAGGCAGCCAAGGATCAGGCTGACATAGCTCTGCTCCTAGCATGTAAAGTGGTGGGAGATTCCCTCTTTTACCACTGGATGGAACTTAGATTTGGGACCAAGCCTTCCTGGATCACCTTTGGACATTGTTTCTGTTGGTGGGCGAGTCCTACCTCAAGACAGTCCATCCCACTGATAATAATTGCATGATAAGGGTGTCCACCTCTCATGCTCCAGGGCACAAATGGATTATTGATGGGATGAGGAAGGAATTTGTTTATAGACTATTACATTTTTTAAGGCCAGAAGAGATCATTGTGATCATGTGGTCTGACCTACTGCAAAATAAATTCTTCCCCTTGTCCTCCCCATACAGTGTGGCATAACAGACTGTACATTTTAGGAGCTTTCATCTTCCTCTGACCAAGAGGCAGGTCAGCACAGCTGATAAACAAAAAGATTAACCTTGTATGGAACATTTTTTATACTTATGAGATTAGCGCAACTATATCCACTGGAAGACTCAGCCTCTTAGACCGGGGCCATCTCCAGGGCATCTGAACATGTAGATCTTTGAAACAGGCTGCTGTGTAAATGATTTTTGTAGTTCACCTTGTTCGGGATTCAACTTTCTAAAATATAGTTACCAAATTACATTGCATTGGATGTGTGGCTAGACATGCAGTCATACCTTGGGGTTGGTTATTTTTGTCATGAGCTGACAGTATGGTTAAATAAGATGCCAAAGGTATAAATTAAGCCCCCACAAACATGTGGGTAAGACTTCACATGCCTGGCTTTGAAAATCCACTCTTAAATTCTCTGGTTCTTTTTTTCTTAACCATTGTTCCAGCAACGGGTAATAGCAAACAGGCTGGACTTTAATTCTCAAGGCCTGTCACAAAAGTGGCTACAGCAACTGTGACTCTACTTAAGGGGGTCAGAACTATGACTTTAAACACATTTATTTGATAAGTGTTTTGAAATAAGCAGATGTGCATAGAAAATGAGAAGGGAAAGGAGATAAATAATATGGATTTGCAGGCACCATCCCTGAGAGTGGGGCTCTGAACTTCACTTGCAACAAAGATAACAGTTTTTGATTTTTAAGATTGGTTTTAAAAAGGCCTTTCCTACCTTCAAACAATGCAATGCAAATCATATACACTCCTACACAGTGCCAGCTAGCAAGCTACGGAAGAGCAACTGAATTCCACTCCATAGATCAACAACAGAATATTGTACAGAGGGGAAAGTCCTAAAAAGAGCTATAACAATTAACCTCAGCTGAGAATCTTCGTTGTAGAAAATGAATTGCACAAATCAACAGAAAGAATATAGGTTGATTTTTCAGATCTCACGCTCTCTTACTAGTCTACCTGAGGGTTCGATGATACTGCTTGTCACTGTCACAGCTGAGTACCTTCTGCACAGGATGAACAGCAATAGCAAAATCCCTTAAAGGGCCTCATGGAGTCTCAAGTCCTTTCTCTTTTCAGTGCAAAAATGCAGCTTGGGGATATGGTTCATAAGGGGGGTGGTTAGATGTGATTTACTTTTCTTGAAATGCTGATTCATTTCAAGATCATTTGGTGGGGAAGGATCTTGGGGGCGGTTTTAGAAGGAAATGCCTGTCCACATTGTGCATTCCTTCTAATGGGCAAAAGAAATAATAGTCAGATACAGCCCTGGGGCACTAGGCCAAGACTCAGGAGGCCCGGGTTCAAATCCCTGATACCACCCTGGGGGCTGGGAGTGTCGCACAACATCTTTGGCTCAGCTTTTCATCTGCAAAATGATGGCTGCTGTGACAGCAAACACATAAAAGGCTGAGAGGCAGTCTGGTAATGGGGTGAAATACTTAGCAACAGTTAGAAGCTGGCAGCAAAAAGCCACTTTCCTTTGGTTTATTAGGTGATGCGGAAGCTGCTAAAACCCAATTCTGTGACCCTTTTCCTGGCAAAGGTCCCAAGGAGAACAGCCAAATGCCATGTTAAAGCATAGATTTTTGCCCTGTTAGAAGGTCAGTACCCACCAGCCCACTAGAGAAATTGCCAGCTTATTCTGCACTTGCCAAAATAGCCTATGACTCATTTGCCCTGGGCGTCTGGCCTGCCATACAACACTTCAAGCAAAAGCGAAAGGACAAAACTTGAAAGAGTCAGATTCACATTTAAATGAGGATCTCTTCACTGCAGCTGGGCTCAGAAGAAGCACGTCATTCTGTTTATTCTACTGCCCTCTCGTGGAAAGAGCCAGTGGTTCTGAAGTCAGGACCAGCGAAGTATACTGGAAGGCAATTTTGCTTTCAACTAGAATAAGGCGAAGTTGGGACAGATTAAACTTGGACTCAACCTCAACAACATCTGTAGAAGGAAAGGGGCCCTGAATCTCTCCCCTTTTGCAAGTCCTCACATCTCCATGCACGCATTACTTCCTTCCCTCTCCCAGCCCCACAAAGGGGCTGCAAATTCCTTGCCCCTTTGTGTGTTTTTCTGTAACGCGTTGTTTTAAATGCTTCAGTAGCCTGATCCAACCATTAAAAAACCCATGCATCCCTGTACTATGCCTTTCCCCTGTATCTCTCTTGTTTAGTGTCTTATCCCTTCAACCAACATTTCACTTTGGTACAAAAGTCTTCTGCTGTGCCATGTGGGACAGGCTCTTTGTTCATCCCCACCTCACCAACACACCACTTGTTTCCAGATGCCAGCTGTATCTATCGTTCCAATTTTTTCATTACCTCTTAATTTCTCTCCTCTCAGTGTTTTGCCCATTGTGTTCATAGGAAAGCAGGGCGGGAAGGGACCTCCTGAGATCAACTAGTCCAGCCCCCTGCTCAAGGCAAGATCATCCCCGATTAACCATCCCAGCCAAGTGTCTGTCTAACCTGCTCTTGAACATTTCCAAGGAAGCAGATTCCACAATCTCTTTAAGTAGCCTGTTCTGATACTTGATCACCCTCATAGTCAGACAGTTCCTCCCAATTTCCAGCCTAAATTTCCTCTGCTGTAATTTGAGGCCATTGCTTCTAATCCTGTCCCCTACAGCCACAGAAAAAAATCCCATCTCCATCATCTTTATAATTGCTCTTCAGGTAATTAAAGACTTATTAAATGCTCTCTCAGTCTTCTCTTCTCCAAACTAAATAACCCTGGCTCTTTCAGCCTTTCAAGTCATGTTTCCCAGGCCTCTAATCATTTTTGTCACTCTCTGCTAGACTCTTTTCAATCTGTTCACATATTTCTTGAAGTGTAGGGCCCAAACTTGGACACAGTACCCCAGGTGAGACCTCACCACTGCCAGACAGAATGACAGAATCACTCCCTTTCATTTGCAAGCGACACTCCTTGCTGTTTTTTTTCCTTGCAACAAAAGCATACCTTTGCCTCATATTAAGTTTATGGTCCATTGTAATCCCCAAGTCCTTCTCTGCAGGACTGTATTTGTGCATGCAATTATTCCACTGCAAGAACAAGACTGCACTTGTCCCTCTTGAATTTCATCTGGTTGATTCTGGATCATTTCTCCAGTTTATCAACATCATTCTGGATCCTAGCCCCCACCTCAAGAGTGCCTGTGACTCCACCCAACTCGATGCCAACTGCAAATATGCTAGGTGTGCATTCAATCCCATCCTCTAAATCATAATGCAGATATTAACAATACCTGATCCAGGACAGATCCCTCGGGAACTCCACTCAATAGCTCCTCCCAACTAAACATTAAACCACTGATGACTACTTGTCAAGCATGATGATCCCACCAAATTTATTATTATTATTTCATTCCGGGTTATTTCACTCTGTTAAGCAGTGAAATTAAATCAAACACAAATCACGCTGTCATAACCATGAATATGTAAATACACTCTGGTTAGGTTGTCTAGAGTAAAGGACTCAAGGGCTAGTTTAGAAACTAGCCTTTACTGTATGAACGCATATGGATCTATTAGCTTTAAGGTAGTAGCTGACTAACATAAAATTCTTTCCCTGGTCCAGCCACCAGAAGGAAACAGGGCTGGAATGAGTAAGGAGATAAAGGCTTGAAGAGGTCTGCAGAATTACTATATAATTTCAGATTTACCTGTTATAACTGTGAACAAGATCAAAGACCATCATGTTGGTCATGTTGACAAATTTGCACTGAACAGGCAAAAATTCTCCGTCTGCTGAACACTGTGGTGGACTCCTGTCCCCAACTCCATGCAGAATACGACGGTCTCGGATCTCACAGCTCCCTGGACCTGAAAGCAAACACTTCAGTATTGTTGTGTGTTCATCTTCTGACCAGCACCTAGAGACCAGCCCCACAGTTTGGGGCTGAAGTTTCCAGTACTCAGCATTTCTCCCTCTCAGGATTTCTATTCCCCTCATTCCGAACAGACCAAACTCACCCTTTGCTAAACTCTACTTACACTGGGTTGGTTTCCCTGTCTGCCTTGTGCCATAAATCTCCATCCCTTCTGAGTCCACACACCAGCATTGTCCCAGGCCCACGTCACACTGCACTGGAGCAAACTCCCCCGAATCCAAGCACTGAGGGATGTAGGAGATGGTGCTGCTGTTGATGTAGCGACTTACCAAGACCTGCTGCTTTTGCAGCTGACAAAAGGATAAACCTACAATACCAAAGAGGCATTGTTAAAAGAAGGTGCTTGTGAGGTCCATAAATTGCTTGTTTTTTCAAGAAGGCAGTTGACTTTTGTATGAACTACACCAAACCAATGAATGGATTTAGTCACTCAGCAGCTTTGACAAGGATGGTGATGGGCTATTGAAAGGGAGCCTGGGGTGAGTTTCCTACTAAATTCCCTCTTTGTCAGGGCCAGGAAGGGACATTCAAACCTGCTGTTATTCCAAGACAGATGCTCCCCCAGTGTCACCTGAAATCAGGCAAAACCTGGTGGCATCAGATGAATTTTATTCTGTGTTTTCAAGGCCAGATCATCATCAGCTAATATAAATTAGGATAGGCCTGTTGGAATCAATGAAGCCATGCGGATTTATGATCTGGACCTCAAAATCCAGACTCAAGGGAGTGAGGCCAGGTAAACAACATTAAACCAAAAGGCTAGGAGTGATGCAGCGTTGCTGCTATTTCAGTCATGTTGACTTACAGCCAATTATGGAAGGTCCTGTGGAGAGGCAAATTTGATATCCAGTTGTGCACTCTTTCTACAATAGCCAGGTGGCATTTTGTGGCCCATTTCCATGCTGGTTGGACACAAGATCTAACACTAAAAGAATTTTGGATTGCCTGTACAGCAAGCTAGCTGACATCACCCGTGGCATATCCAGGCATGATGCTCTACATGCTGGCTGGGCTTGGCTCTGGAAGGAAGATATGGCACTTAGAAAGCAAACAAAGGATTGACCATGGACCTGCCAGTGAAACAGTGGGAAGCTGCAAGGGAGCTTGCACTTCCCTAAGTGATTGCATTAATATCTGTTAGAAACTATTTTGCATGTGCAATTTTGGCACCTACTTTTGATAATTTCAGCCCCGTTTAGGGCCAGATAATGGAGGTCTGGGGCCCAAGGAACCTCTCTCCACACCCTTGTACTTTTTCATAAAACAGGCCATATGCTGGGACATAAGAAAATAGGGGGACCTGGGTTAAAGGTAGAGTCATGGCCCTGTTACATTTGTGCATCCTGAAATTATACCTTCTCCTTGCACAGAAAAGCTGCTACTGAAGCATCAGCCAGCCAGACTTCCCCCTACAGCATGTATTTCAGCCTCCTCTATGTGCAATTGCCAGTGGCCTAGCCCAAAAAATCTAACACTGAAAGAATTTGGGATTTCCTGTACAGTAAATTAACTGATAGCAACCATGTCATACACACGCATGTTGCTCAACTTGCTGCGTATAAAGACACTTTTCCCTGCCCCAAGCAGATTGCAGTCAACTTTATTGTGTAAAGCCCAGCACTGCATTGGTCAATGATTCTCCACCAGGGTGCCACAGCACCCTGGTGGTCCATGAGATCCTTTTAAGGGTGCTACAGGTTGCATACAGCTATACACGATTCACAACCCTTCCAAGAGATTTCAAATAGAAATTAATAGCATCCAAACCATTCTGACCTCCTGTGGGCCGAGTTCTTTGAAAAAGGGGAATTTCTCCATTATTTTTCAACAAAAAAAAAAAGTGAAAGCAAAGAAGTGGCATTTTCCAAGCGGTATTTTGAGTCTAAAAAGGTGGAGAACCACTGGCATAGGTGCTCTACAGACACTGAACATTTCTGGCTCCAAAGAGCTTACAATATAATGGTATGATCGTACACCAGGCCACAAGTCAGCCCCTTGATTACATTGGTGTAACCGGCACAAATAGGGGCTGTTCACATACGTAAAGTTTGTGTGTACAGATTCTAAGTCATTTAATTCAGAAATATGGGTAAGTCACAAGAAGCCTGCTTTTCTTTTCACTGATTTCAGTGGCAAAACTGCTTGATTTCATTGGGTGCCAGGCTGGGCTCTCAATGGGTTTTCTAACCCTAGCCATGGTACTCACAGGATATGGGAACTCCATTCTGTTTACTGCCTGGTACTTCAGCTCCCTTGTCATCTACACACCAGCAGGAAAGGTTGTTCTTGCTGCACTGCACAGTCCTAAGGAAGCACACACACCACACGGTTTTTTATTAGCAAGACAACTGTCAATCTGTATGAAAAGCACATGTAAAAAGGGAGGTTCTAATGCAAAAATCCAATGCAAAGACTGCAATAGCCTCAGAAAGAACAGTATTCTCAAAATGGTTTCTAGTCTATTCAAATCCACCAGATGGGAGATCTTCTGAATTCTAAAAAAAGACCCTCGAGTTTGTATTGAGTTCAGTGCTGGCAGGATCAGTGCCTACCAAAGCAATCTCTTCTATAATCCACAATACATTCACATTAGACATGGGCACGAGCTTAAAGAACAAGCCTGCACAGCCACAAGCTGTGGCAAGTCAAGATTCACTCTTTTAATAATGCATTCGGTTTTAATTGTAGGCTTTTCTAGAACACCCCTTCTCATTGTAGAGTGTAAGCCTCGTGATACATTAATGAACTTGCATCATGAACAAACCAAATATTTAACACTAGTGAAATCAGTATTACCCTGGTGTTAAAAAAGTGCAAATGGAAGATACAAACACCCCCTAACCAGGGTAACTTTGCCTTCAGCAAGCCACTCTCCAGGATAGATGCAGACAGATGAAACCTAAACGTGTAATTTACACTGGTAAAATTTTAGCCCCGATTCTTTCAGGGGCAATTTTATACCGGATTGGGCAAACAGAATATTGCCTGCTTCCTCCACCACATCTGGTTAAGCGTGTAGTAACAGCTCCCACATGTGAGTGAGAATATAGTAATCCTATGGAGACCTTCCCCATTGTTTTGGGAACCCCCGGCTGCATAGTATGAATGAAATCTGGCACCCTGTAACCACAGAGCACTCCAAACAAGAAGGAATCAAAACTCATGTCACAGAGTCTGAGTCCAGAGCACAGCTGGCTGGCTGGGTACCCCCTACCCCTGCTTTGCCACACCATTAGGGCTAACTGTAATGCAGGACTGGGTCTCAGGATGGCTGAAGTATTACATTACGTTACCGGAACTGGCCATCTTCTGAGCACTGGGGAACATGATCTTCTCCTTCCAGAAAGGCCTTTTCTCTCCGAAGCTCACATGGACGTAGAGGCTGGGATTCTGCCTGGTACTCTGTGTGCAGTCAAGTGGAAAGGAGATCATTGCAGTTCTTCAGCTGGGGTGTGAACCTGCTCTCACCAAGCCAATGATCTACATGACGAAGCCCTAAATTCATAATTCTTCCCACGCATATAATCCCCTGCTATTTAGAGTCTAGTTTTACAATAGGACTTCACCTTCTTTGGTGGGACTGTCCCTGGTCTTGTAGACCCCAGTATAAGAAAAGTACATTATTCCAGATCCAAAGGAATTTAAAAAGTCACCAAATAGCATGGCGTGCTCAATAAAATCATGAGAGGTGACAACTAGATAATCAGTCTTTAATGTCTTGTGTTTGATTCATCAGTTACCAGTTCACCTCTAAACAGATCTTCCATCTTTGTAAAATTTAAATCTCTAAAGACCTCTAACTCAATATCATATCTGTCTCAGAGAAACAACATCAAGGAACATTAATACTATTCCATAATATACATTTAAGTTCTTATTGAATCCAAGTCAATAATTATTATGTTCCCTGACGTATTAAATCTATTATTTTATTCAATTATTATTTATTATAAATATTCAAATGGCTGGAAGTTGGAGTCCAACCAATGGAGACTTATCTTGCTGGGATCCTTTGACCCTAGCTGACTTCCTGTCCCTGGGGTAGGGGGCTGGACTCGATCTTCTGAGGTCCCTTCCAGCCCTAATGTCTACGAAATCTATTAAGTCAATCTGTATTAGAAATGCTGCCCATTTTTTAAATGTCAGGAATGATTAACCATTGGAAAAAAATACCAAGAGAAGTAGTAGTTGTCCATCTTGAAGTCCCCAAAGGAACACTAGTCATCTTTCTGGAAGATATATGGTACTTCAGCTACATGGAAACTCTAGTTCAGTGGTCTCCAAGGTTTTTAAGTAGGAGAGCACATTTGGCATTTAAAAGCAACCCAAGATCTACCATGCACCACCACCCCCACAGCAGTCTGTGGGTAGGGAAGGGTGGGGATGGAGATCGGGAGATCGTGGCAGAGAAAAAAAAATTTGGGTGTGCACCTCCCCAGTAGGTAAGTCCCACCAGCCAAGGGCCCCACTCAACTTACCCCTGCTCCTGCCTCTGCAGCACGGTCCCTCACAGCGGGGGGCCTCGATCTAGCCCCTGCCCTTTCCTTTCCCCATGGATTGACCTGTTGGGCTGGGCCATGCGCATGCATGCATGAGGGCACTCAGTCCCCCACCCCAGCCTTGGATTGACTCCGAGAGGCTCTGAGATCTACTGGTGGATCAAGATTCACCGGTTGGTGACCACTGCTTTAGTTGCCATTAACAAAGTATCAAATCTAAGAATCATTACAATCTGGCAGGAAATGCCAAGGGCCAGAGCATCAGCTGGAGTCAGCATATCTTTATAGAAATCCAACAGATGCTGGCATGGCCCAGCCAATAGGTCACTGAACTGGCTAGGACTCCCGAGATTGGGGTTCTGGTCCCTCCCATCACTGACCTGCGCTGGGATTTTAATAACAATCTCTTTAACCTCCTCCTTTACAAGTCAATGCATCTCATTTACCCACTCCTTGGCATACTGATTGTTCTCTGCTATGGGTAGGTACAGCACAATGGAATTCACTCAGAGCCTTGAAATACTACTAGAATAAAAATAAACCATCCAAATCCAAACAGCCAGTATTTAGACCCAAAAGTTCGCAAAATATTTTTCCAACTATTTGAGTTGGTCTAATAAAAGATATCAGATTTACCCAAAGAACCTCATCTGCCTGGGTCTTAGAAAGCACTTTGGGCTGTGGTACAACAGCTACTGCAGTGCAGCCATAAGTAGCTGCCAGAAGGGCATGTGCCAACCAGACAGGGGCAGCTGCCGTCTGCTACCAGAATAAAGTAAGTACAGGGCAGACCTCAGATGCTCTGTCTGGGAATGCAGCAACCACTAGACCAACTGAGACAGGAGCACCTTGCTATGGTATATAAGGACCAAGTTCTGTTTCATTGTGCAATTGCCAAAACAATGGGCACCTTATCTCTTTTGAGCCTCAAGGTAACGCCATAATGCACCTGCTAGGCAGTGAAGCATCGATCCAAAGGTCGGAGCAGTGTGGCGACAGGATGATACCAATCAAGGGAAAGAATGAATAAACTTACCAAAAATATTGGCTCTTGCTATGCTGATTAAGCAGAGAAGGGGACTAAGAAAGACAGGGCCCATCTTGTGATGCAGGAGCTATAACCTCTTCCTTAGCTGAAGGGTTAAGACCCTGCACAGCTCTGGGCTAGCCTCCCCCAGCCTTTTATAGAGCCATTGTTTGGACGGATTCACTTATGAGCTGGTAGACTGCCCACTAAATTGGGTGGATGACGCATGTTCTACTTCTAAGAAACCCATTTGCCTGGAACGGCCCTGGTGCAGTTCGTCAGCAAGCTCCAAGTCTTTCCCAGGAGGCACTAGAAATCCAGTCACCCGAAAGGAGAACAAACAGGTCAAGACTGCCAGCCTGAAAAAGAGGAGGCTGGAGGGCTCAATTAAACCAACACACAAATGGACTAAACCCAAAATGTCATCATGTCGAGCTTACCTGCTAAGTGCTGTGAACACCCAAACCAATTTACGCACTCAAGAACAGGGCTGAGCGAATGGAGGGTGCTACACTTTCAAGTCCTAAAAGGTATGCACCTTGAGGAGTGAACACTCCCATGTCATTTACCTGAAGTGCTCACTTCTTGAGCTTTATTTAATCTAAAGCAAAATATACTCAAATACA